>NC_086318.1:275226990-275551990 GCF_036172605.1 Pelobates fuscus | reverse complement strand
GACAAGCTACAAGATTGATAAAAAGAATGGAGCATTTTAGTTACAAAGAAAGGCTAATAAATATGTAAATCTCTTTAGTTTGTAAAAACAGCGCCTCAGAGGGGATATGATAACAGTATATAAATATATTTGGGGCCAGTACAACCCATTATCTGGAAATCTATTCACAAAACAGGGCTATACATAGTACTCAAAGTCACACATTTAGTATGGAAGAAAGGGGATTTCATCTAAGGCAATGAAAAGGTTTTTTTTACAGTAAGAGCAATAAGGATATGGAATGCTCTGCCTGAAGAGCTGGTTTTATCAGAGTCCATACAGATGTTTAAACTGCAATTGGATAAATACTTGCAAAAACATAACATACAAGGATATAATTTCTAAATAGCTGCTTGATCCAAGGAGACATCTGACTGTTATTTTGGGGTCAAAAAGGAATAAAAGTACCTAATGATGTCCTAACACAAATGGACAAACTGTTCTCATTCTGTTAGAATGAAATTCGGTAGTCCTGTCTATAGGACACGTCGTTCGGGAATACTGAAAGGAGGCATCGCAAGCTCACAGAAGAAAAGGTCCCTACTTTGTCTTAGGTTTTAAATAAAACTAGATCAGAAAGGAAGAAACAAAAAACAGACCCTGAGAGAGGGAGAGAAGAGGAAGCGATTGGGGATAGGCAAGTTTGGCATAACAGTGCCACTTTAAAAAGACACTTATAGGCACCCAGAACACTTCAGTTCATTGAAGTAGTCTGGGTGTAATGTTCCTGTCCCCCTTAGTCCTGCAATGTCAATCATTGCAGTTTTTGAGAAACTAGAGTTGCTTCAGGAATTATACAGGACGATGGACATCCTCGTGCTCTATATCCACTGAAATCTCCATAGGAAAGCATTTACTCGCCACGCATGCACATTAGTCCCCCCCCCCTCATCAACGGTCAGTGAGGAGGAGCGCTAACCCAGCGCAAAGGGATATCAGCGCTGGAATCAGGTATGTGAATAAAGGGTTTTTAAACATTTATGTGCCACAGGGAGGGGTGGACCAGTATTCCTAACACTATAGATTTCCTTTAAAGGATTAACATATTCCTCCTAAAGATTTATACATTTAAAATGTAAACCTTTCTAGTAAAAGTAACCTTTTCACAAGAAATCCGCAAAGTCATACTTACGTTTGCCATATTCCCAAGGTCACAGAAGCAAGCCAAAGAAGTCCAACTATGAAAAATTTGGGCAGGTAAAATGTCAAGCACTTTCTTTCAGCCTGAAAAAAGGACAGAAAGTGTTTCTACGTTATTTAAAGAAAATAATTAGATAAAAAGGAATATATCCAGTAATGATAGGCCTTTGGTAGGGGGCTGAGAATAAGGACTATAAAAAGAAGCATCTTGAATAAAACAGATTCATTAATAGAATGCAGATATTACTACATAATAATATTTATGATATGAAAGGGTAAAGACACAGCACTTAAACGTTTCTTAACCCCTTAATGCTGTACTAATGACTGAGGAAGTCATTGTGAGTTAAATGCATTTTATTTGAAAACAGAAATTTTTACTTACCGTAAATTATTTTTTTCTTAATATGGTGGCAGTACCTGTGGGTTTGCCCTTCCCCCTGGGACAAGCACCTGTAAGACAAGAGTGGTCTGGCTTTGGAACGAGGAAGAGTCTTGAATACACCCCTTGGAACTTTTGTTGTTCTGGAACTCTATGACCCCTTTCTGAAAAAGTAAAATAGTTTGGGAAAGTAGGGTTTCTGACTTTGAGGATGGGTAAACGGAAACAAGAAAATTTGATCTTGGCATTCTCGTGAAGGGTATTTTGTAGCCATTTCGTACTAGATTTAGAATCCATGGATTGCTTGTAGTCTTTTCCCATGTATGGTAGAACCGTTGAATTCTTCCTCCCACTCTTTTGGCGTCAGAAACGTTTGACTCTGTCCGCTCTGTCAGATCTCTTGAAATTGCCACTTTGTTCAAAACTTAGATTTTTCCCCTTTCCCTTGAAAATAACGAGGCCTATCTTGGTATGATCTTCTGTTTCTATTCCAAGGGAAGCTCACAAAGGACCGATTTAGACCTGGTATCAACCGTCCATGATCATAACCATAAAGCTTGCCTTGCTACCGAGGATAAACCCATGATCCTAGATGCCAGCTTTAAAACATCCACAGTCATATCCATCAAAAATTAATTCGACAACCGTAAATTCTGAAACAATCGGGTAATTTGTTTATCCTGATCTTCTGGAATCATGTCCTGCAATGCGTTGAGCCAAAAGCCATTAGCTCTGGCTACCGTAGCTCCTGCCAGTAAGGCTTTACACCTGCAGGAGGTCTCAGCTCTTTTGTCCACAGGGTTCTTTGTTGCCAAAACTTCCCCTATAGGGATAGTGGTTTTCTTAGAAAGTTGAGCTACCTGTATATCCACTTTAGGAAACTCTTCCCAAATTTTCGGCATCCGGGATTTAAAATTTTTCCATAAAATGCCGTGAAATAAAAGCTTGTTTTTCAGGATTTTTCCACTCTCTGTAAATTAAATCTATGAACGGCTGTTGAACAGGAAAACCCTTTTTTGATTTTGCAGATACGTCTGGTATCATAATCAGGTTTACTTCCTTCATAAACTTGTGTAGTTCATCTGGAGGGAACCCAAGCATTTCACATGAAGATGAACTAGACAGGTCTGAATCCGTGGAGGCAGAACATTCACCAGAAGCTGGTGACACAGTACCTCTTCTGGCAAGCATCCATGCTGTCAGTGGGTACCTGCACAGCTTAATATGTGGTGAAATTCAAACTTTTCTTTTTATTAAAGTTCCGGTTGGCGCATGCACAATAGCACCGCTGGAACTGTTGGTGGAACGCATCACCTCCCGGGCGTGCGTTCCACCGCTGTGCGCAGGTGCAGGGCTGATTAAGTTATACCTGTGCCAAGGACCGCCTCCATGAAGAAGCCGGAAACCTTCTCGGCATAAGAGAGCTTGAGAATCTTCACTCCGTAAACGCTGAGGCAGGAACATGGCCGCTCAGCATACCACCCGGGCAGCTATCGGGCTGGATCCCCAAGACCATCAACTAGTGTCTCTCATCTCCCTGCAGATGCCATTCCGTCCCCGACAGGGACAAGGAAGGACAAGGAAAGAAGTGGGGTAGGTTTGCCTTAGTAGCCCTTCATAGGACAAGGGGGAGGGATTTGCTCATATTAATGGTCTTACAGGTGCTTGTCACAGGGGGAAGGGCAAACCCACAGGTACTGGCACCATATGACAGAAAAAAAGCCCTTTTATATATTATTATTTTAATATGGTTTTATTTTTATTTGACCAATATTGTATTTGCAGTTTTTTAAATATATTATACAATAATTTTTATTTTTATTTGAAATGTTTGTTATTTTATACACTTATATATTCTCTTAGGGTACCATACAGTTTTGATTCATTCATAACATTTCATCACTTCATATTACTCATCCTTGAGAATAATCTTATTCATGTGTAAAGTTCATAATGTCCTAAGAGAAATAACAAAAATATAACCAAAATATGAATAAAAGAAAAAAGATAAACAAAAATGAAATACTTAACTCCACATTGTATTCCAAGCCGTATATGAAGATCTTCAAAAAAAAAAAATCCTAGTTTATAGATCGCAGATCTCCCTCAGAGATCCCAACCCACATAAAAAAAAAAAAAAAACTCACGCTTAAACCTATTTCAACTGTGGTGCTTATAAATTCCTTCATAGTGCCTCATTAATGGTATGCCTTTTGTATTTTAATTTATCAAATTATAAACTACTATTGAATTCACACTACACTTAGTGGGTGCTGCCCCCCTACTTCCCTTTTCTCACAGTTCCCATAAATAATCCAGGATTCCTGTATTTTAAAGTGTCTTTGTTTTTTATGCTCTGCTCCCCAATATAATTCTTCCATCACTCGACTGTCTACCCATTGAACTATAGTCGGTATTGTTGTCTTTTTCCAAAGTATTTACTCCATTTAGAAGTAACCATAGGAGTTTCTGCTTATTAATATCTAAAAATGAATTAGGCCAACCCAGCAATATCGGAGAAGGTGATAAGGTAAAAGACAAGGGTAACACCCATTTTATATAGTCTATAACCTGTTGCCAATATAGTTTAATTTTAGGGCAAAACCACCAAATATGTTCATAGGTTCCAGTTTCCTGTCCACACCTCCAACACTCCTTTTTTATATTTGGAAAATATAAATTAAGATGTGCCAATAAAGCTGGAAATATTTGCTACAGAAAGGATTTATTTTATGATTCCAAGGGGTAGCGTCGCCGCTTTAAGAGACACCAGTGCTGCAAATAGCACCTATGGAAAAGGGCTTTTGCAAATGTTTATTACATATACAACTACCACCTCACAAGCAAGTGAATCTTCAAAAAGGGTCCCCCTACATAAGGACTCCAAAGCTACACTACTGAGCCATATCCCTTGCTAAATTGCACTTTAAATACATATTTACACAAATTTAAAAAGGATTTCTAAGCGCTCTGCCATATACTCACACATTGAGCTACTAAAGGAATAACTAACCAAAAAAGCCCCACAAAAGTATACAATTTTACTAAAATTTGTAGCAAAGATTGTCAGTTAAATGGCTACGTCAAAATACCCTTGGGTAAATATCCCGTGATGTGTCTAATATACATACATACATACAGTTGTGCTCAAAAGTATGCATACCCTTGCAGAAATTGTGAAATTTTGGCATGGATTTTGAAAATATGACTGATCATGCAAAAATATTTGTCTTTCATTGACGGATAATGATAATATTATCACATAGTTGTTTGGTTGATTTCTGTTATCATTATGATTTAAAAAGGAGACAAATAGCCCTGATCAAATATTTGGCCTGGTTACAGACACACACAGGTTAAAATGGCAATTAAAGGTTAGTTCCCCCACACCTGTGGCTTTTTTAAATTGCAATGTGTGTCTGTATAAATAGTCAATGAGTTTGTTAGTTCTCAAGTGGATGCACTGAGCAGGCTGCATAACAAGGTAATGAAACTTTATAAAGATGGAAAAGGATATAAAAAGCTATCCAAAGCCTTGAAAATGCCAGTTCTGTTCAAATCACTTATTAAGAGAATTCGTCGTTCTCTTGATACCAAGCCAAGATCAGGTAGACCAAGAAAGATTTCCGCTTTAACTGCCAGAAGTCGTCTTCGGAATACAAAGAAAAATCCACAGGTATCCTCAGGAGAAATACAGGCTTCTCTGGAAAAAGACCGCGTGGTTGTTTAAAGGAGCACAATATGACAATACTTGAAAAAAAATAAAAAAATTAGCTGCATGGTCGAGTTGCCAGAAAGAAACCTTTACTGCGCCAATGCCACAAAAAAAAAAAAAAACTGACAACACTTTGACATGCCTCACAGCGACGACACCAAAATAGAAGTTTATGGTCACAACCATAAGCGCTATGTTTGAAGAGGGGTCAGCAAGGCCCATAGTGAAAAGAATACCACCCCCACTATTAAGCATGGTGGTGGCGCACTGATGTTTTTTGGGGGTGGGGGGTAGTTGAGCTCTAAAGGCATGGGGCCTCATAGACAACTATTATAAAAGACTGCACGCTTTCATTTATGCTAAAGGGAGCAACACACAGTATTAAGAACTAAGGGTATGCTAAGGGACTGTATAAAAAACGCAGGGGTCATTTTTTTCCTTTGTTGCAATGCTTTGTTTTACGATTGTGCCATTCTGTTATAACCTACAGTTGAATATGAATCCCATAAGAAAAGTAATCTGTTGCCTGCTCACTCATGTTTTCTTTAAAAATGGTACATATATTACCAATTCGCCAAGAGTATGCAAACTTTTTAGCACAACTGTATATACACATACACACACTTTTGTATGTCACTTTTATTTACTTTGATGGCTATTAAAAATAGAGAAGCATTTGAGCAGAAATTCTGCACATACATATGTCTTCTACCATGACTACTTTTGAAAGAAAATGTGGTAATGGCTGTTGAAATAACCCTCTGAATGTATGCATTAAAGCGCGTTTTATTATATTTTTTTGTTTTTCAAATAGTTGATAAGGAAGAGTGAACTTATAGCTCTCAATAAAGGCAAGTTTCCAAAAGACAAGCACTAAAATCTACAATTTACTCAGTTCAATGTTTCTGTAATTTATTTTGCAATTAAGTTAACGGTTTTAGTAAGTTATTGTTTAGGTACTACTACTAAAATCATAATAAACCATACTGTAGTGCAATAAATAACAAATGTGAACATTTTGGTCTTTTTATGGGTATATACATGCCCTTGCATGATCTGTAAAAGAACTTTTAAAGTTGCAAGAGTGACTAATCTAACATTCTAAATTAGTTTGGGGTTTAAAATACAAGCAGCAAAGTTGTTAAATCTATTATCTGGAGAGGACTCCTTGAGGAACTTTAATTGTTTAATCTCAATGCTTACAGTGCCTGGAGTTTCCCGTTACTTTAAAGCTAAGCAAGGGTCCCCAGCAGCTGGCAGCTCAGCCACTCTGTGATGCTCGCGTTAATGAGGTAGCATTTGCCCAAGGAGCAAATAATGGTACTTGGCTGAGGGTGTCAGCTGACCAACCACTCGCACCCAGTTTCACAATGAATCAAGCCACAGCGCCAGGAGACTCAACCACTTTAAAGGAAATGGTTATGATGCCTAGAGAGTACATTTACATTTTTGCTGACAAATATTATCTAAGCAATATATCGGATATGCAGCATTTGTGATTTGTACATTTTCTTCTAATTAATTATTAATTTGAATACAAGACACATTGTTCAGATAGCATACCTGCACCCTAATTCCATGGTAAACACATAGCCAAAAAAGCAGCAGAGCACACAGAAACAGTGACTGAAACAGGTCGTCCAGCATTCCTGGAAACCAACTGTTTATCAGAAAGGTAAGCGGGAAGAACGGGTCTGGAAGAAAAAGATAAAGCATCTAAACATCTGAAGAGGCTTTTTCCACAGACCTACTCAACTGGTTTTCCAACCGGTCATACATTTGTCAGCCACATAAAAAGGACAACAGAAACAGTAGTAACCTTTTTTTATTTATATTCTAGTGTTTAACCCCTTAAGGACGGAGCCAAATGTACAAGTTGTGAACGAAACAAAATGTAAACAAAACCTGGCATTTGCGCTATATGTCTGTCCAACCGTAATTCACCTCTTTCATATTAAATGCACCCCCCCCTTATTATATATCATTTTATTCAGTGGAAACAGGGCTTTCATTTAATATTAAATATTTAGCTATGAAACATAATTTGATATGAAAAAATGGGAGAAAATAAGATTTTTTTTCTTTTTTTAGTTCTACATGACATTTTAACTGTCAATGTCATAATACTGTTTGCTTTTACTGCAATAAAATACACATTTGTATTCAGCAAAGTCTCACGTGTAAAACAGTACCCCCTATGTACAGGTTTTATGGTGTTTTGGGAAGTTACAGGGTCAAATATAGCGTGTTACATTTGAAATTTAAATTCGCCAGATTGGTTACGTTGCCTTTGACACTGTATAGTAGCCCAGGAAATAAATTTACACCCATAATGGCATACCATTTGCAATAGTAGACGACCCAAGGTATTGCAAATGGGGTATGTCCAGTCTTTTTTAGTAGCCATTTGGTCACAAACAATAATTATATATATATATATTTAATCAGTATCAGTCTACGTGTAATTTGATATTAATATATATAATTATATATATATTAATATTAAAATACACCTAGACAGTGTATGTATGTATGTATATATATATATATATATATATATATATATATATATTTATTTTTTTTACACTTGTTTAACTTATTTTAATTCTATTTCCAGCCAGCAGGGGGACTGTCATTACAGTTAGTCCACCTGCTGGCATTGCTGCAGCCAGCTATCCCGGCCATGTGATTGTGAGGTCCTCGCAAGGACCTCACTCTCACATGGCCCGGGGGGGCTGAAGAGGACGGAGGTGCTGCGGGGGGCTCCCTGGGAGACCCCCAACCGCGATCGCCGGCGACCGGGTAAGTAACAAAAAAAACGGAGGGCGTACTATTACGCCCTGCGGCGTTTAGAGCCACTTTAAAAAGGACGCAATAGTACGCCCTCCAGTCTTAAGGGGTTAAAGAGTACCGGTCATGCCAGGTGCAACTGCTGCTATTTTTAGCCTCTTAAGGACACATGACATGTGTGACATGTCATGATTCCCTTTTATTCCAGAACTTTGGTCCTTAAGGGGTTAAAGAACATAGAATCTATCTGTGCACTGTACTAGAAAATGTACAGATTGAATGAAAAGCCCATATAAAAATCTTTCTCCCACCTGTCAATCAATTCTTCAGCATATAGACTGATAAAAAAAAAAAAAAAAAAACAAGTGACAGGGAGAGCAGAAGAGACACATGGTCCTTCTCCTCTCCAAAAACATAGCAACCACAGAGCAAGAACTGGGTATGCCATGGTAACTCCCTAGAAAACATTGCAAGCGGTGTCAAAGAAGAGGTTTGCAGATGCTAGGGAAAGAGTCCCCAAGCTGGTCAAATCACTTGAGACAGTTCGCATTTTGATTGGACGATGGTGTGAGTCGTGACAATTTCACTTTAAATATAGAGAGCAAATGCAAGTATATTTGATTGAAATGATGTGCCAGGCTAAACCTCCTGTTTGACGCAGACATATGCTTTAGCTACAAATTACTTCACTGCATATTTTAGTGTAACGCATTAGCTCTCCTCAGATGAAAGGTAAAAGGAACATTATGGCGTTATAAATAAATATGCTTATATATTAACAATGTTTCTCTTCTAGAAATAATTAGTATCCCTGTTAAAGAATAATAAAAAAAAAACACACTATTCCTTTATATAGTGTAGTTCTGGGTCTCACTGCATCAGTCACTCCTCTTCTGAGATCATACTAATGGATGATCTCAGGCCAATCCAATGCTTCACAAAGGAAAGCAGTGGAGTCCTACAGGGCATGCACATCAACCACCACACTAAGCCAAGGGAATGCATTTCAAGAGAAGCACTGAACCAAGAAAGTGCCTGTCTAATGGCCAGTCATGAGGGTATTTCTCACAAATGAATAAATAAATAAAAAATACACACACACACACATTATATATATATATAAAAAATTACTAATCTAAAATGTTCTGGTGCTTAGAATGACCATTCAAGTACATGACAGATGATGTCATAATAGAACAGATGATGCTTTCTAATTATATAAAACACACAGATAGGATAGGTGCTCTAGTGTCAACTGAGTATAGATGTGATAGCAGGCAGCAAACACTAATAGTAAGGGTCACCCTTAACCCCTTACTGAAAGATATAGAGAAAACAATATATACAAAATATAGATTCAATTAGTTCACAATTGCCGGAGTCTGTTACCAACTGATAACCGTCCAATCATTAAATGGTAGGAGTATATGCAATTAAAGCAGGAAAATAACCAGTGATGGTGCAGAGCGTATGGAACTATGTGAACTAGGTGCAGGACATACAACAATAATGTATATGGAATATCACTCACATTTCAAGTTAGTGGTATCCACATAAGTCCATCCTTGCAAGCACGCTGTCTTGGCGTCATACTTGATTCTGGCCTCACCTTTGAGCCTCACATCTAGTATGTTGCCAAATCCTGTAGATTCCATCTTAAAAACGTCCCTTTCTTACGCAAGATGCTACCAAGTCCATGCTCTAGTAATTTCCCGCATGGATTATTGTATCCCTCTCCTGATTGGTCTTCCCAAAAGCCGTACTGCATCACTACAGTCCATAATGAACACTGTCGCCAGACTGATTTTTCTCTCTAGTCGGTTCTCTCACCACTCACCCCTTTGTCAGGCATTACATTGGCTTCCTGTATGCTATAGGAGTCAATTCAAGTTACTAATTCACAACTAAAAAGCACTGAACAATTCTAGCCCCTCTTACATCTCCTCACAGATCCATAGGTATGTCCCTTCTCCGTCTCTCCGCTCTGCCCGTGACCTCCTGTCCGTTGTTCGCATCTGAACTGCCAACTCACGCTTGCAGGACTTCTTGCGGGCGGCTCCCTTCCTATGGAATAGCCTGCCTACCGCCATCAGACTCTCCCCTAGTCTTCAATCATTTAAGAAGTGCCTTAAAACCCATCTCTTTAGGAAAGCTTATGGCTTCCCAGAGTAACCTCTACCTTACATACCTGTCTCTTGCTCTCTCCTAAAGGGCAGCACTCTACTCTCCTCTCCTCCTCCTCCTCCTCTGCCTCACTCCCACCTTATTTGATTGCAAATTCCTGTCCTATTGTGTTTTAAACCCCACCTGCTATAGAATGTAAGCTCGTTTGAGCACAACCCATCGTTCCTCTAAGTTTTTTGTAATTTTGTAATTAAATCCTCCCTCTCATAATATTGTAAAGCGCTACATAAATGGCAATAATAATAATAATAATAATAATAATAATAATAATAACTAGAAAAGCTACAATTTCTGGGGAAATTGTGTGAAGTGTTCTTGCCTCCACCAGTAGTCTACAACTGGAGTGGGCGGAGTAACTGGGTGGAGTGGCTTGAGTAACTGTGGAAAGGTTGGAGTGTGGTTCACTCACTCTACAGCAAGGGCAGAGAAGAGAAGAACAAACTGCTCCAAATTGCTCAATAAGAATAATAATAATATATATGTGAGATAATAGTAAGTGGTCTTGCCATGTAGGGATATAAATGTACCAATTTATATCAAAACGTTCAGCTATGCCTGCTGCCACTGTGATGTTTTGTACAAATCAGTCAATAATTCCTGTATAACGAAGTACTCACTTTATTAATACATATATAACAGCATCTTCATATTTGCAGCCTTGTCACACAGGGTTTCTGCAGCAGCCATTTCAAATCACTCAAACATTCCACCAACAGGAACTAATAGATTTCAAATAGGGCAGAGAAGAGCGGTTAAAAACAAACTGCTCCAAATTGCTCACTTCACTGGCGGTTGCCATCTTCAAACGGTCGTATTTTAAAAAATACAAATCCTACAGTGGAGAGCTTTATATTGTGAGAATCACAAGACCCAGACCTACATTTTGATGCATAGTATGTAATTTTAAAAACGAAGGCACAGTCACAGTTTAGATATTGCCCTTCTTATTTTAGGTGGCTAGAGTGGAGTTTCAATGAATGTCAATGGACGGCGTGAGTTGCAAACAAACGGTCATATTGTCAAAACTATCAGGACTATGGCTTAGCCGTAGACATGTTTAGTGGCAGCAGGGATAGCTGAACATTTTGATATAAGATTTGTGTAGGTGGGCTTGAAAATGAGGGCGTGGTGGCAGTTTAGAAATCATGTCCTGATTTTTCAGCTTTTGGCAGCTCCCACTCTAGTGATAGCAAACCAATCGTGAACAATCCGAACGTTTCGGTATATTACTGTATATGTAGTGTAAAAACTGTGGGAGGAGTTAGGGTGGTACATTTGGCTACTACTACTACTAATAATATATGTGAGATAACATTAAGTGGTCTTGCTATGCAAGAACACTTAATTTAAGACAGCTATAAGACCAGCTCTGAGTTTAGTAGCATGCACCGGTACAATCCCCACTAATGGATATATAGATCTCGGGGCTGATCCCTCAATGTGTGGTTTGATATATAAAAGATAAAAATGGCAAACAACAGTGCTCACTGTAATCAATATAATGATGGTTGTAAAAGTAAGAATATTCTACTCACATGTAAAGCAGTAGATCCTGCTTAGAAGGTAGCGCTTGGGTGGTATAATTCCGACCAGGGATAGTAGTGAATGCCAAATATACTTTAATGCTTTAAAAACAAAAGTTAAAACAACGCGCTTCACCAACTGGAGGGCTTTATCAAGTTTACACTTGAGAAAGCCCCCCAGTTGGCAAAAACGCGTTGTGTTTTAATGTTTGCTATTAAAGCATTAAAGTATATTTGGTATTCACTACTAGTTGTGTTTGTCCATTTATTACGCTTTATTTTTTTATAAACTTTTTCCCTCTTTTTTTCCCCCCTCTCTTGTTGTTTATATTACCCTCCTTGTGGGGGGTGCTGCTGAGCTAATTAGGGGGAGTGCCCCTTAATTTCCACCTCTGAGGGATTTGTATTGCCAATATAAACTCACTGACTCACAGAGCTTGCTCACTGGAGTTTGCTTTAAAGTAGGCTATTTAAAGTAGTCTTTTAAGTAGGAGTTAAAACAACAAGAGTTTTTAAAGTATAAGCGAGTTTAAACCAAGAGGGTTAATATTGTTTTGCTCACTTGTGTTTTTGGTAACTGGGTATGAGTGCTAGCAAGATTGCGAGTTTTAGTCAGTGCACATCATGCTGCATGTATGCATGCCTGGATGAATCTGTCCAGGGTCCATACCTATGTGGTGGGTGTGAGCGAGTGGCTTTTCTGGAAGCTCAGATTAGAGATCTGGAGAGGGAAATTGTAACACTGAGGGAGATTTGACAATCTTGAGAGCAGTCTGCTGCTCACAGAGCAGAGTTTAGTGGGGACAGGTAGTGGAGAGGGAGGAGATAAGACATATGGGGAACAGGCACATAGCTGGGTAACAGTGGTGTGAGAAGCAGGGGGGGAGGGGAGGGCAGAGGAAAGGTTTAGCTCGTTCTGTTTGAGTGAAGATGTTGGGAGCATCAGCTCAAGAGTAGCTGTACTGCAGGAAGCTGTTCCTTCTAACAGCCCTGGGAACAGCCCCTCTAGTACGGGTGGGGTTGAGAGGGTAAGGAAGGCTATACAGGTTGTGATGGTAGGGGACTCTATTATTAAGAGAGTAGATAGGGTAATCTGCCGCTCTGATCGTCTCAACCGGACAGTTTGCTGTCTCCCGGGTGCTCGGGTCCAGCATGTTGCCGACAGAGTGGAGGGATTATTGGGAGGGGCTGGGGATGACCCAGCTGTCATGGTCCATATATTGGTACCAATGACAAAGTCAGAGGAAAATGGAAGGTCCTAAAGAATGAGTTCAGGTAATATTTTCAGAAAACGGCAAATTATCAGGCTGGACAAAAGTGGTAAGTGGTGTCCCTCAGGGTTCTGTTTTAGGACCGCTTCTTTTTAACATATTTATAAATGATCTTGAAATGGGCATTGAAAGCCATGTATCAGTGTTTGCAGATGACACAAACTCTGTAAAGTAATAAAATGTGAGCAGGATATTGCTTTGCTGCAGAGGGATTTGGATAGATTGGGGGACTGGGCACTAAAACGGCAGATGAAATTTAATGTAGAGAAATGCAAAGTTATGCACTTCGGGGTCAAGAATGCACAAGCAACTTACACCCTAAATGGTAGTGAATTAGGGATAACCACACACAAGAAGAATTTGGGAATTGTTATAGACAACAAATTAGGCAGCAATATGCAATGTCACTCTGCAGTTGCTAAGGCCAGTAAGGTTTTGTCATGTAAAATTAGGGGCATAAATTCTCGGGATGAAAATATAATTTTGCCTCTTTATAAATCGCTGGAAAGACCACACTTTGAATATGCTGTGCAATTTTGGGCACTTAGTTACATAGTTTCATAGCTGAAAAGAGACTTGCGTCCATCAAGTTCAGCCTTCCTCACATATGTTGTTGCTGTTGATCCAAAAGAAGGCAAAAAACCTAGTCTGAAGCGCTTCCAATATTGCCACAAACTAGGAAAAAATTCCTTCTTGACCCCAAAATAGCAGTCAGATGTCTCCTTTGATCAAGCAGCTATTACCCCTCTAATTAGAAATTATATCCCTGTATGTTGTTATGCTTTTGTACGTATATATCCAATTGCAGTTTAACCCCTTAAGGACACATGACATGTGTGACATGTCATGATTCCCTTTTATTCCAGAAGTTTGGTCCTTAATGGGTTAAACATCTGTAGTGACTTTGACAAAACCACCTCTTCAGGCAGAGAATTCCATATCCTTATTGCTCTTCCTGTATAAAAAACCTTTTCTTTGCCTTAGATGAAATCTCCTTTCTTCCAGTCTAAATGTGTGACCTCGTGTCCTATGTATAGCCCTGTTTATGAATAGATTTCCAGATAAAGGTTTAATTTTTTTAACCTTAACTTGTTTTAAAGAAGGATTCGAGCTACAAAATTGATAAAAGAAATGGAGCATTTTATTTATGAAGAAAGGACAGTAGGTCCCCACCCTTATTATCTTTATGGCAAACAATAGTGCTCACTGTAATCAATATAATGAAGGTTGTAAAAGTAACAATATTCTACTCAAATGTGATGGAGCAGTAGATCCTGATGGTAGATATCAGTGCTTGGGTGGTATAATCCCCACCCCGGATATGATGTTAAGTAGATTCTCCAAGGAGTGGTATCCAAAGTTTCCTTATTCGGTATGGTTTTAGTGCCAGGAACAGAAGTTAAACAAAATAATAAAAGCAGCTAAAAGCATAGAAAGCTTAATAAATGGACAAACACAACTAGTAGTGAATACCAAATATACTTTCCTGGCCATTCATGGCAGCATCACTAATGGGTTAGCTCCGCCCCTAACATGAACAGGACAGGAAACAATCAATCAATTAATCAACCAGACTATAGGTATAAAAGGTCCCTCCTCCTTCCACCCCACAGTCTTTTTTTCTGTCCTTAGCAGGACAAACAGGAATTATACCTTTAAATTTTTATTTTTGAGGCCACCTTCCCATGTTTACCACGGGTTCCTTCCAGATAAAGTTCAGCCTCTCTTTATCTGAAGAACTCAGTAATCAGCCTGCAAGAGCAGGACTAACTGAGTTAGGGTACATTTTAGTATATGTACCTCTTTAAATGGAAGGGGTGTATAAAGATTAAATGATGTGGGGTCGGTGTATCCTTAAAAATTCCCCCTTAAGCATCAATAACCCCCCCTCAGAATTGTGACAGAGGAGAAGCTGGGTAAGTGACCGAATTAATCTTACCCTAAATACAGGGATTTTCAGTGTAGTGTTTGGTCTGTTAACTTATTCTCCTGTCTCAGGCTGGTGCCTGGGATCAATATCTGGTGTGGCTTGTGTTCCCCTGGAGTAGTAAGTTGCTTCTATGGCAGCTCGCTCAGGGGAGCTAGATCTGCACCCACTTCCGGGTTCGGAAGGCTAGCGTCGGGAAATCACTATTGCGCATGCGCGATCTGCCGGGGCTCTTAAAGCGATATCGCGCCAAAATTCAAAAAACCGGGAAAACATAAATAAGCGTTTTTTGAATGTTCCCAATGCCCTGGCTGATGTTTGGGAACTGTTTTGGTGTGTTTAAGGCTGCCCTAGACTGATTTCTGCTGAAGCAAGGTAACAGATTCTTTTTCTTGAAAAAATAAAGTTTTTTCTTTGGTGACTTAGTTGTCAAGTATATTAGGATAACAAAAAATAATTTTTTTTTGTTAAATAGATGGCTTCTCACTCTGCCTCAAGATCGGTGTCTAGAAAACATAGGTGAGCCTCATATATATAAGTTATCCCGTATGGGAGGGGGTTAAAAGAGTGCCACTATGGGCCAAAAATATACGATTATAAATATGGCTCTTGTTTTTACAGCCCGAGCAATCCACAAGAGGATTCACCTAGAAAACATAAAGAGAAAACGAATAGGTGTGTGAACTGCAATCAAGTTGCGCCTAGTGGACGTAACTTATGTCTAGATTGTCTGACTGAAGCCGCTGAAGGAAGGGAGAGAAGAAAGTCTCCACAGACAGAATTGAAAAAATGGATTGCAGAGGCGATCGCAGAAGGGTTTAAAACCACAAGCAAGATGTCCTCATCTAAACGCCTGAGAAGAGAAGAAATCTCCTCGGAGTCCAGTGATAATATGGAGATGGAGGATATGTCAGATGAAGAGGGTGAAGCTGATAATGCTTCAAGAAGTCTGGATTCTAGAGCAGTTGACAAATTGATCAACATAATCAGAGAGACCCTGAGATTCCCAGAGGAAGAAGCTGAAATAAAGGAATCTGATAGATATTTTGAGGATTTGAGAGCCAATAGACCTACTTTCCCAGTACACGCTACCATAAAAGAGATAATTTCTCAAGAATGGCAAAAACCAGAAAGAAAAGCAACACTGAAAAGTAAGGTGTTTAGATTGTATCCTTACGCTAAGGAAGACTGCAAAACCTGGAATTCTGTTCCCAAGATTGATGCCGCAGTCATTCATATGGCAAAAAAAGACAGCCCTTCCTATTGACTCCATGGCTTATTTGAAAGAACCTATGGAAAAAAGGCTAGATGCCAGCCTGATAAAGTCGTACCTGGCTTTAGGATCAGCACTACATCCAGCAGTAGCATTAACAACATTAACAAGACCTTTTAAGGTATGGCTAGACAACTTAGAAGAAGATATCTCTAAAGGAGTTCGCAGAGAGCATCTACTGGAAGGAATGAGAGATATGAAGCTGGCAACTGAATTTTGCTCAGAAGCATCTCTGGATGTTACCAGAATGGTGGCAAAGAGCATGGGCCTCTCTGTAGCAGCAAGAAGAGCTTTATGGCTACATTCTTGGGGGGCAGACTACGCTTCAAAAGCATCCCTGTGCGCACTTCCTTTTCAAGGGGATCTCCTGTTTGGGAAGGTGTTGGATGAAGCGATACATAAGGCTGCAGATGGGAAGAAAGCGTTTCTTCCTCAAGTCAGAAAATACGGCTCTACAACATGGAAAGATAGGCGATATAAAGACCGGGCCTTTCGAGAAAGTTTAGCATATAAACCAGGGAAAGAATATTCCAGACCACACTGGAGAAACACCCAGCAAAAATCTTCCAGAGGAAGAGGAACTAGACAAGGTAAAAATTTCTGAACGTGTGCCGGCCCAGCCAGGGATTACAGGGGGAAGACTACATCTTTTTTATCCTGTCTGGGTCAGAAGTGTGACGGACGCCTGGGTCCTTTCAATATTGGAAAAAGGATACAGGTTAGAGTTCGAGACCATGCCAACAAAAAATGTCTTTACCCAGTCGCGGGTAGCAAAAGGAGAAAAGGAGAAAGCCATGAAAGATTGCATCTCAAAACTCCTGAAAGATCAAGTAATAGAATGCGTCCCAAAAAGAGAAAAGAAGAAGGGTCACTATTCTACTGTTTTTCTAGCCCCAAAACCTCAAAAGAAGTGGAGGCTTATCCTGGACTTAAAGAAGTTGAATTTAACACTAAAAAGAAAATCATTCAAGATGGAATCTATTGCAACGATTATTCCAAACATCAGTGCGGGGGATTGGATGACATCAAATCGACCTAAAAGATGCGTACCACCAGATCCCAATCAACATGGGGCATCGGAAGTTCCTCAGGTTTTGTGTTTTTGGAAGTCACTACCAGTTCCGGGGTCTCCCATTCGGATTAAGCCTGGCTCCGAGAGCATTCTCAAAGGTGCTTATCGCATTAGTCGCAGTAATCAGGAAGAAAGGGATAGAGATATACCATTACTTGGACGATTTTCTGATTATAGGACCATCCAGCCAGACGGTAGCACTCCACACCAATTGGGTCGTGAATATACTCGTAAAACATGGGTGGAAACTAAACTTGGAGAAGAGTATGATGGTTCCCTCTCAGAAGATTATATTCCTGGGGGCTACCATAGATACAGTAATCGGGCAAGTGAATCTATCAGTGGAAAGAATGGAGAGGATTCAGACAAAGATAAGAAATCTTCACTACAAGAGTGGCATTACGGCACGGGAATTTATGAGCCTTATAGGTTCCCTTACATCAACTATAGGCCTGGTGAAATGGGCACAGTGGAAGATGCGCCCGATCCAGTCGCAGTTTCTGCAAGAATTCATGACGCAAGAGGAAAACTGGGATCGAAACATTCCTGTTTCTCAAAGAACATTAGACGACCTGACTTGGTGGGAGAATACAAAAAACCTTTCTGTGGGGTTTCCCCTGGAGGATCCAACTTGGATCACGGTAACGACAGACGCAAGTATAGGTGGTTGGGGTGCACACTTAGAAAGGGATTGGATTCAAGGATCCTGGACTCAAGCAAGCAAGCTGCGCAAGCTGCAAGCTGCACTCAAACCTAAGGGAACTGAGAGCAATTTTATATGCCCTGCAAGGGTTTCAACACGTAATATCGAATTCTTGGGTGAAGGTCCAGACGGACAACAGAGCAGTGGCCTCATATGTAAACAGACAAGGCGGAACCAAAAGCAAGGCGCTGTTACGAGAAATAGCTCCATTGATGGAATTTGCTCAAGACAAATTGCAGGGCCTGAAAGCAGTATATCTACCTGGGAAAGAAAATGTTCTAGCAGACTATTTGAGCAGAACAAAAATTATTTCGGGAGAATGGCAATTAAACCCAGAGGTTTTCAACAGATAGCATCAAGGTGGGGCACACCCCAGGTCGATTTGATGGCTTCGTATCGGAATGCTCAAGTCCCGAAGTTTTTTTCTCTGAAGGCAGAATATCAGTTAGCAGGACAAGATGCCTTTTCCCATCATTGGGACTTCGATCTGGGGTATGCATTCCCTCCCCTGCCTATGATTCACAGGTTGTTGAGGAAAATTCGGAAGGAAAAGAAGACAGTGATTGCTATACTTCCGAGTTGGCCGAGAAGACCATGGTTCCCCCTCTTGAACAAGATGTGCGTGGGTCCTCCAAGGCCTCTTCCTCTAAGAATGGACCTGTTGATACAAGGTCCAGCGGTGCCTCCCAATCCGAACCAATGGAACTTGGCGGCATGGCTCTTGAAAAGCAGAGACTTTTAGAGCAAGGAGTACCAGAGCCTATGGTGAATACTTTGCTGAAATCCAGAAAAAGTTCTACATCTGCATGGTACCACAGGATATTGGATGTGATTTTTATTTATTTATTATTTATTTATTATTGCCATTTATATAGCGCCAACAGATTCCGTAGCGCTTTACAATATTATGAGAGGGGGATTTAACTATAAATAGGACAGTTACAAATAAACTTACAGGAACAATAGGTTGAAGAGGACCCTGCTCAAACGAGCTTACATTCTATAGGAGGTGGGGTGTAAAACACATTAGGACAGGAATTTACAATCAAATAAGGTGGGCTGCCCTTTTGGAGAGGGCAAGAGACAGGTATGTGAGGTAAGGGTTAGTCTTGGAGGCCATAAGCTTTCCTAAAGAGATGGGTTTTAAGGCACTTCTTAAAAGATGCAAGACTAGGGGAGAGTCTGATGGCGGTAGGCAGGCTATTCCATAGGAAGGGAGCCGCCCGCGAGAAGTCCTGCAAGCGCGAGTTGGCCGTACGAGTGCGGACAACGGACAGGAGGTGGTCACGGGCAGAACGGAGAGACCGAGAAGGGACATACCTATGGATCTGTGAGGAGATATAAGAGGGGCTAGAGTTGTTCAGTGCTTTATAGGTGTGAGTTAGTACCTTGAATTGACTCCTATAGCATACAGGAAGCCAATGTAAGGACTGGCAGAGGGGTGAGGTGTGAGAGAAACGACTAGAGAGGAAAATCAATCTAGCAGCAGCATTCATTACGGACTGTAAGGGTGCAGTACGGCTATTGGGGAGACCAATCAGGAGAGGGTTACAATAATCCATGCGGGAAATTACTAGAGCATGGACAAGCTCCTTGGTAGTATCTGGTGCAAGAAAGGGGCGGATGCGGGCTATGTTTTTAAGATGGAATCTACAGGATTTGGCAACATGCTGGATGTGAGGCTCAAAGGTGAGACCAGAGTCAAGTATGACGCCAAGACAGCGCGCTTGCAAGGATGGACTGATGTTGGTACCACAAACTTGGAGGGAGAGCGAAAGAGGAGGATCAGTATTAGGAGGAGGAAAGACAAGGAGCTCAGTTTTTGAGAGATTGAGTTTCAGAAAGCGGGAGGACATCCAGTCAGAGATGGAAGAAAGGCAAGCAGTGACACGTTGCAGGACGGCAGGGGAGAGGTCCGGGGAGGAGAGATATAGCTGGGTGTCATCAGCGTACAGGTGGTAGTGAAATCCAAAAGAGGTAATAAGTTTGCCAAGAGAGGCAGTATAAAGAGAAAATAGAAGGGGACCAAGGACGGAGCCTTGGGGAACTCCAACTGAGACAGGGCAAGGGGAGGAGGTATCATTAGAAAAGGAGACACTGAATGAGCGTTGGGAGAGATAAGAGGAAAACCATGAGAGGACAGAGTCACAGAGACCAAGCGATTGAAGAGTTTGAAGAAGGAGAGCATGATCAACGGTGTCAAAGGCCGCTGAGAGGTCAAGAAGAATTAGTATGGAGTAGTGGCCTTTGGATTTAGCTGCGATTAGGTCGTTAGTAACTTTGATAAGGGCAGTCTCTGTAGAGTGGAGAGGGCGGAAGCCAGATTGAAGAGGGTCAAGGAGAGAGTTGGAATTGAGGAAATGAGACACACGGGTGAAGACAAGTCTTTCCAGAAGCTTTGAGGAAAAAGGGAGCAGGGATATGGGACGGTAGTTAGAGGGGGTGGATGGGTCGAGGGATGGTTTTTTTAGTATAGGTACTACAGTGGCATGTTTAAGGTCAGCAGGGACGATGCCAGAGGAGAGCGAGCAGTTGAAGATGTGTGTTAGAGAAGGCACGAGACAAGTGGAGAGAGATCTAATAAGGTGAGATGGGACAGGATCGAGCGGGCAAGTGGTGGGGCGAGAGGAGCAAAGAAGAGCAGCCACCTCTTGGTCAGTAGCTGGGGAGAATGTCTGAAGGGTAGGAAAGGCATGATCTATGTGTGATTGAGAAACAGAAAGGCAAGGAGGGGAGAATTCTTTCCTTAGCTGTTCAGTCTTGTCAGTGAAGTAACATGCGAAGTTATCAGCAGTAAGGTTAGTTTTGGGGGTGGCCACAGCAGGGCGAAGAAGAGAATTAAAGGTGTGAAAGAGACGCCTGGGGTTGCGGGAACATGAACTAATGAGAGTGGAAAAATAGGACTGTTTGGCAAGGGCAAGGGCTGCACTGTATGAACACAATATGAATCTATAATGGAGAAAGTCTGATTGTGTACGAGACTTCCTCCAGGAGCGTTCAGCACAACGGGAGCATCTTTGCAGGTAGCGCGTTGATTTAGTATGCCATGGTTGGGGGCGGGTCCTCCTCGAGGTGCTTGTTTGGAGTGGCGCTGCAGTGTTCAAGGCAGATGTAAGAGTAGAGTTATATATGGAGATGGCCTGTGAAGGACAGGAGAGGGAAGGGATGGACAGCAGTTGTGAATCAATGTCAGCTGACAACTGTTGGAGATCAAGAGAATTAAGGTCCCTCCTGAGTTGAGGGGGGTTAGGCTGAGGTTTTTGGGTGAGGGGGTATGTGAGAGCAAATGATAAGAGGTGGTGATCAGAGAGTGGATATGGAGTGTTGCAGATATTAGATACTGTACATGCATAAGTGAAGATTAGGTCAAGGGTATTGCCAGCTACATGGGTGGGAGAATCTGCCCACTGCGATAGCCCGAGGGAGGAAGTCATGGAAAGTAGTTTGGTGGCTGCAGAGGTCAAAGGTGGGTTTATAGGAATATTGAAGTCCCCGAGAATTAGGGATGGAATGTTAGAAGAGAGGAAATAGGGTAGCCAGGCAGCAAAGTGGTCAAGGAAGAGAAGAGGGGAACCAGGGGGGCGGTAAATAACAGCAATGTTAGCAGAGAAGGGTTTGAAAAGGCGAATTGAGTGTATTTCAAATGATGGGAAAGAGAGAGAAGGGGGGGTGGGAAGAGGTTTAAAAGAGCAGTGAGGGGAGAGGAGAAACCCAACACCACCACCTTTACATTCAGAGTTTCTTGGGTTGTGGGTAAGTTGGAGACCACCGAAGGACAAAGATGCAGGGGTGGCAGTGTCAGAGGGGGAGAGCCAGGTTTCTGTTATGGCTAGTAAATCTATAGAACGAGAGATGAAGAAGTCATGGACAGCAGTGGATTTAGTTATATTGCAAACAGAGCGTGCGTTCCAGAGGGCAGTATTGAAGGAGGATTTAGAGGAACATGAGATGGGTATGAGATTAGTGTGGATCCGTGAATGGGCGAATAATAAGTCCAAGAATTTCCTACAGCCTTCGAATTTGGATGTTCTGGAGTTCCTCAACGAAGGTTTAGAAAAGGGCTTAAGCTTAAGCACTCTGAAGGTGCAGTCATCAGCCCTATGTAACACCTCCTGGGCATTAGACCCCATCATTGCGAGGTTCTTTAAGGCAGCTATACGCATAAGACCTCCCTCTAGAAACTATGCTCCTCCTTGGGATCTTCCTTTGGTACTGGATGTGTTGTCAGAAACCCCCTTTGCTCCGTTGGATGAGTTTGGTATTATTAATCTGACGTACAAGACTTCGTTCTTGGTGGCAATCACGACAGCAAAAAGAATGTCGGAGATTCAAGCCTTCTCCAGTGATTCTGACCACGTTCAGGTCTTTCATGATAGAATTATCCTAAGACCTAAAATGGAATTCCTACCAAAGGTGGTTTCTAGTTTTCATTTGGCTCAACAAGTGGTTCTACCTTCCTTTTTCCAGAACCCCTCTTCTGCGGAAGAAGCTAAGCTCCATCAGTTGGATGTGAGGGAGTGTGTCATGAAATATATTGAGGTCTCAAACAAGTTTAGAAAATCGGAGCAATTGTTTATTATCCCGTCAGGATACAGACAAGGGGAGGCGGCATCAACAGCTACTTTAAGGCGTTGGGTTTCTAATACCATCATTATGGCATATAAACTAAAGAAAATATCTCTTCCGGAAAAGATAAAGACACACTCTACGAGAGCATTGGCCACCTCCTGGGCTAATTGGGCAGAGGTTCCTTCTGATGACATATGCAGGGCAGCCACCTGGTCGTCACCGGTAACTTTCATCAAACATTACAAACTGGATGTGGTCCCTTCCTCATCATCCTTCGGTAGAGGGGTTTTGTCCTCAGTGAATCTATCGTGAATAAATTCTCCTTTGCAGCATGATATTGCAGTCTCGTTTTTTATTTACCCTCCCTTGATTACGGAGCTTGGGTATTACCCATTAGTGATGCTGCCATGAATGGCCAGGATTATAGAAAATGTTCTCCATACTTACCGTAATTTTCTTTTCCTGGCTATAATTCATGGCAGCATCAGCGACCCTCCCAATAATTTTTTTTAAGCTTTATACTAGACTGTGGGGTGGAAGGAGGAGGGACCTTTTATACCTATAGTCTGGTTGATTAATTGATTGATTGTTTCCTGTCCTGTTCATGTTAGGGGCGGAGCTAACCCATTAGTGATGCTGCCATGAATTATAGCCAGGAAAAGAAAATTACGGTAAGTATGGAGAAAATTTTCTATATTAATGCTTTAAAAGCAAACGTTAAAACACAACGCTTTTTGCCAACTGGGGGGCTTTCTCAAGTGTAAGTGTTTTACCTTTTGTTTTTAAAGCATTAAGTATATTTGGCATTCACTACTATCCCTGGTGGGGATTATACCACCGAAGCGCTACCATCTGAGCAGGATCTACTGCTCCATTACATGTGAGTAGAATATTCTTACTTTTACAACCATTATATTGATTACACTGAGCACTTTTGTTTGCCATTTTTATCTTTTATATTTTAAACCACATATTGAGAGACCAACCCCCAGATCTACATATCCATCAGTGGGGATTGTACTGCTGCATGCTTCTAAACTCAGAGCTGGTCTTATAGCTTTCTCAAATGTGAGTGATATACCATATACATTACTGTTGTACGTCCTGCACCTATTTCACATAGTTCCATACGCTCTGCACCATCACTGGTTATTTTCTGCTTCAATTTGATATACTCCTACCATTTGAAGTCTGGACCATTGCCAGTTGAGCACAGACTCCATCAATTGTGGACTAATTGGACTTTATATTGGCGCAACCTATATTTTGTATATTTTGTTTTTTTTCTAAATATATGTTGCAAATACTGCATTTGTGGCCATTTGCTGACAAATCACAATATAAAATAAATACTTGCGACATCAAAAACCTACTATAGCACACACTACTTCTATTAACAGCTAAAAATACTATAAGAACACATAAAAGAAAATAATGTTATTTTTTAATTATTCATGGAACAAAGCTTTTTCCATGTTAAGATTCACAATTAGACATCAAACAGATTAAATTAAAAAGATATATAAATAAATCCTACATACCATTGTAAAGAAGCAACAGAGGTAAAAGCACAGACATCCACTTTTGCTCAATTCCCCAGTCTCTCATGGAAAATTTTCTTAAGGAATGTGCAAATAGACACTGCAAATAATATATGGAATAGGTCATTTAATTTGTTGCCATTACCCAGTTAACAAAACTATAAATGTGTAATTATACACACCGAGGATAGGGTGTTATTTATAAAATATTATATACAATACTCCCTTCTCCCCCAGCAATCTATGCATTGACTGGTTTACTCTGCTTTTATGACCATGAAAATGTTTATTCAAATCTACAGAGGGTAAAAATGTTAAATACACAAGCTCGTGTACTTACTGTCACCATGAATGTGAGCACAACAAATACAAAGCGAAACCAGATTTCAACTTGCGAAAATGTTGGGTTGTAGGTTTTCCACTAAAAATAAAAATTAAGAAGTGTTAATCCATATACTTATTTGTTTCTTCACTTTTATAAAAGGACAACAATTCAAATATAAAGCAACCAGATCCTCTTAACCTCACAATGTAAAACATTGCAGTTTTTGAGAAACTGCACTGCCACACATACAGATTCACAGACACACATGCAGATACAAAAACTCTGGCACACATACAGACACAATCACGGATACAGACATTGCCACACAGATACAAACTTCCAGAAAATACTTCTAAGCGAGAGAGAGAGAGAGAGAGAGAGAGAGAGAGAGAGAGAGAGAGAGAGAGAATGGTGCGGGGTGGGGGGGGGGGGGGGAAGGGGAAAGTGTATATTGTGAGATGGGAAAATCTTACATATATTCTCTGAACACCCAAGATAAGAACATCAGATAAAACTTCCAGAAAACAATTTTGATGTATAGAAATGTTGCCTTCAATTGTCTGTTGAGAGGTCTGGAGGACATTTCAACTAAAGTTGTTGTTCTGCAGGACTTTCCAGATCAATATGAACAGTCTGTACTTTTACGTTTTACAGACTGCCATTTTAATAGCATTTTCCACACCAAGTTTTGAACTTTCATGCAAATATAAAACAGTTGTGTGTGGACTAACCCTTTTTTTCGATTTTTATCTCTGTAGAAGTAGGTGACATTTCTGAAGAGCATTGGGAGCATCACTTACATATTTCAAGATGGACTTTGAGATTGTTGTGGAAACATAAGTTTCTGTGCCTAAGGAAGACTTTGTATTTTGGAATGAACTTTGCATTTCCCTTAGTAATGGACACTGTTTAAGCACAGTTTTTCTTAAACCATGACATGGGTTGTGGTTTAGAAGGAACAATGACCAGAAACCAGCAATGGACTGCAGTGCTGTATGTCTTCAGTACTGGTAATAGCCCATCAACATGGCACTAATCAGAAGAAGAGGATAATATCTCATGTGCAGACCAAATTACACATTATCAAAGTTATTTACTATAGTGAGAATTCAAAGCTAAAATAGCATTGCTGAATTTTTCCAGTTCGGCTATCAGCTCGGCTACTTTGACTTAAAATTTGAAATTCACTTTGAATTTGATACAACAGCAAGTTTCCCCTTTTGTTTTCAGCTAATAAAAGATTGGATCGTAAAACAGGGAATCTGGTCAGGATGGTGAACCCTGACATTTTATATAAAAAACACACAAAACAACTATTGTGGGAAAGCAATCCTCGAAAAGGGGAGCTCGCAAAAGCTGGTATGGATATATATATTTACAGAACACAGTAATTACTTCAAAAAAAAAAAAAAAAACCTAAATGAGCTTACTTAGAGAAGATGGATACAAAAAAAGGGGGGAGCGCATAGATAAATAGATTGCAATATGAAACTATGTATCCTGGAAAAAATAAAACTTTATTAAACTTCTACCCCAAAAGGATATTGTGACAATGTGCCCCAGCAGTAGTGCCAATAAGTACTGTATTACTATTTCCCCCTGTGTATAATGCTTCAATTAAACCTGCAATTGTAACCCCTATAGTGTAAGCACAGGGGGATAGTATACTTCAAATGTCATCCTTCATTAGATCTATAAAATCTACAAGCGAGTAAAGATGCTTTATTGTTAATAAAAGGTGGGTCGTCAAAATGATATCAAAGTAGCAAGGAGTGGAAAAACGACAGCCTTAATTGGAGGAGCGAGCATAAAGTAACTGCTAAATAGTGATCATTAATACAGTCCCTGTGGAGCATGCATAAAGTAACCACTAAATGGTGATTATTGATTAAGTCCCTGTGGAAGTAGTTTTGGGGGGCTGGCTTAGCACGGCAGCTTCACACTAGCACTTCACTATGCACTAGAAGGGACCTTTCCCTCACCTTTTTCTAGTTTTAGTTTTCGTTTAGTTACCATATATACTCGCGAGACTTGTAGAGGGAGCTGACCGGAGGAGAGAGAAGGGAGCTGACAGGAGCTGCTGTGAAGGTAAGTAACAGCTCGCTGCCAGTCCCCAACAGGACCGCCGGGCTTGTAATGAGCCCGGCGGTCCTTGTCTATATTATTGCAATGTAAGTTGCCAAATACAGACATTAACTCTAGTATAAGACGAGTGGGTGTTTTTCAGCACAAAAAATGTGCTGAAAAACCTCGTCTTATACTCGAGTATATATGGTAACTAAACGAAAACTAAAACTAGAAAAAGGTGAGGGAAAGGTCCCTTCTAGTGCATAGTGAAGTGCTAGTGTGAAGACTCCTTCGTCAGCGGCTAAACCCCAACCCCCCAAAACCCGGGGTATTTAAATACAAAGTGACCAATCCGTATTCAGGTTGTGATACATAATGAATGACCTTACAATTGATGAACCACGTGAGATTGCTATGGGTGGAGTTTCATGCTAGTGATGTCAGATGATTGACGGCACTGAAATTCTATAGCGATTTGTGGTTCTCCTTGAAGTAACGTATGTATGAAGCTTGGAAATCTTTACTCTGTCAAAGCCTTGTACATATTAAATCACGCTGAATGGCCTTCCAGGTACTCTAAGTAGTCAGGAATAGCCATCAAATCGCGGACCTGCCTGCACCCAGATCGGTGAAAAAAAAACCACATCAATCTTATTTAGTGCAGGAATAAAATGAATTATTGAAGAAATACTGTTTAAATTTGTATGTGGACACTTTTGTACCCAATTCAATCTCGATGTACTTATATCACAAATAAAAGGCTTAAAGTGACAGTATCCTGGACTTGGTGATATGTTTATTCCCTTGTTCTTTTCTATATAGGGGAAATGGGTGAGGTCAGTATGAAATAATCAAAGTGGCAACTAATTCAAACAGAGTGAGACAATAAGGAATAGAAATAAAACAAAAAAAATTAAAAAAAGCTAACAGAAGGCATAAATTTGAGTATATACATATTTACAAGTGTACCATAGAATAAAGCAGAGACTCCTAAATAAATGGGGAGTATGAGAACCCCTCGTTAAGTCCCCTGGGAGACAATGTTTTCAGGCGGTAAATCCAATAACATTCGCGTCTCTTCAAATGTTGATCCCAATTGCCCTTCCTCTGATTTGGTTTGACTAATTCGATACCCTGGAACCTAAGGGTAGTAGGATCCCCATTGTGGACAGTTTTGAAACCGAGGTTTCTATATTCCTAGTTATTTTCACTGAATTAACGTGTTCGAGAATCCGTCTTTTAAAGGGGCGGAAGGTTTTACCTACATACATATGGTGACACTGACAAATAATTAGGTATACAACCCCTTTCGAGTTACAATTAAAAAAACGATAGAGCTTTAAAATTTTCGGTGTGAAAGTTTCTGAATTTTTACTTATGTAATTGCAGGCTTTACACCTTCCGCATCTATCATTTTGTCTGACAGCCAATGTGTCGGTGCTTTAGTTCATTGTAAATGGCTGTGAACCAGGGTATCCTTTAAATTCCTACCCCTCCTGGCTACTAGAGATGCGTAAGGTGGAATTGCATCCCTTAGCTGTTCGTCTTGTTTCAATAAAGGCCAGTAACGGTTCATAATTGCTTTGATGTGGTCCCAGCCTGCGTCATAGGTGGCAATACATCTAAGCTGTTTTTGGTCAGCTTCCTTTGGAGGTAAAATAGGAGCATGGTTTTCCCTTACGAGACTTTCTCGTTCCGTTAAGAGGGCCCTATGGTATGCCCTCTTAAGACCCTTATTAGGGTAACCCTTGGCCCTGAACATTCTGCATAGTTCTTTAGCTTGCATCTTGAAATCTTTTATGTCAGAGCAGTTACGCCTCAGACGTAAATATTGGCCCGTGGGGATCCCCCTTCTCTGTTGAATTGGATGATGGCTACCCCAGTTCAATAGACTGTTGGTGGCTGTGCTTTTCCTAAAGAGGTCTGTTTTGATACTGCCATCTTGTTCTGAGGATAAGGTCAGATCAAGGAAGCTTAATAAAGAAGTGCCAATTTCTGACGTAAATTTTAAGTTAAGATCATTGACGTTTAGGTTTTGTACAACTTGAAGGAATTTGTCCCCTGACCCAGTCCAAATGATTACAATATCAATGTATCTTTTCCAGAGATGAATGTACTGGGTCAGGGGATTTTTTGGGGGAGTTGTGAACACAACTTGTTCCTCCCACCACCCCAAGTGCAGGTTGGCATATGAGGGTGCACAAGACGTCCCCATAGCCGTCCCCTGCACCTGGTGGTAGTAAACCCCATCGAATACAAAGAAATTGTGTTAGCATGAACCGTAGGAGATTAATTGCCAAGTCGCTATGTTTATCCAGATGTGACCCCCTCTTCCGCAAGAAGTAATCTGTGTGTTTGAGGCCCAGAAGATGTGGAATGGAGCTGTATATTGATTCAACGTCCAAGCTACAGATTGTGGAATTATCTGGCATATTGAACTGGGTTAGCACGGCTAGCGTTTGCTTAGTGTCTCTTAAGTATGATGGGAGCTGGTTCACTAAGGGTTTTAAGACCTGGTCTAGATAAATGCTCACATTTTGAGTCATATTGTCATTCCCGGAGACTATAGGTCTCCCTGTCAAGACACTGCTTTGTTTATGAATTTTAGGCAGGCTGTAAAAGGTGGAAATACGTGGACTCCCAATTAGCATATAGTTATATTACTTCCTTTGATATTACTTTGTTGTCAAAGCCTTGCTGTAAGATGGCTCTTAACTCTTCCATGAATGCTTTAGTAGGATCTTGTTTCGTGGTTTTATAGGTGGTTTGATCAGTAAGAATTCTTTTAGTCATTTCGACATATTTTTGGGTGTCCATGATAACGATATTTCCACCTTTGTCTGAAGGTTTTATCGTTATTGCCCGATTTTCTTTTAAATCATTCAACGCCTTATATTCCATTGCTGTTAAATTTGAGTTGGTTTGAGACTTATCTCTGAAGAGGAGATTTTTTTCAATCTCATCACATACTTTGACCCAAGTAAATTTATCAAAACGTGGTGGTGGAATGTAAGATAAACCTTTTGCCAGTAAATCTAATTCTGATCGTGTTAAGATGTGACTAGATAGATTTACGATTTGTTTATCATTTAAAAACGGTTCCTTCTGTTGTGCTGTTTCTTTGGTCTTGGTCTTAGAAAGGGGCGATTTTCCCCCTGTGTATGGTCTAAAAAGGTAACTCCTTTTTTAAGAATGCTTCTATTGTGTTCAGTGGAGCTCAAGAGGGTTACTGGTATGTCAGTCTCAGATTCGCTTGACTCATACTCAGATGTTGAGACCTGATCACTGTCTACCCTTCTTTTCCTTTGGAACCTTTTATATACGTTTCCCATTTTGAAATCTTTATGGTCCCTTAGGAATTTTTGATGTTTCCTCTGTATTATGATGGTTTGGTATTTTTCTAAATTAGTTTGAAGTTTATTTTCATTGGGAACAAAGGTTGGGTCTGTTTTATATTGTTGGATTTTTTCCACCTCGCTTTCAATTTCTGAAAATTTCTTGTTCTCAGATTTGCATATAATTTGCATTAAGCGTGCTGAGCATTGCCCTGCAGCTTCTTCCCATTTTTTCACAACTTCTACCTCTTCAATATGTGAGCTAGGGGTTGTTGGTATTCTTAATCCCCTTGGTATAAGACCTTTTTTTTTTTTAAATCATTTAAAATATTTTTGTATCCATCTTCTCCAAGTAAGCTCATTTAGGTATTTTTTGAAGTAATTACGGTGTTCTGTAAATATATCCATACCAGCTTTTGGGAGCTCCCCTTTTCGATGGTTGCTTTCCCACAATAGTTGTTTTGTGTGTTTTTCACTTTGAATTTACCTTGAAGTCTTACTTCAGTAGAGAACCCTCTAGAATCCAGTCCTCAAGTAACCACTACCAGTCCAGGGTCTAGGGATTACCCTGTTGTGTCTAAACATTTTTTTTCTTCATTTCTAAAGACTCATTAGAAACAACTGGGTAATCCCTAAATCCTGGACTGTTCTGGGATACTTGAGGAATGGGTCTGGAACCACTGCTCTAGATCTTAAGATAAATACAGAAAAAAAGAAATCATATTTTCTAATAAAGGGTTACAATTTGAAGGAGTTTATTCAGCTTTGGGTGCAACCTACACTACTTTGTTTCTTGGGTCGAACAAAGAGTTCCTTCTGCATAAAAGTACCAAGGAAAAAAATTCTCCTGTTTTAATTTTTTTGGTTAACTGACAGTCATAGACTGGAAGCTCATGGACAATGAAGACAGAGCCCGCAGGAACAATCTTAGGCACCGGGGGGGTCCCAGAAGAGGTGCAACCTGCTGACCTACCTGCGTATGCCCTGCGTATGCGAGAGGCCTGTTGCATGCCTATGCCCCAGAAATCCCAGCAGACATGCTACTGGTGGACAGAATCCACCGGTTACCAAGACCCCAACACTAACCTGAAACGATTCCTCGAGATTTACTCCTCAGGGCCCACTACCACCACATTAAAGAACATGTCCTGAAAGCAAGCCGTAACGCATCTCAACTCCCAGAGAACTACTCCAGTGTTAAAATATTTGCTGACTTGTTGGCGGCAACGCTCAGCAAGAGAAGGACATTTGCCCCAATCCTGGAGGTGCTGAGGGACCAAGGCATAAGATACAGGTGGGGATTTCCCACGAAAGTGTTGATGATCAAAGACGGAGCCATTACAGCCATCCAGACACCAGAAGAGGGACGTCGGAGACTCCGTGAATGGAATCAGCCTGCCCCAAGAGCAGAGACGCAAGGATCGCAGAAAGACAGACTGCCGCTAGAATAGAGAAACGCGGCGCAGAGACGTTAAGAAGTTCGAAAAACTAAGAGACTTGGTTATCTAATCACAAGTATACATTGCACCATATATGTGTTGAGTTAGTTAGGCATTGTGATAATGCTTATATAACCAGATAGTTAGGTCACAATCAGAGATATAGGCCAATTAGCGGAATAGCCGCGGTCTGAGGTACGCAAAACATCACTTCCACGACACATAACTTAACCGCTCAGGCCAGGCCCCACAGAGAACATACTCTGAGTACCCCCTAATCTAGGGCTATAAGGGTCCCTATCGCACGGTGACTGGCAACAGGTGTTGCGTGGGAGCACACACACCTGCCACCCCTACCGCACACCATCAGTCACCACATGTGGCAGTTAAAGAGGACACCGGAGGGGGGGGGGGGGGGAAATCACACAGCTAGGAGTATACCCAGGGCCTAAGGGAAACCAGCCAAGCCGATTGAGCAAGGCTACACCCCAACGCAACACAACCCGGGTGACGATACGATCCCTCAAAGCTGGGTGGGCATCCAAGGATGCCCCAATGCGAGTAATATCGCAACACGAGGGTCAGTTACGTGCATGGGCAAGGTTAAATGTGAAATGTTAGTTGTGATAAATGTTATATGTCCGGTATTGTCGGATGTTAGCATGATATAACTCAAACACACAATGTTACAAATAGGTTCTGGTTCTTTTCCCAAACAATGCCTCATAGAGCTTGTTAGCCTCCATCCCCCACACGGAGTGCCTTCACTTTACCGTGGCAGGTAGCCCTGTGCACGGCGTTTGTACATACTTTCTTTTCCTTTTCTCATACTTAGGTCTTGTTCTGGCCAACCCCCTAACCACACCCCATCCTTCCTCTGAGACAAGGGAGACGCACCCTACACCTGAAACAAAACATAGCATCCATTGGGTACACTGCACAGATGGAATAACACCGAGAGGTGGGCTGCATTGCTTGTTGCAACTGGGACATGAAGCGCCCTCTAATAGAACTCATTTGCTAAACCTAGCTCTGATATTCACGACGGGGTTTAGACCCCCATGAAGATATACACATACACACACACACACAATGTAAGGGGACTAAATGCCCCGGTAAAAAGACACCACCTGAGCAGAGAACTTGGTTCACAGAGAGCGGATGTTGTATGCTTACAGGAGACCCATTTCAAGAAGAATACCCACCCAAAACTCCTGAGTAGGTAATACCCCCACCAATTTCATGCTGCTACCTCCCCAACGAAGGCAAAAGGAACGTCTATACTGATTAGCAAACATGTGGCGTTCACACCCCACTCACATGCACTAGATAGGGAGGGCAGATATGCAATGGTCATAGGCACGTTTAACGGAATACTGTACACCATCGTCAACATTTATGCACCCAACTTTGAGCAAAGAAACTTCCTTCACAAAATCCTCACCACAATAGTAGAAAAAGAACAGGGCATTACAGTAATATGCGGCGACTTCAATCATGTCTTAGACCCATCTATGGATACTACTCTCCCTGCACACAGTCCCAGACTTAGACCCTTAAAAAAGCAATGCAAGGCAATACATAAATTGCTCCACGCATACCATTTATATGACGCGTGGAGAATACTACACACTAGCGAAAAAGCCTTTACGTTCCACTCCTCAGTGCATAATTCATACTCGCGTATAGATGGCTTGCTTCTAAAGGGTCAGGCGTTAGACCAATGTGAAATTGGGGAGATATCCTGGTCCGATCACGCCCCGGTGACAAACACTTAAGGATGCCTATGATTCTACCCACCGCAGCCTATGTAGATTAAATGAGTTTCTCCTGAAAGACACCTCATTCACAAAAGACAAATACACAGATGAGACTGTTCTTCTTGGAGAATAGTCCTGACGAGACCACCCAGGCGAACATCTGGCAAACACCGAGGCTTACTGATAAGGAGGGCCTCATACCTTTGTAAAAGATCACAAACACAATTGGTGGGCTGGTAAAAAGACCTCCAGGACGTAACCAGGCAGAACCAAGCAACCCCATCCACCACCCTACAGGCCAAAATTCAACAAATAACTAGGCAAATTAATAGGAGAAGACGGGATATAAATTGCATCACACTACGCCCAGGGCAACAAAACGGGCAAGATGTTAGCAAATAGACTACGAAACCAGCAAGCCAGCCAAAATAAATCGCCCACCTAATATCCAAGGAGGGGGAAAAAATTATAACTCCGAAAGACATCAACGAATTTGCCAGGTACTATGCCTCGCTATACAATCTAAAACATGACGCATCCCTCCACCAGCCGACACTCCCAGACACAGAGCGATACCTAGACCCTCTTCCCCTGCCCAAACTAACGGAAGAACAAAGCCAATTACTTTCCTCCCCAATCTTAGAATCTGAAGTTAACAAAGCAATACTTGCACTGCCCAACAATAAAGCCCCAGGCCCAGACGGATTCACTAATTGCTACTACAAATGCTTCAGGAACACCCTGACCCCACATTTGACAGCAACCTTTAACAAATATACAAATATTGACCTAGGTACACTTCCAGGATAATGCCAGCTAGCACATATAGTGACACTTCCCAAACCCGGCAAGCCACCTACCCAGCCCCAAAACTTTCGCCCTATATCCCTGCTTAACACAGACATCAAGCTGTTTGCTAAAGTACTAGCGCCTAGGCTGAGCATAGTCTTACCAACCATAATCAACTCAGACCAAGTGGGATTTGTCAAGGGATGCCAAGGCAGCGACAACACTAGAAAGGTCTTAGACATAATTTGTGGACTGCAAGGCACACCGAAGGAAGGCTTAATGTCCTTCGACGCAGAAAAAGCTTTTGACCGCTTGCACTGGTGCTTCATGGAAGGGGTCCTGAACAAATGTAACATCCCGGGGAGATTCAGGTCGGCAGTCAGGGTCCTGTACTCTGCACCCTCAGCGAAGGTGTTAAATGCTGGCTTCTTATCAGACCCTTTCCCATTATGAACGGATCTAGACAGGGGTGCCCACTATCGCCGTTGCTCTATGTCATGGCGCTAGAGCCGCTGGCACTTCAAATTAGACAACACGACCGAATACACGGAGTGACGATAGGGCACAAACAATACAAGGCCAACCTATTCGCGGATGACATACTCCTTACCCTTAAGGACCCACACACATCACTACCTAACTTGCTAACACTGATCACCACATATGGGAGACATTCATATTACAAGTGGAACGTAACCAAGACCCAAACCATGTACCTGGGGTGGGACTCGACACAGAAAGGATGCAGAAAACATACCCCTTTGACTGGAGGGAAGACGACCTAACCTTCCTAGGCATAAAATGAACTAAAAAGCGGACCTCACTGTATAAATACAACTATGAACCACTTATACAGAGTTTTACCTCCACTATGCAGAAATTGGAGGGCTGCTTCTGATCATGGGTGGGAAGGATAGCAGCAGTGAAAATGATATTGATCCCGAGGGGGCGGAGCCTGAACGCCGATGTGAACAGTCGCATGTGCTTGTAGCTCCGTGCTTCACCCGGGGAAATCAACGACTGGCCCTCACCCCTTCACCCTTAACCGTCAGAAAAGGTCCCCGAGCTTACATGGGACGAAAAACTAAAAAAACTACACAGGGCAAGCCCACCCCAGGGCTAACGATCGGGGAAATGTGGCGGCAAGCAAGCTACGCCTGTGGGCCCAACATGGCGGCTCTCCATGGCGGCTGCTCCGACTTTTCGGAGGACTTGTCTGAGGACGCAGAAGACGAACACCTACCTGCTCCTGCCCTAACACAAATGCCTAAACGTTGCAATAAGAGCACAGACTCTGAGCCGGTCACCACGGCGATCCTCAAGACACTATTAGCGGACCTGCAGAGAAATATCCTAGCGGATGTAACGGCGCTTCGAAACGACTTACAGGGCCTGACAGGCCGCATCGGCACGCTGGAGGGGTCCACACAAGCTCATGCACAGAGCATTACCACGTTACAGCAGGCAGTACACGACATCCAACTGCAGACCCAGATACTAGAAAGCCGCTCCGCGGCACAAGAGGACTCCAGACGGAGACACAACCTGAAAATCAAAGGGGTCTCCGAGGCAGTGCCAGAAAATGAGCTACCACAAGTCATAAAACGCATCTTAACAACCATCCTACCGACCAGACAAACCAAAGAGATTAACCCTGCAGACCTCTTTCGGATCCCCAAGCCTGCAAAGGCACCAGCCACAGCCTCTAGGGACGTCATACTAGCGCTCCGAAATGGCCGAGACAAAGCTGCAGTACTCGCGGCCCTGCGAGGGAAAACGCCTCTCCAGTTTGAATCCATGGAGCTGACGTTCTTCGCGGATCTATCCAGTGGCACCTTAGCATGGCGCCGGTCACTCCGACCGTTAACCACCTTGCTTCAACGCCACAAGGTCGAGTACCGCTGGCGATTCCCCAGAGCTCTCCTAATTCAACAGGGGGCAGACACACATCAACTCCACACCATCCAGGAGGCCGCAACCCTGCTAAAGACTCTGGGCCTACCGCAGGACTCACTCTCACAGGGGGGACACCCTACCCCCACTCCTATCACCTGCAGCTGGGACCCGGCGAGGATCACACCATTCTTCCCCACGGGCGCAACACCGGACTCCTATGCAATGGTAACCACCTAAGCGCTGCGGACATCTCTGGTGGCTCTCTGGGAGATCCTTGGACACCCCATCTAATAGAGACACCGAAGTTCCATAACTGGACTTAATCACAGTTGAACGGCTCTGTCACCTCACAATGGGGAGTACGACTTTGATAACGGCAGAACAACTCACTGCAGCTCTGCTATACACGTTGCAAGCTCCCCAACGCCAGAGATCGCTGACAAGCCCCTGTTGGACTCACGTAACCGTTTCCAGTTACCAGTGTATTTTAATTTTCCAATGTTGTCTCTCACCTCATTATTTTATTTTATTTTACTGAGCTATCGAACGCCTGTTTTTCCTATGGTTCATTTTGGTGGTCCCGGGACTTTAATGGGCTTAAAATTGTTTATTCTTGAGCGAAACCTTCTTAACATGTTTGAATGTTAGCAGTACGCCGCGCTAGGAGGTGACCCTGTGGCAATACACTGTGTCCCAACGTGTACACCTATTGATGCAACACTATTAAACTGCCTTGCACATTATATGACCATGGACCTAGCTTAGACTGTTTTAAAATGTTACCGCTCACCTCATTTACCTAGCATATATCATAATATAGGATGTCTTACTCTGGATCACAATGACCCAATAGTTATCTGCTGTATGTTCAAAAGTAACCACACACGAGTGGAAGCTTGCATGTTGGCTTATAGAGGCTTACTGATCTGGGCCACAAGAGCACCTGTTTCAAGGCAATGCTCCGTGTAGATCTTATATCGGTCACACTTTCGGCTGATGTACAGCATACGCGCTCTTTTTCCTAACTTGTATATTTTATCTAGTTTACGGCTGATTTTCGACACACCTAGTGCCACAGACGTGATGTATTATGTTAAACAATCGATCTGTTATAGCCTGACCTCCCTGAACCGTACTGCAGTAAACATGGTAAACCTGGGCCCAGCTTATTTCTAATTTGGTTTGTTTTCAAAATTGCATTTCATTTTTGTTACTCCTAATCACGCCTAATCCCACTGGCATGTCGTGCTAAGTTGCATATACGATCTATACTAGCCTGACCTAGCCAATTCACACCACGACACACATAGTATGTCTAATCACAACCCACGGTTAGCATGCCATGCCGAACCAAGCTTAAGTCTCACTCCCACCACAATTATGATGCGCAGGTCTTAATTAGTCCACACTAAAGCAACACGCCCGGTATATACCTCGCATGCAGGCCACCTGGACCACGCAGCACGGCGCACTATCGCACTACAGCTGTTTTAACATCACTGATATACTTAGTCCATCACTACTGAGCGTAAAATTTGGTTTCCTTTTGTTTTTCTTTGCTTCACTGTATGTGACTCATAATATCATTTCGCTAAAGCTGATGACTTGGCGTAGACTCACCTTGTAACATGTAACTTTAAATGTGACGAACAAAGCAATGTCTACTCACGCTTTCTTTACTTAAATTTGTCTTACTTGGACATATTAACCGTTTAAATACTCTGTTTAATATAAAATTTGTGCAAATTATCAAGCCACTACATACCGTGAAAGCAACTTGTATTACGCTGTTGTGGCGCTTGTTTGAACTACTATGTCTATCTGCACTACAAAAATAAAGAATTAAAAAAAATAAAAAAATAAAATGATATTGATCCCGAAGTTCCATTACCTTTTGCGAACACTACCCATACCCCTCCCGAACACGTACCTCACTAAGCTACAGAGAACTCTGGTCCGATTCGTTTGGAACAAGAGCAAACCCAGAGTGGCCAACACGATACTAATCAAACCCAAAACAAAAAGGGAGGATTGGATCTCCCGGATGTCCTACTACAAAGCGGCGATAATAGCCGCAATAGTACCAATGCAAACCCAGACACACAGACCACAATGGACAGACATAGAAGCACACTGGGCGGGACAGAGGAGCCTTGAACATTCTGTCTGGGTCCCAAGGGCACAGAGACGCTGGGCTGCCACAACCCTCTCCAAGACACGTCTCACCTTTCAGGTATGGGACGCGGCGAGGGGCTCGCTGTGCATGGTCGGACCAACATCCCTAGCCACACCGCTGCAGAGCGTGGGCATCCAAGTACCAACCTTAGACTATAGATCATGGGTCGAGCGGGGATGCACACGCTTGTACCAGCTGCTCGATGGAAACAAAATGTATCCCCTTTCCGGACCTGCAGACCAGGTTCAACTTTCCGAGTAAACTACTGTTCCCATACCTCCAACTAAAGCCGTACAGATTAGAAAACTGTAAAGCTGACACAGGATCCACACAGCTGACACAATTCAAAAAGCTATGCACCCCTCCTCCCCCCCCGTGGAAAGTACTCTCTACCACTTACACAGCGTTGATAGATACGCACCCACTAGAGACCAGGTCATACAGGGAAGCGTGGCACAAGGAGCTGGGATACACAATCCCGGACGACCAATGGGATAAAGCACAAATGGCACAAAGAGGTAACAACATGCGCAACGCACTTTGAGTTGATGAGAAAACTTATGTACAGATGGTACTACGTACCCGATAGACTTGCCCGCATATATCCAACAAAATAGCTGCCATTGGAAAGGGCAAAGTTCATATGGTCACAGTGATGGTGACTACCGCAGGTTTTTACCCCAATATTGCTGATCCTGTATACTCCACTGCTGGGTTCTACCGCTGTCATGACAGCCAGCCATACTGTTGTGCAATATATTAACATTGATGGGATATCATAATTTCACACATACCTCAGTGCAATTTAGGCTATGTGCCTATGGAATAAATAAAATGTAAATATTTCAATACAATCTTCTAAAATACACATCTTAACCCCTTAAGGACGCATGACGGAAATTTTCAGTATTTTTCCAGCAGGGTCTATTACCTTGCTGGTAACCATGAGCCCCAGGTATCATTTGATTCAGAATTAGTGGCCCCAGACTGACCGATGCTCTGTTTGCAGAGCTCAAAGTGAGCGCTGCAAACGAGCATTTAAATGGGGATTTAAATCCCCACTATTACAATTTGGTGTGATCAGGGTTAAAATCCCTGCTCACACACGGGAGTTCCAGGTTTCAATGGAAACCTGGGGCTCCCCTCTATCAGCTGGGGACATTTTTAGTGACCCCAGCCTTTTTGATGAGCTACATGCAGTGCTGGAAGTCAGCGCGGCATGTATCTGCTTAAATAGGCATTTAAATGCCTATATCTAGATTTTCGTGTAAGCAGGGTTAAATCCCTGCTCACACCAGGAAACCCAGGTATCATTAGAAACTTGAGTCTCCCCTTTGTCAGCTGGGGTCATTTTTAATGTCCCCAGACTGACAGCTGAGCTGCATGCAGAGCTCAAAGTGAGATGCAGCTGTTTAACCCCTTAAGGACACATGACATTTGGTCCTTAAGGGGTTAAATGGGGATTTAAATCCCCATAGAGCACAATGTAGTGTGAGCAGGGTAAAATCACTGCTCACACTAGGAAACCCAGGTATCATTAGAAACCTGGGGGTCCCCTCTGTCAGCTGGAGACATTTTTAGTGGCCCCAGGCTTTTTGATGAGCTGCATGCAGAGCTCAAAGTGAGGTCGACAAGCAGCTCTTTTAATGGGGTTAAATGGGGATTTAAATCCCCATAGACAGCAATGTCAATAGATACCTCGGGGCTTCCCTCTGTCAGCTGGGGCCATTTTAGTTTTTTTGCATTTTCAAATATTAACACTAACTTTAGCCAGTGTTTGTGACCAAGTGGCTACTAAAAAAGACTGGACATACTCCATTTGCAATACCTTGGGTTGTCTACTTTTGCAAATGGTATGCCATCATGGGGGTAATTCTTATTCCTGGGCTACACAGCTACTGCAGAACACCAAACTCCCAAACTAAATACAAGGGAATGCTCCAAACTCCCGAACTGCATTCAAAGTAGCACTCCAAACTCCCGAACTGGAACCTCACGAATAGCTGCTAGCAGACGATCAGGAAAAGCACCCAAGCGGCTTACACTCCTGGCAACAGCATACAGTAAATCCCCCCAAAGACGAGACAGAGCTCCGTGTTGAGGGTCAAGCAGTGGTCTGGTTTATTGAGGGCTACCTGCCCAGTATTTATGCAGGTCTCCCACCTGGTGGACACTCCCCTAGGTGACCAGATGGAAGACTGTAACACAGACAGACATGTATCACATTCAGACACACAGAGGTAAAACATCCCCACAATGCATCCTAATTGCCCTTCCTCTATCCTGGATATAATTGGGAAGTAATCCAATTGTCTCCCAGGACAGAGGCAAATCGCCATTATACACGTGGGGACACAAAGACAGTAAAATAAATTAAAACATATAATATTAAATTTATTACACAATATCCATACATGTCACATATCCCCAGATAGCTTAGATCTGAGCGCACATAACTACTGAATGGCGCTCAGATCCTATACACACAGTTCAATTGCCATGGAGCCAAAGTCTTTAATTACACGAATAGGCACCATGGCTGTGCTATCTGGGTTAAAGTATTCACATAAAACAAAGTCAGGTGTTCGGTTAAATGGCCACGAACAGAAGCAGGGAAGGCTGGAAGCTCAGTGCCTGATTCCAGGCTGAGCACCGCTGGCCGTGCAGGGAGCACCATAACACTGCAACCTAGCGGCCGCCAAGTGTAACCGCGGCCACCTAGTAACAGTCAATTAAGCTGCGGTTAACCGCAGCTACTGGGTGGTCAATTGACAGCACACGCTCGTTAAGCCGCGGTTAACCGCGGCTTCTGGGGGGTAGATTGGCAGCGCACGCCAGCTTCTGGGCGGCCAATTAACAGCGCCTGCCGGCTCCCCACGGCTCTGGGGAAGCTAATAGAAGGCTGTTTGTGCAGTAGGCTAAATCTACCGAACGGCTGTGCAGAAAGGCATGAATAAACCTTTCTGCACAGTAAAATTAACTGTTTAACTGCCGGTCCATAATCCAACAGCAGTAGGCAGGCAACCAGGCTCCTCCAATGCAATGTGGCGAGATTGATCTCGTCACAATTATCTTATATATTATCTATATAGATTAATCTGCTAAAGATGTAGTCATATCATCTAAAGCCAGAAAAAAAGCTTTGATATTTTTAGAGCGTGAATTATGAGACATAAAGGCATGCTCTTTATGTCTCATAATTCACGCTCTAAAAATATCAAAGCTTTTTTTAAATAAAAATATAAGTGTAATTAATGTATATAATTAATATGCATGTGAACAGATTGTTGATCCAAAGAGAAATCGGATCATTAATCACCACTTCAAAATTATAATTTTTTGTTTGTTTTCTTGTCTTCTTTTGGATCAACATGTGTTTAAAGGTTGAACTCAAAACAGCAACTAGATGCATCCTTGCAAAAACAGAATATTCAAGGATATAATTTTTCAATGTCGTGTAATAGCTTCTTGATCCAAGGATAAATCTGACTGCCATTCTGGAGTCAAGATGGAACTTTTTTCCTATTTTGTTGCAAAATTGGAAGTGCTTCAAACTGGGGTTTTTTTTTTTTTGCCTTCTTTTGGTTAAACAGCAAAAAACAAATGTGAGGAAGGCTGAACTTGATGGATGCAAGTCTCTGATGTAACTATGTAACTGGTTGCAATTAAGCCTTTTTAAAACCAGATTACCATGTAATATTATTTAACCCCTTAAGGACCGGACTGTTTTTGCGATGTTGTACATTTGCGACCGGGCATCTTTTTACACTTTTGTGGTGTTTGTGTTTAGCTGTAATTTTCCGCTCTCTCATTTACTGTTCCCATACAAATTACATATTGTTTTTTTTTCAGGACAAAAGGGGCTTTCTTTACATACCATTATTTATATAATCTCATGTAATTTAATTTAAAAAAAATGAAAAAATATGGTGAAAAATTGAAAAAAATACATGTTTTTTGACTTTTATGTGAAAAATCTTTTACTCATCTACAAAAGCGAATGAAAAAAACTGCTAAATAGATTCAAAATTTTGTCCTGAGTTTAAAAATACCCAGTGTTTACATGCTTTTTGCTATTTTTTTGCATGTTATAGGGCTATAAGTACAAGTAGGATATTGCGGTTTCAAAACATACATTTTTAAAATGTATCAATAGTGACATTGTAACACTATTATCTGTCATAAATCGCTGAATAACACCCCACATGTACATATTTTTTTTAAAGTAGATAACCCAGGGTATTCAATATGGGGTATGTCCAGACTTTTTTAGTAGCCACTTAGTCGCAAACACTGGCCAAAGTTAGCGTTCATATTTGTTTGTGTGTGAAAAAAGTAAAAAACTAAATTGAACGCTCAGCACAGACAGTCCCCCTGCAGGCAGACACATGGACACCTATTGTGACCATGTGGTCGCCCTGTTGAGCGATCACATGGCCCCAGGGGTCCTAATCTGCCATGGGGAGACTGTCTGTGCTGCAGGCAGTCTCCACACAACGGGAGCAACGCCGATCGCCGCCGGGGGAACGACGGCGATCGGGTAAGTAAATCTTAAAGTTAGGACGGTTCAGGACCGTCAGCGGTCGGCAATGGAAAAATGCCGATGACGGTCCTGAACCGTCCTCAAGGGGTTAAAGGAAAAATAACTAACTCAACTTAAAAGTAGTGTAATTGATAATTACTTCTGCTCACCCTGTTTTCCTCAAAGTGCCTACTCATAGGAGCAATGCTCTATCATCTCCTCTTCTCCTTTTCTCTCATCTCCCTCAACAACACAATTACATTGCGCTCTCTCCTTTATCCCTATGTATTTTTAAACAAATGGAGGTCTTTTAGTTACCTCCAATGGCCATGAGAGGAATGAGCCCACCTGCCAAAATCAAGGCAGACCCCCCTAGGTGGGTCCTAACTCTAACCATTCACCTTGCTTCCTTGAGCCTCTGGCAAAAATCTCTAATGAGACAGAAAGGGGTATTTATTTATATACACCCCTATACATTATTAACCCTTAATAGGGAACACATGGGATGGGCGGCTGCATTGTAACAAGGCTGAGTAATACAATTTGTATCCATTTATTGGCTTCCGTTATCATTCCTATGCGGATGACACGCAAATCTACCCGTCCTCTCCTGATCTCTCTCCGCCCATCTTAACTCGTGTCTCTGACTGCCTCTCTTCGATTTCCAACTGGATGGCTGCTCACTTCCTTAAACTCAACCTGAACTTCTGGTCTTTCCTCCCTCAAGTGTTACTACTCCCGTGTCTGTCTCACTCCAAGTCAACTGCGCTACCATCACCTCTACTTCGCAGGCTCGCTGCCTGGGTGTTCTTTTAGACTCCAACCTCTCCTTCACCCCTCATGTCCAATCAATAGTCAAATCCTGTCGCTTCCATCTCAAAAACATAGCGCGCATCCGCCCCTATTGAACCCCGGATGTGGCTAAGGTGCTGGTCCATGCTCTTGTTCTCTCTCGCCTGGACTACTGCAATACTCTTCTCAGTGGTCTCACGTGCTCCCAGATTGCACCGCTGCAATCTATAATGAATGCAGCAGCGAGGCTCATTTTCCTGTCCGCCCGCACCTCTCACGCCTCCCTGCTCTGTCAGTCCCTGCATTGGCTTCCAGTTAGACATAGGGCTCAATTTAAAATTCTGGTGCTTGCTTACAAGTCCCTACATAATGCTGCTCCAACCTACCTATCCTCCCATATACACAAGTATGTCCCGTCGAGGCCCCTACGCTCTGCCAAAGACCTACGTATATCCTTTGTCCATACTCCCACCTTTAACGCCCGCCTCCAAGACTTTTCCAGGGCTGCACCTCTTCTGTGGAACTCCCTTCCCTTCTCCGTAAGAATTTCACCCAGTCTCCACTCATTCAAAAAATTCATTAAAAACTAATTTCTTCAAGAAAGCATATCAATTAAACTGTTAGCAGGTTTTCATCCCCCACCCTCCATGACTCCTCTCCTGCAACTGTCAAAAATTACCTACTAAGCCCTCAATTAATACTTTTCTAACAACCTACTTCGTACCCCTACTTTTACCCTTTGTGTCACTATACCCCACTCCCTCTAGAGTGTGAGCTCATGGAACAGGGCCTTCCACCCCTCTGTTCCTGTACGTCCAGTTGTCTGGTTACATTCACATGTATGTTAGTCCACCCATTGTACAGCGCTACGGAATCAGATGGCGCTATATAAATAAAATAATAATACTCACTGTAAAGTTTAATCCTGTGATAGTGTACTGTAAACGCTGTAGATTTTCAAACCCAACTTCAAGCTTATACACTGTGTAATTCAAGTAGCCCAGATGAACTACAATAATGTCAGCACATTTCTGTAATTAAAATGAAAAAAAAAAAAAGTAAATTTGTGATGAAATAACACTGCACAGCATGCATATCCCGAATAATTATAAGTCTGCCTGTGAATGTTCTGCGACAGTTGAAGATTTAGCCAATAATGCCAAGCTGTCACTAGGTTTGGGCAATTTTAAAGTTACTATAAACTCACCAAATAGTATGCATTTTATTGTCAGGAAGTATAAAACCCACAAATCAACTATGCAGACCAAACACCTATCTCACTGACTAATATAGTAACGTTGCAGCTGTCTTTCTCTTCAAGCTCTAAAAATGTATTTTCCAGTAATTATCTGAGTTCTGATACTCCTCCAATAAAATCTATTAGCTCTCCAAACTCTTTAACCCCTTAAGGACACATGACGTGTGTGACACGTCATGATTCCCTTTTATTCCAGAAGTTTGGTCATTAAGGGGTTAAAAACATTGAATTAGTGAGCATGCCAATGTGAATGGCACCATGCTCACTTGCATAGCAATTAAACATAAAAGTAAATAGCTTTTTAAATAATTTTTGTAAATTAAAATATGTTTTAATATTAAACACCTCAAATTGTATAATCCTAATACTAAATTAATTATTTTCATTTTTTTTTTACCTTTATTAGCTTCATTTTATTCATTTATATACTTTATTTTTTTTATTCTTCCAAGATGTTAAACGGAGGCCATCTTGCCTGCAGCCATTAACATTTGACCTGTTAACCCATCTGGAAATTTTACATTGTGTAACGTGGTAGCTCAGTAGTTGATACAGTTCCAGCTGTTTTTCCTCTCTTATGTTAGCCTTGCATGTTTGATAGCATTATTACTCAAAGAGCTAATGTCTTAATGACCTTACCAATAGCATATGTCCAGAATTTAGACAAGATTGCCTAGCCTGACTATATTATGCTTTATAAACATGCTGAAATGTCAAAATGCCATGCAACTGTTATATTTTGTTTTCTGTCATACTTGCTCTTGCTGTCGTGGCATTGCAAACTTGCATGTATGTTCATTAAACAAAAAAATAAAAATAAAGGTCACAGATACTGGTGGTTTAAAATTGTCAAATGAGACCAAAAAGGTAACTGTTGAGCCACTATGAGTGTAGGACACCCAAAGGTAGTGAAGACAAAAAAACACGTAATATAGGAAACGAGTCCCACCAACGTCATCTCTTATAGGTAAAGGGAGTAACAGAAGCATAACAGAATCAGTTACAAAATGTAGGTTATTAGACCATGGTTCCCATAAAGGTAGGAAGCTAAATTGTTCCTTCAGATAAACAGTTTAGTAAGAATATCAGGGAACCCTGATCTAAGCAAGAGGGAGGGGGTAGAAAGACTAGTAGCAGTCATCCAAAACTATATCCCAATCCTAACCTAAACCCTGGATCCCACCTGAAATAGTAAGCTTAAGTGGACCCACAAAGTCCCCATTTAACGATACGCCCCTAAAGGGAAAGGTAATAAAAGTACAGGTAACCCAAAGTGTATTGCCTCTTATACACCTTATTTAATATATAGTATAAATAGTATTTTTTTCCCATGAAGAGGAACATACCTGTGCACAACTAATTGTCCTTGGTCGAGTATACTCATGGTTGCGAATAAATGTCACAGTTGCATCTGAGTCAACACCATTTATTTTCACTGTCATAGAGAAATTACTTTGGATTGTTACATCTGTAAGAAGTTTAAAAATAAGATGCATTTTTTTTTACTTTTGAAAACATTCTGGAAAATGGTTACTAGTAAACTACAAACAACAAGAGAGGAATTATATTTAGAAGGATCATTAGTCAGTTATGATTGAAAGAATATAGGATGGATAGCTTAAACAAATGAACACTGTAACTAGCTAATAATTCTAATTTTAAACAGGCACAAGTTACAAAAAGTCACATATTTGTTAGCAGATAATGAAGGTTTTATATTGTACAGCCAAACAAAGACAGAACTTGTAACATTTCAATACAGAAAAGTACAAAGTCATTCATTTTGGAATATGGACCCCACAAGCCACTTATACATTATATGGGGTTGAGTTAGAGACAACATTAAATGAAAAGGACTAGAGATCAGTGATAGATAAACTAGGCAACAGTATGTAATGCCAGTTCCTATATATTTGCTTTTGTGTATAAAAAAGGGATTTTAATTCAAGTGATCAAAAAATAAATGTTTGCCTCTTAATAAATCAATGGTAAGACCCCACCTTGAATATGTGGTGCAGTTTTAGGCACCAGTTTTAAAGAAGGATATTGCTGAACTAGAAAATGTAATGTTAGAAAATTGCATTTCTTTTCTTTGGAAAAAAGCGCCTCAAAGGTGAAATGATAGAGCTAGACAAACATTTATAGGATCAGTACAAATCGCTATATGCGAACCCGTTTATAGAGGAATAGCAAACAGATCACCCATGGAGACTGTAAAAAAAGTGTTTTCACTTACAGGAGAGGAATGAGTTCTTTACAGCTAGAAAAATAAAAGATGTAGAATTCTCTGCGTAAAGTGTTACCAGATTCTCTAGATAGTTTAAAAAAAAAAAAAAAAAAGTAGAAAGGAGCAGCGCCTTGATGAGGTTCTCAAACCCAAGTCAATATAACACGAGAGAGGACAAACGTGTAGTAGATCAACAAGATTTGACAGCGTTTGGAGCTATAAACTAGTTTCAATTGCTGTGTCTGGGCGGTACAACCCCCACTTGAGGATAGTGGGTGTGATGCAGATATATATGTGAAACAGAAACCCTAATATAGTTTAAAGTCAGATATACCAACTATGCATTTGGATTGAGCAAATTGAGTACATTCCCTGTTATTTTAATATACAGCGTGCACTATATTTTCTCATTTTTAATATATACATTGGTAAGGATTACAATCTATATACAGTTGTGCTCAAAAGTTTGCATACCCTTGGAGAATTGGTAATATATGTACCATTTTTAAAGAAAACATGAGTGAGCAGGCAAAAAACACGTTTCTTTTATTTCCTATGGGACTCATATTTAACTGTCAATCAATCATAAAACATGGCAACTGCACGTTTGAGATCTCCCCAGAGTGGCTCGATGATCTTTAGGTCAGGAGACTGATGGCCACTCCAGAACTTTTCCGTTTTTCTGCTGTAACCACTGGAGGGTCAACTTGGCCTTGTGCTTAGGGTCTTTGTCATGCTGGAAAGTCTAAAAGCGTCCCATGCACAGCCTTCGCACAGAACAATGCAAATTGTCTACCAGTATTTTCTGATAACATGCTGCATTCATCTTGCCATCAATTTTCACAGGATTACCTGTGCCTTTAGAGCTCACACACCCCGAAAAAAAATAATCAGTGAGGCACCACCATGCGTTACAGTGGGGATGGTGTTCTTTTCACTGTAGGCATTGTTGACCCCTCTCCAAACATAGTGCTTATGGTTGTGACCATAAAAGGTCTATTTTTATCTTGTCACTTCAAATTATAGCGTGCCGTAAGCTGTGAGGAGTGTCAAAGGATCGTTAGGCATATTGTAATCAGGCTTTTTTGTGGCATTGGCGCAGTAAAGGCTTCTTTCTGGAAACTCGACCATGCAGCTCATTTTTGTTCAAGTATTGTCGTATTGTGCTCCTTTAAACAACCACGCAGTCTTTTTCCAGAGAAGCCTGTATTTCTCCTGAGGTTACCTGTGGATTTTTCTTTGTGACCAGAACAATTCTTCTGGTAGTTGTGGCTGAAATCTTTATTGGCATGGTATCAAAGATCCCAGAACTTTCCACTTCTTAATAAGTGATTAAACAGTACTGACTGGCATTTTCAAGGCTTTGGATCTCTCTTTATAGCCTTTTCCATTTTTATAAAGCTCCATTACATTGTTACGCAGGTCTTTTGACAGTTCCTTTCTGCGCCCCATGGCACAGTATCTAGCCTGCTCAGTGCATCAATGTGAGAGCCAACAAACTCATTGACTATTTATACACAGACACAACTTTAAAAAGCCACAGGTGTGGGGAAATTAACCTTTAATTGCAATTTTAACCTGTGTGTGTCTGTTACAAGGCCAAACATTCATGGGTATATACATTTTTGATTAGGGACATTTAGGTGATTTCTGTTATCATTAGGATTAAAAAAAGGAGACAAACAACTAGGTCAGGGGTAGGCAACCTTTTAGCAGCACTGTGCCGATATAGGATTTTGATGTCCCGTAGCGTGCCGGTCCTATTTTTTTAAATTGAGGTGTGTATGCTGCCGTATTCTGCTTGTGTTATTTATACTGTAATTGCTTTGTATCGTTGAATATTTGTGCGTAAATGAGCCATTATAATGTGTATGTTCATGAGTAGTTTGTGGTATCGTGTATGATACATATGAATTTGGGCAGTGTATGGGGGCTGCTTGTGGAATTGTGTGTGTGGGTGGATATGTCACGTTGTGTCTTTGGTAGTGTGTGTAAGTGTGGGGGCTGTTTGGGGTATTGCATGTCAGAGACTGCATGTGGGACTGTGTGCATATATGTGGATTGTTAACAGGTTACGTTTCTGCGGATTGTGTGTATGTTTGGGTGCTGTTCGTATTATTTGTATGAGGGGAGGGTTATTGTGCATTTCTTTGTATATTTAGCAGTGTGTGTGGCTTCCCTGGGTTCCACTGGGGACCAGGCACAGGTCAAGGACAGGAGCTGCAACAGCAGCTGCAGGCTGCTCTACTACAGTGTGGATATCCATTCACAAGTGCTGGGAGGAAGTGATCTGAGATCACTAACCTCCCTGGCGGTCTGATGTCGTCAGTATATTTTAATGTTAAAGCTGTACATTGTTATTACAATGTATTTTTTTATTTTTTTTTTACACCAGGGGCTCGTAGGGACAAGGTAAGTGACACAGTGTAATCCAGAGCATGGCTCGGGGTTACCGCTTTTGGTACTGAAATTTAATCCCGAGCCACGCTCGGGATTACCGTCAGGGAGGTTAAACGGCCACTAGAAACATATCAGAGCTGCATAATGTGCAGCACTCAAGTTCAGGGTCTCCAACCTCTGCATGGAGGCGCTGAATGTTCCTCATAGAGATGCATTAATTTAATGCATCTCTATGAGGAGATGCTGATTGGCACAGTGCTGTGTTTTGCTGCAGATGCGCAATATCCTCCAAATGCTTCCCTATGGGAAACCATTGGCTTAGCTTAAATCATAAAGATCGATCATCTCAGCCATGGAGGCGGGACCAGCCTCAGCAAAACTGGCACTGGATGTGAAAAAAGGGGAGTATAAACGCCTTTCTAACGCGATCGAAGGGGCCAAGTACCTAGACACAAACACACACTGAGAGGCACACACACTGACTGAGACACATACATACACACTGAAAGAGACACACACACACCAACAGTAAAAAAGAATGATGGAGTTAATCAAATGAAGATTTATTCCATACAGTGCCTTAATGTTGCAGCTCAATGATTCTTTTTTACTTTGCGAAGGTGATTGGGGGGTTGCTTTGGAAGATTGCACCTATAATATACAGGAAGAGTGCTAAATCTCCTACAAGTACACACACACACACACACTCACAAATTAACATTTGTCGCCTCCAGGCTCCTCCCGTCGGCCACCTTCATGCTTAAAACCCCTTCAGCCACTTACCTTAATCCAGCACCGGTGACCTCTCCTCCTCCCGCCGTCAGCGCCAAATGTGCGCCAAGAGCCGTGCACGCATTCAAACAGCCCACAGGAAAGCGTTACTCATTGCTTTCCTATGAACGTCCAGTGTCTTCTCACTGATTTTCACATTGAGAATCGCAAAAGCGGCCTCTAGTGGCTGTCAGGGAGACCGCCACTAGAGGCTGGATTAACCCTATTTTCTCTGAAACTGCTATGTTTACAGCTGCAGGGTTAAAACTAGAGGGACCTGGCAACCAGACCACTTCATTGAGCTGAAGTGGTCTGGGTGCCTACAGTGGTCCTGCATGCTTTTCAATCTAAACACTGCCTTTTCAAAGAAAAGACAGTGTTTACATTTCTGCCTAGTAACCTCTAGTGACAGTCAATCATATGGCCCCTAGATGTGCTAGTCTAGTACATCTCTATGAGGAGATTCTGATTGGTGCAGTGCTTCCCAAGTGATTGGATGGGTGCCGGTGACCTAAACACTAACTAACTGATTTCCCACAGTGAGACACACTGATACTGCAATGCTCACATACATTTTCTCACACCCTCACATATTATTTGTTTCATTTTAAATAAAAGTTCACCCTCCCAACCTTTGGAAGAACTGAAGTGGAGTCTTGCCCTGGGGTCCAATGGTGCTGCTCTGATCATCTTCATGGTCTTCTTGCTCTGCTCCCTTGCACGCAGTTTAGGGATGCCGTGCTCATTATGCGCAGAGTAGCAGAGCAAGAAGATTATAGCTCCCTCACCGCCTCTTTTCTCCCTTAGCTGGCCATCTACCTCTGCTCTTCCTCATCCAGTCACCTCTGGGGCTGAACGGGATGACAAACACCCAGGCACCAGGACAAAATTCCTAGTCGCCATGGCACCTGGGATTTGTCGAGCTCTTTACTACACAATTTTTAGTGTTTCTGTTTTTCTTATATAATTGGATCACACCCTCTCGATTCAAGACCTAAAGTCTATATCCTCAAGCAGGGATTGTACTGCCCAGGTGCAGCAATTGAAGCTAGTTTATAGCTCCAGACACTAAATGCAATTCTTCCGTTTTTTTCCCCTCCATATCAAATTTTTTATGTAATGAATATCTTCCTTTTTCCATATAAGAAAGACTGTTTTGGGGTACTTCAGACAGCCTTCCACCAGCACTAGCAAGCTTTCCTCTGTTTAAAAAAAAAAAAAAAAAAAAGCTTGGATGCTTTTTTGCATAAACAGAATATTCAAGGATATAATTTACATGTATGTAAACAAGTTGTTGATACAAGGAGAAATATCATTGCATTTTGGAATCAAGAAAGAATTTTCCCTTTTGTGGCATAATTGGAAATAGCTACAATATTTTTTTATTTTTATTATGGCCTGAAGGGGGTCATCATTTGCAATTCGCATTGAATGTCTCTCACAACTGTGGACTAGGAGAACATTATAAAGTTAGATAGTCCATTGATTTTTAAAGGGACACTAGGCACCAAGACCACTTCAGCTGTGGTCTGTTTGCCGTGTCCCTTTTGCACCCAGTGCTGCAATGTTAAACATTGCAGTTCCAGAGAACTGCAAGTTTACATTGCAGCTCTAAATCGTCTCTCAGTGGCATGTGCATTAGACCTCGCTCGTCGTGGGACGGAGGAGGGGAGGAGCTTCGACCCAGCACCAAGGGACATTGGCACTGGGATCAGGTAAATAAAGGCTTTGTATTCCTGGCAATACAGTATCCCTTTAAATATTCCATTATTGAGGCTAAGGAGTATATTTCACAACATAGAGTTTCATTTTGAACTGGAGCCAAAAGTTCATCCACAAGAAAATGCTTATGGCTTTTAATACATAGAGATTATTTACAACAATGAAAAGGCATATCAACACTTACCAACCGGCTTGTTAACTTCAAGGCGACAGGTTAGCCACAGCTGTTGGTTGTAGGTAGATAGGACTGGTGAAGTCAAATAAACCTTAAAATAAATATTAATAAAGGAATTCATCAATGGTTAGCAAGAACACAAGTTTGGCAACAACTAGGGTATACGATATATTACATGCATAGTGGATGAATAAATATTTCAATCAAATTTACTTAACTTTTAATTCAACATGCCACTCACTCTGGGGCTTGCTAGTGTAAGACAAATATTCTTAAAATAGTTCAGAAACATGCTCATAGAGGCAAGTAAATGTTTCTCTAAAATGCATTAAGCTATGGTTTCTTCAATTCCATTTTCAGAACAGGCAATTTATGTCACACCAATGTCATAATCTACTTCACAGCTTTATAGTACCTTCTCATTCTTAATTGTGCAGGCTATTAAAACAGGACAGGACCTAATGTTCTGTAACACTACCTAAAAGGTAGTCAGACAATGGAATAATGCTACTAATAAACTTTGGAATGCTTAAATCAGGGGGGTGGGGGACGGCAAGCCCCTTATAAAGGCAAAAATACATCATATGCAAAAATTTAGATAACAGAAAGAATACATCTTCAATTGGTTAGGTGTTAAGTGTCTTATCTAATGAACATCCTACGAGGCGTGAGGTCACCATCATCCCGGGATTTTACTCAGGATGTAGACGCCATCTTGTTACATGAGGTAGTTGGTCAGTGGGAGGGGGTACTCTAGCAGACATTTTGAGTAACTATTGAACACAGGTATACACAGTAAATAGACATTTCACTTAAAATGGCTATTTACTAACACTCTACAAAAGCTACTGAATATCTAAATCTGTCCCTAAGAGCCTGCGCATAAAAGACGGCAGTGGCTTATCCACTACCCCCCTCGCTACAGACTTTCCCCGTAAAGACAGACGCTATCTCTACTACCCCTCAAAAGAAGTAGCTTTGTGATTCGTGTGAAGGGACTGCAACGGAGAATGAGGTCGGTCATAGTCTTCGTCATCTATGTCTTGGTGAATGAAAGTCGGGGTGGTCTGATCTGCAGTCTTCTGTAGGCACTTTTTAATACAAGGTAGCACGCAACAGACAATGAGAGCAAGGATAACCAACATTATCAAGACAGCCACGCCTATCTGGGCCAAAACTTTCTGCCAACCATTCATCCATCCAAACCATCTTTCCCATGGATCTGTGACCCCAGAAATTCGTTTCAACTCTTCAGAGAGATTATCTAGCTTCTCTATTGCCAGAGGTTCCCTTGCCATCAGGGCCTGTGTTATCTGGGATGCAGGTACAACATGTCATGGTGTCAGGTAGTATTTTAGATACTCCCCCTTTTTCTGCCAGAATCATATATAAGGCCATCCTATTCTGGAAGGTCATCTGGGAAGTAGCTTGTAATTGCTCAGCTAGTCCTTGAAGGGCATCTCTAGTGTAATTAACAAATCACTGTTGATTATAACAGATATAATTAATCCAATTCTAATTCTTATTGGCAGCGATTATTGGGAGAATAGATTCGAACCCTGCTGCAACTTCGTCTCTTGCCTTGAATTCGTTCGGTACCCCCCCTTGGCACCCCTATGGTATCTATATATACATGGGGGTCCAAACTGCCCTTTACAGGGGCACGCCTTTTGATTCAAAAATATGAATGTGGCGTGTAAGGAGTACCTTGGTGATGGTCAGATATTATGTATATGGGCATAATAACCTTGGCTAGGGTACATTACCCCCACCATACTTCTTCCAACCTTGCCCTAAGCTGCATATCATATCCCCACACAGCCAATATATGTCCCCCAAAGACCGAACGTGTTTCTGTAACAAGGCAAGTGGGACTGTTCTATATGTAGCACAATATCCATGAGTGAAATGACTCAGAAATCTGCCTATCCCATTGTAAATACCGTAGCAGGTGTAGTTTCCTGGATATACAGTAATGCCCTCGGCTGGCTTAACATTCTTGGTGATCATAGGATATTCCTTCTTCCATGACTCACACGCTGACCAATTAGTTTTATAATAGGCATAGAGGCTTAAAAAACATGTGTCTTCGTCAGGGGTGAAAGGGGTACAATGCCTAGATGGGGTCGGGGTCCTCTACATACATAGCAGTTAGTTTTGTTATGTTTGTTAGCATTATATCTCATCCATTCAAGCCATAGGTTAGTATCTGAGAAACCCGTCTCTACGGCCATAGTATCTTCGAATGTTGGGTTTACTATGGCCACCATGTCCTTAAAAGTCTTAATGTGGTGTTTAAGAGGTTGACAGTCATACGTCGGGAGTCTATCCACTCGGGTGACTGATAAATATCTTGTAGGTAGGGGGGGCGGAGCCTAGCATCCAAGCAGAGTGGCTGTGCTGAACCTCAGCTCCCACTACAATATGCCCTTTTCGGGGATAATCCCCTCAATAAATCGGCAGAATCGCACCCTGGAGAGAACCTAGCATGAAGGGGACACCCAGGGCTATGAAACGATACTGAAATCAAGCCTGTACCACCCCGGGGACCCGACAACATGCCTTGAGGCCTACCGGAGATCGGGCAGCGGGGAGACGGCCGCTCCCCAGGCTGACTGACCTGGACATGGAAACCTTGAAAGGGTCACCTCCTACCCCCCCCCCCGCCCCTCTGGACCGATGGGGGTCATCTTGGTCCACACTAAGCGACTGGAAGGCAATCATAAGCCAACCATACAAGTCGAAGAACCGCAACATCAGGGCAGCCGAGCACATGGCGTACCCAAAATGGCGGCGGCGAGTACACCTTACGAGCTGAAACACCTACAAGAGATGGAGGATCACAGCGACATACTGCAGCGTTTAGATGCAGCTTTTGCCCGATTCTGGCACAGGCTGGTAACAAAGCTGCAAGCACCAACAACAAATCAGCCACCCCACCCAGATAAGAACGGACCGAACCGAACCCACGGAGTACAGAGGAAGGTACCACCGAAAGGGCAGCCAGACTGCAAAAAAGCAGCGGGGAACCCCACTCCGGGCACAGCGACTATCCCCAAGCTAACCACGCAAGCACGCAGCCCGCCCAGGCTGGGGGCCAGGAGGAAACTGCCTCCGCAGCATCGACCACCCTGCAGAAGGAATGCCCGCCGCTGGCGGCGACAGGTCACCGGCTCCATCTGCACCCGATGTGAATGCCTCGAACTCACGGAGTCATCGAGTCAGTGGTCAGGCGATGCCACCCTATATGTGGGCCTGGGGCTGGAGGGGGTCCTCGACTCGCATCTGCCGCTCTAACACCTTTTGCCCTCTCACTCCTGATGACAACATACCGCGAACTGGCAAGGGCTGAGCGGGACTGATTTGCGGACACGCCGCACTGTTTAACTTTCTCCTCTCACCTTCCTTATATCTTTAGGTCCCCTCTATTCTGGGTAAACAGAACTTGAGATTGTTGGAGTACAGCCCATCTTAAGGGTTGCACCTTTCGGTTTCCAGCTTTGTCTTTCTTCAGGATCAGCAGCTGCTTGACGTCTGTAGGTAAGGTCAGCATGGTGAGTACGGGTATGGGAATTTCTTCAGGGGACACTCTCTGTCCACTTCCCTTGGCACATACGCAGCCTACTTGGCAGCTTCATCAGCTATATAGTTGCCCTGCGCTTCCTCCGAGTTCAGTCTTCCGTGAGCCTTTACCTTTAGTATGGCCACCTCTTCAGGGAGAAGTAGGGCGTCCATCAGCTCCTTGATAGCCATGCTGTGCTTGACTGGTGTGCCAGTTGCTGTGAGGAATCCCCTTGTCTTCCAGATTAGTCCGAAGTCATGTGCTACGCCTAGTGCATATCTTGAGTCAGTGTAGATATTGGCACGCTTTCCCTCAGCGATCCTGCATGCTATGGTGAGAGCTTGTAGTTCAGCTTCTTGAGCTGACATGGATGAGGGAAGTGGGGATGCTTGGAGCACTGTATCCACTGTAGTGACAGCAAATCTGGTGTTATGTCTTCCTTGTTCATCAGCATATCTGGAGCCATCCACAAACCGGGTGAGGTCAGGTTCTAGCAGGGCAGTTTCATGCACCGTTGGGAGATGCGTGGTTTCCATTTTCATTTGTTCGAAGCAATCATGAGGTGCATCTGGATCCTGGTCCTGGTCTTTGGGAGGGGCGTCAGTGCATATTTCTGTGTGGAATGTTGGGTAGCCAGTTGCTTTGCAGTTCACAGTTTCCTTGGTGACACCCTCTTCAGAAAGCTGGGTTTAGTCTGCGGTGCTCCATGATTTAGCCAATGGGCCAAGTTCTTTCCATGATATATGTGGGGACTTGCAGAAAAATAAATGTGAGGGACAGCCACACCCCAATGGCCTATCTCCATAGGCAGGAGGATTGTGGCTAGGCAATTGCCGTTCAGGTCACAGAACAGATCAGTTATGGTAAGGCGTACCTTCCCCAGCGGGAACAGTTCTTCAGAATGGGGTTCGGGTCCTGGGGTGTTTCTGAACCACAATGTCAATGGGGGAAAGGCTGGACATCATGGGGGACAGGGGGCTTGCAACACCTCCATGCGAATAATGGAGTATGGGTCTAGGTCGAGGCTGTACTAGTAGTAGGGAATTCCCCCCCGTGAAGTAGCAGAAGAGTGGCCGGGTTGAGGGAGTAGCATCTCTGCAAGGATACATTATCTGGCAGCAGAAGGGAGCATTGTAAGCGGAGATGGCAAGCAGCTTAGAGATGCTTGGGCTGGACCTGATTGAGGGTGGCGGCAATGTCATGGGGTGCAAGAATGGAGAGTTTATGCCCAAGGATCAAATCACTTGTCTCGTCAATTAGGGCCTGTGCAGCAAAGACTGCTCAAAGACAGGAGGGGCCCCCCCTCTTGCCACAGGCTCTAGTTGGCATGAGTAGTAGCCAATAGGTCGTTGGTGGGAGCCATAGGACTGAGTGAGGACTCCAGAGGCATGACCCAACCTTTCAGACATGAATAACTTTCCTATAAAAATCGGGAAGGCCCAGGGCGGGGACAGCGGAGATGGCACGTTGCAAAGAAGCTGCACAAGGCTTCAGGGGATAGAGAAAATGGTTCTGTCTTTAGGGCATCGTAGAGTGGCTGCATCAGGGTGGAGGCCTCTGGAATCCAGGCCCTGCAGTAAGAGATGAGGCCCAGGAAGGCATGAAGGGGTTTGAGGCCTGTGGGTGGGCAGATCGCTAAGATACCCCACACCCAGGTGAGGTGACGGGTGCCACAGGAGAGACAATGTCCCAAGAAGACCACGGAGGGCCGGCACCATTGCAGCTTCTTCTTGGAGGCCTTACATCCTTGTTCAGCAAGGTAGCAAAGTAGATCTTCTGAGGTACGTTCAGCCGTGGGAAGGTCTTCAGCACAGAGGAGGAGGTCGTCCACATATTGTAGGAGAACCACATCAGTGTGAGTCTTTTGCCATGAGTCCAGAATGGAAGCCATAGCTTTAGCAAACTGACTTGGTGAATTATTTGCCCCTTGCGGCATAACAGTCCATGTGTATTGCTGACAGTCATGGGTGAATGCAAACAGATATTGACAGGAAGGGAGTAGGGGAACACTGAAGAAGGCATTGGCCAAATCCACCACTGTAAAATACTTTGCCGTAGGTGGGACTCCTGACAGGAGAGTATGAGGGCAAGGTACAATAGGGGTGTCCAGAACGGTTGCATCGTTGATGGCTCTTAGGTCTTGTAAATAGACATTTTACTATCACTAATTTACATCCATAACAGTGAGATCTCACTTGGAGTATTGTATGCAGTACTGGAGACCGTATCTCCAGAAGGATATTGATACTTTAGAGAGAGTTCAGAGAGGGCTACTAAACTGGTTCATGGATTACAGAATAAAACCTATCTTAACATGGGTTTACTTCAGGGAGATCATGCCAAACTAATCTTATTGATTTTTTTGATTGGGTAACTAAAATTATAGATCAGGGTGGTGCAGTAGACATTGCTTACCTCGATTTCAGTAAGGCTTTTGACACTGTTGCACATAGAAGGCTTATCAACAAACTACAATCTTTGACTTTGGATTCCAATATTGTTGAATGGGTAAGGCAGTGGCTGAGTGACAGGCAACAGAGGGTTGTAGTCAATGGAGTATATTCGAAGCTTGGGCTTGTCACCAGTGGGGTACCTCAGGGATCTGTACTTGGACCCATTCTCTTTAATATTTTTATTAGTGATATTGCAGAAGGTCTTGATGGTAAGGTGTGTCTTTTTGCGGATGATACTAAGATATGTAACAGGGTTGATGTTCCAGGAGGGATAAGCCAAATGGAAAATGATTTAGGTAAACTAGAAAAATGGTCAGAGTTGTGGCAACTGACATTTAATGTGGATAAGTGCAAGATAATGCATCTTGGACGTATTTCAGAGAAACTGCTATGTTTATACTGAGGGTTAATCCAGCCTCCAAAACCTCTAGTGGCTGTCTCATTGACAGCCGCTAGAGGCGCTTGCGTGCTTCTCACTGTGAAAATCACAGTGAGAGCACGCAAGCGTCCATAGGAAAGCATTGTAAATGCTTTCCTATGCGACCGGCTGAATGCGAGCGCGGCTCCTGCCGCGCATGCGCATTCAGCCGATGACGTCGCAAGGAAGAAGGAGAGGAGGAGGAAAGCTCCCCGCCCGGCGCTGGAGACAGAGGTAAGTTTAACCCCTTCCTCCCCCCAGAGCCCGGCGGGAGTGGGTCCCTGAGGGTGGGGGCACCCTCAGGGCACTATAGTGCCAGGAAAACGAGTATGTTTTCCTGGCACTATAGTGGTCCTTTAAAAGAAGAAAAACTACCACAACAAGAGGACAGTCTTAAATTAGAGGGGCAAATAATTAAAAATCAGAAAGTATTACTTTACTAAGAGGGTACTGGATGCATGGAATAGCCTTCCGGTTGAAGTGCAGCAGTTTAAGCATGCATGGGATAGGCATGAGGCTATCCTAGCTATAGAATAAGGCAAGGGACTAATGAGAGTATTTAGAAAATTGGGCAGAATAGATGTGCCGAATGGTTCTTATCTGCGGTCATGTATGCAACACTTTGAAAAAAGCCTCTTTGGATGAAACGCATGTGTTTTCATTGTTTTTTTTTTAATCTTTGTTTTAAATAAAACTAGTTTTTTTTAACCTTACCCAAACATTTCTGACTTTATCCCTGAAGATTTAATCCAGAGGAGCCACAACTTTTACCTCCTTAGTAGGAAGAACACCACCTACACTACACAGGGTTGTGCAAAATACAAATTGTTTTGCTCTCCTTATATGAGGATACCTCCTTTTATTTTGCTTTTACACCAACAAAACAGAGAGCACCATTTTCTGTTTTTATTCTCATTTTATGTAATTGGGGGAATATCTGTAACACTGCAATTTGGAGAGAATGCCTGTGAACGCTCGACACCTCAACTAGCCCCAGACCCTGACCTACCATGTACAAGGAATCAAGCTCAGCGACAAATTTAACCTAGTCAAAACAATTTAAATATAAACACAACATTATTCGAATTTTAGTGATGGTGTTGTGTTGCTTTGAAGAACATGGAATTTTAAAATTAAAGGATTTAAGCAGAATTTATCTTACCTTAGAAAGGTTAAATTTTTCTGGTCTGTAAGGTACAGCCTCAATAACATTTGGTCCTACAATGGGTTACAGAAGAATACATATTTAAAGAGAAACAGCAGGCAAACATTGACCCCCAATTTTTAAAGTGGATTTTCAAATTCCTATCCATTATTTGAATGGAAGATGCAAAACTAAAAATGTTCAGGTGGAACTACAGAGTTAATATAATTGTAATGTGTAAGACATACAGAGAAACAAATTGTGCAGATAACAATTCTTGAATTCTACCATAACTGAAAATAACTTTAAAATTTGCAACAAACATTACTGTACTACAATTCCACTGTCTAAACTATGCAGCATTTTAAGTTTTGATTTTTTTTCTAGAAGTTATTTCAAATCCACTATATTGATCTACTGAACATCCCTAATACGAACTAACCATTTTCATGTTATCTTTCAATGTACTATATGATAGCGGGTTATGCTCGTAATTTGTGTTGCCCTTTCTCCCCTACCATTTGTCTTATTTCCACATCCTCTATAGATTGATGCACACTGCCTTTAGAACCCAAATCCCTGAATACAGTTCAGTATTCATTTAAAGGTACACTCAAGGGAATAATACAACTGTAACCCTTTAATAACATAGGTAATAGTCCAAAACAAAAATTGAACCAAAAAAAAAAAAAAAAATATGTATGTGTCCCTATACATATTATATATTTTTATAGGAAACATCCTATATGTATACCAAACACCACATTAAGTGTGAGTTAACTGTTGAATGGATAAACTCCAAACTTACCTATCGTCGCCGTCTGGAAGTTCTGGCCTGCTCGCCTCCCTCTCGTCAGCACAACTTCCGTGTCCTCTACAGCGCGCTTCCGGTCCCGTCATTCCTTGCGGCTTTCCCGCCAGCCTCAGTTCACAACTCAAACTAACGAACACGAACCGCCAAACATGCGAACACCAGGTAATCGGCAAGAATAGCCGCATTCAGGCTATTACCGCCGTTTGAAACCTTCTCAATTCAAATCTTACATATTTCATACGAACAAAACCCACGAACGCTCGAAACATACGAACACACAATACACCTGCCATACCATTCGTTCAAATGTTGTTTCGTGCAGCTAATACCGACTGTGATTGGCTTTTGCACCATTTTTTTTTTTTAGAATTACAAATTATTGATAATTTTGTATGGTATCCTGTGAATTGTTCTTTATGGACCGAATCTAGATGTGTGTAATATTTGTTTTATTAGCACTGACTTGGAAAATACAAAGCATACAGCTTTTAATATATATTTGTTATAAGCATATGTACTTTTAAATAATAAGCATTCAGGCAGGATTCTAACATTGTTTCATTGACCCTTTAAGAGTAAACTTTCCTCACATAGCTAACCATTTATGCTCCTGGCTAGTAACACTTGTTCTCCTCTGGTATATTTGCGCTATTTTCTTGCCTCTATCTTGTCTGTTACTCTCATTCGTATGCTCCCACTACACGTAGCAGTCCCATGATAGGGATAATGGTACTGGTGGTTTCTCAACTAGAAACGGTGTTATCCTCAGATCGACATTTCTCAAACCACTGTACAAGCTCGCTGACGATCAGCATGCATTCACCAACACAAACCCTAAAACTGCGGGACAGTCATTATGGTTGATTTTCTGGCTGTGTGCCTCTACCTGAGTACGCCCCACACAATGTTGAGGCAACCCTGGGGTTCACCCCATTACATAAGATCATCTAAGCGGCTTTCTTCTCAACGCACATTCTACGTACATGCACTACGCTCGAGAAAACTATAACAAAACATGCTAGTTACAATGTTTAACTTTAGTCTACATTGAAGGATGGACAAGCAAGTCAATATCCATTACTCTGTACCCAACCTGAACTAATCTATGTTATCCCCTCGTAACACAGTTTTGCTCCATACTTGCCATAACCAAGCAGAAAAAAACAAAACAAAAAAAAAACGTAACAAAGAATTCCCGTTTCAGCCAGCCGGCTTTGAGTGGGAGCTGAATAATAGTTTGCAGTTTATTGGGAACAGATGCACTTGCGAACGACTTCGGGGGTGCTAGTCGTTATTATTAGACTTATAATGTGCTTCTCCTGGCAGCTACCCAAAAAAGAGGAACAATTAGCCGGCATATGTTCATTTTATTTCCCTAACAAATCTATCCTCGGACCAAATGTGTAAAACAAATCCTCAAAGAAAGATCAATCAATGCTGTACACACCATTTCTTCCGAACAGTGTTTCGGATTAAAGAGGGCAGGTGTTTGGAAATAGCGGAAGATGCCCTGTTTGGGTTAAAGGCGAAATACATTGTTGAAACCAAGTACAAAGAAAACACATGTCCAGCTAGATAATTGTAACTCTTCCTGATCTGCAAAATCTCACAAGTGTGTTGAAAAGGTTAAGTAAGGATACAAATCAAATTACACACACATTATCTCCAATGAGTACCATTTAAATTACGGTTGTAATCATTGCAAGTGTTACACTGCTTCTAAAATGTCACTAATTGGATACTATTCATGACTAAAGAGGTGTGGTAGAGGTAATAAAAAAAACAAAAAAAACAACAAAACACTTACGAGCCCCGAGGGCCATACATAAATACACGCATTTAGTTCATACGTACTGACCATCTGGACCAAACGCGCTCACAGGGCACTCCAGTTACGGTCAGCCTTACAATTCTACTTCATTATCCCTCATGTTTTCATCCCATGGTATGTCCTCCCTCTCACTAACTAACCTTCCCTCTTAGTTAGCAATGGCTGGCTGTCAGGTTCCTAGTTGTCCACTAGTTATCATTCTCCCTGGCTTCTTCACCTTAGGTTAGTGGTCCCGCGAGGCCAACACCCATCCTCATACTTTGAGGTACTACGCTCCTCGGGCCTAATCATAGTTAGTCGCCTCACATTGTGGCATAGAGAGGGCCTCACCTGTCACTCCCATTCAATCTTATGTTTAACGGTCACCGAGAGGCCGACACCCCGCCACAACGTTCAGTGGCCACGCTATCCCCTTGCGCCAACGCATAGATAGAGCCTCTCAAGCAGCTTGGCAATTAGCAGGGCCTCACCTGTCACCAACCTAGAGTAATCGTTTAGCCGCATTGCGGCACTAGCTAGTCAGCCAGGACACACAAACACACACGTAGTACTTGGGGGGCGGCACCTGCGGACCCTGTCATGCATACCCACTATGTTTCAGATCCGATAATCAGATCAGGTATCCTAGCGGATTATTTCCCGCCTCGTTATAGCTTTAGTTTCGATGGTGAGTTTATATACCTTTACAGTAATATAAACAGTATGTCAGAACTATTATACAAGGCTAATCCATGCTTTCAATACGTCAATCACTTATGGGCTAAGGGTCTACTACATAATTAGATATAGCAGTACAAGGATGATATCAAATATACATATTTCCCCAACTTGTCACTAACTTTGTGATCCTTTTATACCACATACACTAGGTGCCCATATCAATTTAGTGAAACCAAGATCAGCCGTTTCCTCCTACAATTTGTTTCAGGCATTTTATTTCTTACATATATTTTCCGTTAAATACGTATGTTGGCCCACACACTGTCTTTTACGTTTACACGTGGTACATATTTAGGCCTCGTATCGGACCATCGTCAGGTCCTCAATATGCTTATGTATATATAGTGACGGCTTCCAGATTTATTCATTACAGATATACTGTTATTACTTGGCAGCCCATCAGGGGCATTTCAGTACATTGAGTTCTAAATTACCATACGTTGACTCATACTGTCGCTTTATTATCACGTCTACGTCAATTATACAAGGCAATGCAGGTTAAAGCATTAGCAATCTATTAAAGACAGGATAAACCAGAATTCCCACTTGTTTCATATCAGACATTGAGGAATCACTTGGCCTTCATTCCGAACAAACGAATACAATTCAAATCCTTAACAGCTAATAGGGGCTTTTCTAGGCACGCCTGACATTCGCAAGGTTCTCCATGCGCATTCAATCATATGTTACGCTATTTTAATATTACATACATCTCACTATGTTATTCATGTTCAAGAAGTCCATCAGGATTGATTTTCGGTCATGATATCTGTTTCTGTCTTAGAAGTTACATCTATAGGCATCTTAAAATACAGATAATTACAATCCCAAGCCTATCAAGTAAACGATTATATTATTATACGACATGATCTTTAAGCTTAAACCACAATCAAAGCTCCTTTTCAGGTTCCTCTCGTAAGAACACATTTTCCCAACTGTTAGTCACGGTATTTCATTTTATTCTTCGGTTCGCATCACGTCAGATAGTTTTGTCAGATGCCTTTTTTCAGTCCTTTTCTCTGTGATTCTATCCAGTTATTCACACATGTAAGGTTGTGTTATCGCTCATCCAGAATAAACAAGCCTGCCAAGGGTCCCCTGCAGCATCCCCCGCCCTGGCCACTCCTAAAGTCCTAAGGTCAGGCCTTGCTTAAACGTAACTGTTGAGCTTAAAGAACATTCAGCCCAGAGATCCTCTGCAGTTCCAAAAGGTCGTCATGCCTTAAGTTAGAGTTTTTAAGCAGGTAAATTTGTCTACTAACACTAAGCAAACTTACTCTAAAGCTTACGATATGTGTAAGTATGGTGTATGATTCAAGATAATAAATGCGTTCCAATTATAAATGGTTGCTTGCACAATTTTTGCCACATGTCTTTGAAACCAGCCTACAATACAACTAAAACTATAACTACAGGAATTTAACATTACGTGTAGACCATATACCCAACAGCTCCCATTTTGCTTATTCAGTAAAGGTGCCGACTAGTGGCAAGATCAAACTCCACAATCATTCAATTCACTCCCTATCAACAGTAAATCTTAGGGGGAGTTTAAAATTAACCATTAAGCCTCCCTTTAATAACCCTACTAATTTAAGTCACCATCTCACTTTGCTTTCTACGATTTCTTGAGGCCAGGTCCCTAACTAAACCTAACTGTCTTTAATAACTGTGATATTTGTTACTTTAATTACTCCGCCCAGGCCTTAATCCTTCCTTCTACCCGGGCCACTCATTCCATGTCAATACAACAGCAGCCTCTAATGGGCGTGTTACGACACACATAAGTAGAAATATAGTAAGTTGGTTTACAATGGGAACATTCCTAACCAAGGATAGAAATCAGACTGTCTTGTCGATAATGTGATTAAATGATTGCTAATTTGTGAATTATCTGGTCTTCTATTTTTGCCCTCTTTTGCAGGCCTGACCTCTCGTCGGTTTCGGCACAGCTCAACCGACTTTGGTCCTTATCGAACTACATACTTTTAATTGTACGTCCTCTAATTACGCCGTACACAAAATATGTATATATCCAAAAGTACAAGATAGCACTCCAGGGACTTCCAAGTTGAATGAATAAAACTCAACGTTTCAGTCTGTATCACAGACTTTCATCAGACTGATATGTTGATTTTTTATTTTGAGCTAATAAAAGCTAAGTTTTATTCATTCGTCCCGGAATATATATAGAAGGCGTATGCCTGAAGTTGTGGGAGGGATTTTGAGCCTATTTAAACCCAGCAAACCCCTTACTTACCTGTCTTCGACGATTTCGGAAATTCCCCTTTCGCTTCCGGTACACGCAGACTCTGACGTCAATTTGCCGCGACGCGCCTAAAACGACGGTCAGCAAACGTCCACGCGAAGTTTCGTGAGTATTACACACGAGCGGGTCCCAGTCGGCAGTTTCCAACCAAAACTGTAAGTCCACAATTCAAAGCTTCATTCGGCTAGAACACTTATTATTACTGACCGGGAGTACACGAGGAACCTCCTTACAATTCTTTTCACTGGCATTATTTTAGTGTTATCCACAGGTGCACTTTTCAACATCCCGTGGAAAAACTATACCAGCTCCATTCGCATGGGTCACTAGGTTTCTGAAGACAAGGATTATAAAATCTTTCTTTCTCCCTTCTCCTCTTCTAAACGATTTAACATTCGTATAGGCAATTAATCATGCATATATACCGCTAGCAGTTCGGCTATGTTCCGCTTTTCACATATCGTTGTTGCTGGTCATAAGTGTGACTCACATATTTGTTTCCGTTATTGCATTCATATTTTACATTACATTTAGAGCATTACTAGTAAAACTAACTTTTACAATTTTTTTTTTTTTTCTCCCCTTTTTTTCTTTTCCTCTTTCATGTTGGCAGGGGAAATTAGTCAATTACACTGTTCGTTATATCTCTTAATGCTACATAACTAGTTTAATGTTAGTCAGTCATTTCATTTGAATGCTTGTTTAAGTTTTCAGACCTAAAGAAATAAATGGCTAGTGTTTTTATTTGTTTGTTCAAATACTAATCCTTTACCAACTGGCTAAATGGCCAGGGGTTTCACTCGATACGTGCATCTCTCTCTCTCTCTCTCTCTCTCTCTCTCATCTCTCTCTCTCTCTCTCTCTCTCTCTCTCTCTCTCTCTCTCTCTCTCTCTCTCTCTCTCTCTCTCTCTCTCTCTCTCTCTCTCTCTTCTCTCTCTCTCTCTCTCTCTCTCTCTCTCTCTCTCTCCTCTCTCTCTCTCTCTCTCTCTCTCTCTCTCTCTCTCTCTCTCTCTCTCTCTCTCTCTCTCTCTCACCTATTTAAACAATGTTTCACTTCATCCGAAGTACGGCATTTTGTATGTTTGTTGTGCGTTTTCCTCTCCCTAAGCTGTGTCACAGAAACATTAGGTCTTTACGGTTCGCACCAAAAAAAAAAAAAAAAAAGATTTCTCTCCTTTCATTTAGGAACCACATTTGTATATCTCGTTATACTGAATGTCATGCTTATACTCAATATAGTTAGATAACCTATTATGTCTATTTTTTAAACACACTTACTTTCAAGATGTTTTACTAAAATGTGTTTTTGTGGTTATGTTGTTTTGATGTCCTTTTGTTGGTTTCATGAGTATATATACATTTTAGATAGGGAATTGGTCACCATGCTCTCGAGGTCCGAATACGTTTGGGAAAGTAAATTTAAGTAAGTATGAAAGTTAGATGTCTTAAAAATAAATGGGTAAGGGCACACTAGGTCATCATTATTATTGGTCATCCTCAGTATAAACGCAGACGCTCTGACTGTTATGCACATCTTACATTCATCAGCACACGCTTGAGGAAACGCAGCTATGCATACTTGACAATTATGCCGCGCTTTACATTACTAAACCTATTTAAACTTCCTGACATATTCAGCGTTGCATTAAGTCCTATCATTGCCTGATTACCTTGCCTTGTACACCTACGCAGACAAGTACATATGTTACTAGACAAGTGCAGTTCTGGTGAACAAGCCTCGGCAAAGGCTAGTACGCGTTTTTAACAGTACTATGACCAAGATCCGCATTAAAAAAAAAAAAAAAATATATATATATGTATATATAAATAAACTCGTATTACATTACAAAACAAGGCCACGAGTCCCGAGGGCCATACATGCAATCGTACACGCATTCTAGTTTATACGTCCCGACCATCTGGACCCCGACATGCTCACAGGGCACTCCAGTTTCAGTCAAGCCGTACGATCATAACTCATTACCACCCACGTTTTGTTCCGTGGTATGTCCTCTCTCACTAACTGACCTTCCCTCTTAGTTAGCAACGGCTGGCTGTCAGGTGCCTAGGTGTCCACTAGTTATTATTCCCCCTGGCTTCTTTGCCATAGGTTAGTGGTCCCGCGAGGCCAACACCCATCCTCATACTTGGAGGTACTACGCCCCTCGGGCCAAATCATAGCTAGTCGCCTCGCATTGTGACATAGAGAGGGCCTCATCTGTCACTCCCATTCTATCTTATGTTTAACTTTCACCGAGAGGCCGACACCCCGCCACAACGTTCAGTGGCCACGCTACCCCCTCGCGCCAACGCATAGATAGAGCCTCTCAAGCCGCTTGGCAAATAGCAGGGCCTCACCTGTCACCAACCTAGAGTAATCGTTTCGCCGCATTGCGGCACTAGCTAGTCAGCCAGCTCTCACACACACACTCGCACTCCTAGTAAGCTGGGGGGGACGGCACACTACAGACCCGTCTTGCATAATCACTATGTTTTAGTCCCAATAACCAAATCAGGTATCCTAGCGATTTATTTCCTGCTTTAGTTTCGATTGTGAGTTAAATACTCTTACAGTAATGCAAACAGTATGTCAGAGCTATCATACTAGGCTGATCCTATGCTTTCAATACGTTATCACTTACGGGCTACGGGTCTGCTAGATACTTACATATAGCAGTATATGGATACCCAAATATATATTACCCCAACTTGTCACTCGCTGGTGATCCTATCATACTACATACACTACGTGCCCAGGTCAAGCTAGTAGAAACCAAGACCTGCGGTTCCTCCAACAATTTGTTTCAGACATTTTTTCTTACATATATTCAGTTATTTACGCATGTTGGGTCTCACGTTGCCTTTTACGTTACACGTTGTACAGGTTAGGCCTTGTAGTGGACCATCGTCAGGTCCTCAAGACTCTTACGCACATACAGTGACTGCTTCCAGATTCATGCATTACACATATACTATTTATGACATTGCAGCCCATTGGGGGCATTTAGTACATTGAGTTCTAAATTACCATATGTTGTCTCATACTATCACTCAATTATCGCATCGACGTCAGTTATACAAGCTATGCAGGATAAGCATTAGCAATCTAATAAGACCGGGTAAACATAATTCCCACTTGTTTCCTACCAAACATCGAGGCATCACTCTGCCTCCATTACGACCAAACGAATACCATTCAAATCCTTAAACAACTAATAGGGACTTGTCTGCACGCTTGACATTCACAGGGTCCTCCATGCGCTTTCAATTCATTCATCACGCATTTAACGTTGCACACGTTTCACTTATTTAAGTTCAAGAAGTCCATCAGGAGTTACTTTCGGTCATGCTATATGTTTCGGTTTAAGAAGTAACACCATAAGCATCGTATAATACAAACATTTACGATCCCAAGCCTACCAAGTAACTATTATGGGGTACTTACTATACGAACACATATCATCTTTAAATTTAAACTACATTCAAAGCTCCTTTTCAGGTTCCTCTCTTGTGCACGCATTTCCCTACGGTAAATCACGGCTTTGCATTCTATTTTTCGGTTCGCATCACAACAGTTAGTTTCATCAGGCGCCTGTTACAGTCCTTTTCGCTGTGCTTCAATGCAGTTAATCACACGTGTAAGGTCAGGTTAACGCTCATCCGCAAGAAGCTAACACCCTGCTGCGCGTAGTTAGTACAAGTCCACATGGCCCTATTCATAGGTAGGGCCTCTCTCAAGCACAGGGCTAATGGCACGGCCTCGACTCTTATGGGATTGTCCTTATCTTCGCCCGTTAGTACCCATTGGCTAGCAGCTCTACTACACGAGAGATTCAATGGGCATCTGAGTTTTGCATAATTAAAACATATTACGTTTCCTCCCTCCTCACAGAATGCTACAAGAAATAGCTCCAGGTAACGTACTATCTTTTATAAACACTAACCCTGTCGTCTCAAGTCCCCTGCAGTATCCCCCACCTTAACCACTTCCGAAGTCCTGAAGTCGGTCCTTGCTTATACGTAACGGTTAAGCTAAAAGAACACGCAGTCCAGAATTCCTCTGCAGGTCAAAAAGGTCTAATTCATGCCTGAAGTTAGAGTCTACGCAGGTAAGATTTGTCTACTAATACTAAGCAAACGTACTCTACAGCTTACGATGTGTAAGTATTGTATATGGTTCAATATAATAAGTGCGTTCCAATTATAAATGGTTGCTTGTACAATTTTTGCCCATCTCTCAAACAGTTCATGCTATACATTCGCTCCTTGTTAATTAGTCTTGGCCTCAATCCAAATTCCTTCTCGGGACATTCATTCCGTATTGGGGCCGCCACTGCAGCCTCAAGTTGTCAAGTTCCAACTTATGTTGTGGAGAGGATGGGACGCTGGAGATCCTCAGCATGCTACCGGTACATTCCAAATCCAGAGAAAGAAATCAGGCTCGCTTTCTATAATATGTCTAAATGATGTTATGATTAATAAATAAATGTTACATACTTTTTGGCCCTCTTTTTACAGGCCTAACCTCGCGTCGGTTTCGGCACACCTCAACCGACTCTTATTTATTAAAACTACACCCACTTTAATGTGCGCCCCTTCCATAATCCCGTACACAAATAGAAGGCGTATGCCTGAAGTTGTGGGAGGGATTTTGAGCCTATTTAAACCCAGCAAACCCCTTACTTACCTGTCTTCGACGATTTCGGAAATTCCCTCCCACCACACCCTCTTAAAATATCATTATATCTGGGTGGGCCCTCTTTTTACAGGCCTAACCTCGCGTCGGTTTCGGCACACCTCAACCGACTCTTATTTATTAAAACTACACCCACTTTAATGTGCGCCCCTTCCATAATCCCGTACACAAATATATTTTATCTCAAAATAGATTCACGCATCATCCGGATTGCTCTAAATCAAGCATGTCAAAGTCTGGCACGGCCAACATAAACAAGGTTTAAAAGGAACACAATAGAGTCAGGAACACAAACATGTATTCCTAACTCTATAGTGTTAAAACCACCATCTAGCCCCCCTGGGCCCCTCATGCCTCCCTAAATATAGCAAAATCTTACTTGTGTATTCAAGCCTGAAGCTGTAGCTCTGCATGCAGATTGCCTCAGAATAGCAAGCTGTATGCTGACATCATCAGAAGTGGTGGCCTGATCCAATCACAGTGCTTCTCCATAAGATTGGCTGAGTGACAAGGAGGCAGATCAGGGGCAGAGCCAGCACAATTCAAACACAACCCTGGCCAATCAGCATCTCCTCGTGAGGAGGAAAGTTCATCTTTGAGTAAAGTTCAGTGTCTGCATGCAGAGGGAGGAGATACTGAATGTTTGGATGCATTTTAGGCAGCCATGACCCAGGAAGGATCTCGAACAGCTATCTGAGGAGTGGCCAGTGAAGTTATCACTAGGCTGTAATGTAAACACTGCATTTTCTCTGAAAAAACAGTGCTTACAGCAAAAAGTCTGAAGGCAATGATTCTACTCGCCAGAACAAATACAATAAGCTGTAGTTGTTCTGGTGACTACAGTGTCCCTTTAAGTTACTTGGGCCGCCAAAAAAAACAAACCTTACATTTTCATAGAAATGTGGGTTTATTTTAAAAAGTACAGTATTTAAAAAAAAAAAAAAAAAAAAAAAAAAAAAAGCAGCTCCCTCTACTAAATCCCAGCCCCCCCCCTCTACTAAACCACAGCACCCCACTCTACCACCCTGTGCCAAATCTGACCTGACACAGACACATTCTTGCACTCACATCATTTAATTTATTGTTCCCTACCTTTGGGAGCTCCTGTGGGGATCTTCTGTCTGGAGATCTCCTTCCTGCTCCTCACTGCTCCCTCGTGCGGTTTAGTGATGCCGGGATATGACGTCATATTCCGGCGCCCGGCTTCACTACAGACGGCACTTGCGAGGGAGCAGGAACACTGAGCTCCATCGGGTAAGTTTTAGCAGAGTAGGCACCTGCAATACACCAGCATGTACTCGTGGCTCGCAAATATGGTCCTTGTGGGCCGCGAGTTTGACATGCTTGCTCTAAATCTAATAATTAATTTTTTACACTAACCATCTACCAGGGGTAGGAAATCTTCAGAAAAGCCATCAGGGGAGATATAATTCACAATATTGAGAAGGTTACCCTATGCTTACAGCCACCATATACCTACCCTAACCTTACAATTAATCCTACACTATCCCGAATCCGAAAACATCAATAACTCAAATCCAGCATTAACCTTACCCCACCCCAATACTAACCTTACCCAGCCATTAGCCAAAACCCTAAGGAATCCTCTGCTAAAATCAGTTCTGCTATCAGCAGATGGGTTTCCTAATTTAAACAGGAACATACTCCTGTAATACAGAATGAAGCATCACAGCAGATTCCACTGTGTGAGCAGCTAGCAAAGTCTATAAACTATCACAATTGGCTTGTTGACATGCCAAGAGTTTAGTGGTCTTTTCTGCAGTCTGAGCCCTAGAAGCATTGTGGCAGAGAGCAATCGCTCAGCCTCTATTCTCACTGGATTTAGAAGGGCTTTATACAGTGCTGGCTGCCATCTATGGGAATTAAAACCGCATTACCACTACATTACAGCCTATGGGTATTTAAATGCCCTCTTGAAGAGCTCTATACAGTACTCATTTTGAGCACTGCACATTAAAGGGACACTCCAGGCACCCAGACCACTTCGGCCCATTGGAGTGGTCTGGGTGCCAACTTCCACTACTCCTAACCCTGCAACTGTAATTATTGCAGTTTTTTTATAAACTGCAATAATTACCTTGCAGGGTTAACTCCTCCTCTGGTGGCGGTCTACTAGATTTTCTTTGCTAGAGCGTCGCTGGACGTCCTCACGCTGTGTGAGGACCTCCAGCGTCGCTCATTTCCCCATAGGAGAGCATTGAAAATCTTTTTCAATGCTTTCCTATGGGGAGCGCTAATGCGGTGGGCGGGATCAGTATCGCCCACCGGCTGACGGAATCAGAAGGAGGAGCGGCGCGGAGGAGGAAGCAGTGACGAGGGACATCGCCGCTGCCTCAGGTAAGTGACTGAAGGGGTTTTCACCCCTTCAGTAACCGGGGATTGGTGGGTGGGAGGGAGAGGGTACCTCCAGTCCCAGGAAAACTGATTGTTTTCCTGGCACTGGAGTTTCCCTTTAATGAAAATAAAACCAACTCAAATGCATTAAGATGTATTGATGCCCATAGCATCACTTCAGGAAAACAAATGCTCAATTAGAAGGCATAATTCCTTAGACTTTGATTACAGTGGCAGCAGTGTGAGTAGATGCAGATTCAGCTGTATGTGTTAATACAGCATTTCAGTCTTTGCATAATGAAAGTAGTGAATAGTGAAATCATTTATATATCACATTACCTATGAGATTTGTCAACCAAATTTCAGCATGGAAGCATACAACTGGTATACAGAAATATTTGTTACAAATTAAGCACATTTTTGGAATCTTTAAGTGAATATTTACTATGCAAGTCTGTACAGATGTGATGCAATCTTGGGATTTTAAACTGAAACCAAGAGAAAACATACCTGTGATACCTACAAAAACAGTTAATCCAAAGAATATGAAGAAAACGACAAATACCAAAACGAAGTGGCGTTTTGAGAGAGTGTAGAGACGCATTGGCGCTAACCTAAAAAAGACACAATAGAAGAAATTAAAACAAAAGAGAAATGTGAGCGTACATTGACATTTGCACGACTCCACACGCATAAAGCATTTCAGCTTGAGAAGTATCCAATTTTAACCCCTGTTTATAAAATTACTAATTTCTATGGGAAATTGGCACTTTAATAGATAAATTATGGAATACACAAACTTCATTGTGGAGTGGTTCTTTAAATACCTAGGAATTAATCAGTATTTACTACGTAAAGCAACCAGACAGACAACATGAAATAAGCAACACTGAACACATTTATAAAAATAAAATGCCTCTCTGTTCAAATTATAAGGACCCTGTGTTAAAGATAAAAAAAAATAAGTTAACTCACCTAACCTCTTTTTATAAAATAGTGCATTTCAATTAGAAAGTGCAAGTATCTCCAGAGATGTACAGTATATATGAAAAATTAAAACTAAAGTGTCACTGTTAAATTATGTCCAGTGCAGCAGCAATTCAAAATCCTGGCAATAAATTCACTAAGAAAAAAAATATTGTTTACGTTTGACTCCCACTGTTCTTATCAAAGATGCCTAACAAGATTATGCAACAACATGCAAAACATAACTGGTTGACAGCATATTTTGCAGTGTTGCACTAGGACTGTTTCTTTTTATCTCTAGATCTACACATTTGATATTGTGCAACTATTTTATATGTTGTTTTTTTTTTTTTAAACCAATGATTACTATGATCACCCAACACATTTAAGGCTGTATTAGCACATTATTGTCTGTGTTTAAGAATGCCGATAGCAGATAAATTATAGGACATCCAGATATACCCGGACATATCAAGACAGAGAGCTATATAGCTATAAATCTCTTTATAAGCCTTCCCCCGCCCTGCAGAGTTCAGTCTGCGCGGAGCCCTCCATGGGTGAAGATGGATTATTATTTTTTGCGCTCATTTTTTTTTTTTTTATTGCGTCGGTTATTATGGTTTTTTATTTGGCCTTTTTGGGGGCTAAAAAAAGAAGATTTTAGAAGAAAGAAAACTTTGAATGGTAAGTTTTATTTTGTTTTTTTTTTACAGGTACTTAGTTAAAGGCCCCCCCCCCCCCCCTCCTCAGTTTTTAAGGTGAGGGGGGTAGGTAGGGGGATAATTTTTATTGGAGGGGAGGGGGTGACTAGGGGGGGAAACTTTTTTAGGGCCCCCACCCGCCACTCAGGGGTGGGGGCTAGGGGGAGGACCTTAGGCCCCCCCCCTTATTAGTATTTAGGGCCCCCACCCACCGCTCAGGGGTGGGGGCAGGGAGGAGGACATTAGGTCCCCCGCCTATTAGTATTTAGGGCCCCCACCCGCTGCTCAGGGGTGGGGGCCAGGGGTGAGGACAATAGGTCCTCCACCCCATCATTTTACGTTAGGGCCCCCACCCGCAGCTGGGGGGCTGGGTACTCTCTACCAAGCGGCTGCAAGAGAAGTCCCGAGGTGCCGAAGTCCCGAAATTCCGAATTTTCGAAGTGTCGAAGTTGCCGAAGTCCCGAATTGCGAAAATCCCGAATTTCGGAATGCCGAACTGAAAATTTTCCCCATGCACATGCCTACTGAATTTGGAGATTGCATTGTGCACGTGCACTGCACTCCGTGATGTCTCCCTGTAGAACACATCGCAACCTGTGTGCAAAGCACAGCTTTGCCATTTCTGGCACCTAGCTTGGCATTTGGCAGAAAGAGTAGTAGTTGGAACACAGGCACCCAGCAAGTGTTCCCTCTAGGAGAAGAGGAGAGAGCCAGACCCACTCGGCATCCTCTGAATAGGCCAGGACAGAGCCCTCCACAGCCACAGCTGACTCACCTTATCCTGGAGACACAAAGGTGAGTGCCTGCTATCTGAAGGCAGGCAGAGAACTGGGGTTGTGGCTTGGAGCTATCCGAGTTATGCCGGGGGGAGCCTAACCAGGGCCAGCCCAAGACATTGTGCTTTCTGGGTCCAAGGATGAAATGCTTCCCGCCCCCTCCCCCCCCCCCCACCCCAAATAAAACAACACCCACCAAAACCTGCCCACATTCATTATGTTAGATCATGGGTAGTCAACCTTTTTAGTATTCACCGCCCACTTTTGTATCTTTGTTGATGGTAAAATGTCATTATCGCCCACAGTTGCCACAGTAACACGATTGTTTAGTGCAAGTGCAATATTGTTTTAGAAAGGAGGATAAAAAAAAAAAAATGTACTTAAATTTTACTATTTTTTTCCTTACATTACTGCTTAATAACATCTGCAGTGGCAGCCACTTAGACAACAATTAGAGATGCTTCCTAGTCCAGTGCTAACAGTGTGGATCACCTACATTCAGTGTCTCTACGCTCTGCATGGAGACACTGAACATTACACATAGAGATGTGTGACGAAGTACCCTTCGCCACTTTGTCCTGGAGAGGCCTGCTTGCCTGCCTCCTCCCCTGCGACTATGGCCCCGGGGAGATTGTACCCTCTTAAACCAGCATTTGGTCTTATGGACTTTTATTGGACTGTGTATGGCCCTTTAAGAACCGTCGGTGGGCACATTGTGACTTTGGAGAACAATGCCCCTTTAAGACTATGGCCCCTGTAAGAGATTGCCTGTTAAAGACTTTTAGCAGATTGGATTTTAAAAGACTCTTGCTGCCCCTTTAAGTTGTATTGGAGCAGTTCTGCAGTTTTAAATTGGCACTTCAGATGCAGCCGAAGTAGTCGAAGTGGTCGCCATTCGACAAACGAACACGTGGCGGCGGCCATCTTTGTTCATTCGAACGAGGTCAGCGGTATGTGTAGCCAAATCCATGTAACTGAAATCGGCTACACATTTCAACGAACACCGCTGACCCTAACCTTCTCCTGCCTTCTTTTCTGCCACAGAGACTAAGTCCCATTCGAAGATTCGAACGCATGTTCAAATGGGACTTAGTCATTTTTTCAGTGTGAAATTGACCGACCGCACAGCCCAAATCTATGGAACTGTTTTGGGCAGGAAAATGTGCCTGCGGTCGGTCACAAAGGACTTCCGACTAACTTTTGAACTAATGGAAGGATCTGCATGATTTTTGAGTATGTTCATATTTCAAGTATGCGGATTAATAATATGAAGACAGGATGTGTGGTTTTAAAGTTACAGTACATGTAAAAAAAAAAAAAAAACACTATTTTTCCTGCTTGTGAGAATTATGTTAACCTATTGTGTACCATAATTATATCACAGGCAGAGGGGAGGATTTTGTGTATAATTGCTGGGAGTGTTTTCTGTAATGTACATGTGTTATTGGTTGTTCTGTAAAACCCTGTAATCACACGGGGGGATTGCTATGCTCTGCATACTTCCCTGAGTTTGAATCACTTAGCTCTATTAAGAGCTTGTTCCTTATACGCTCTCCTGGAGGAGAGGTCTTCCCCACATGGTCCTGGAGGACAGAAGCTGATCCAGGGTGGACAGAAGACAGCGAGGCTCCAGTTAAGCTACGGCGGTTGTGGAGTCTGCGGTGGTTGTGGTGTCCAGCTTGTGGTCCTCGGCGCAAGCTAGGAAGCGTCCATTAACCGAAGGTTCCGTTACAAGATGCATTGATTCAGTGCATCTCTAACGGAGATGCTGATTGGCGTAGCGGGCATTTTTTCACGTATGCGCAATAGGCTTACAATGCTTTACTTCAGGAAAGCGTTGGCTTGACTAAGGTAATCAAGATTGATGAGCTCAGCCATGGAGGCAGGGCCAGCCCCGACAAGACCGGCATGGCCTGAGTAAAAAGATTTCCAATTTGATCGGAGGGGAACCAGTACCTAGACACACACATACTGACAGACGCACACTCACTGACTGATAGCAATACACTCTCATTGATTTGACACACTGACAGGCATACAGACACACTTACTCATTCTTGCAGACACACTCAAGATTTAATTGTATTTTGTGTTTATTTTTTAGGCCATCAGGCCTCCCTACCTTTAGGAGTTTTCTCCCTGAGGTCCAGTTGCTTCATCCTGCTCCTCTCATCTCCATTGCGTTGTTTAGTGATGCGGGCCGGAATGATGTCATATTCCGGCACCATCACAGAGGGCGCACGAGGAACCGGAAGAACCTTACAGCTGAGAGAGTTCCCTCTCCCCCACGGTACGTTATGGATAGGCAGAGTAGGCACCTGCCCTGTTTGGTAAGCAGGTGCCTACTCTGTATTGCTGAATAGGAGCCGCTTTGGGGCAACCCTTGGCCATCTCTTGGGGCCCCCTTTTATCTTGGAGGAAAGATGAAACAGGGGGGGATATGATAGCAACATTTAAATACATAAAAGGGAATCAACACCGTAAAGGAGAAGAGTATATTTAAAAGAAGAAAGAACTACCACAACAAGAGGACAGTCTTAAATTAGAGGGGCAAAGGTTTAAAAATAATATCAGAAAGCATTACTTCACTGAGACGGTAGTGGATTCATGGAATAGCCTCCTAGCTGAAGTGGTAGAGGTTAACACACTGAAGGAGTTTAAGCATGCGTGGGATAGACATAAGGATATCCTAACTATAAGATAAGGCCAGGGACTAATGAAAGCATTTAGAAAATTGGGCAGACTAGATGGGCTTAATGGTTCTTATCTGCCGTCACATGCTATGTTTCTATGTTTTGTGGCGCCCTTCGGTGACATGCAGAATGCCATCCATGACCAAGTGATGCCTGGAGCCATTGCCCCACACCGTCCTATGGACGGGCCGGCCCTGAGCCTAACCATTTAAATGTTAAGTGAACAGCATCAAAAGTATAGCCAGTCAGTGGAAAAAAGAAACATTGAGGTATGGAATAGATTGGAATCCATAGCAGATTATGAATTAATGGTCAGATAGAAAAGTATGACAAAAGATGGGCAAGCTGGCACGCATCCCAAACGGCAGTTCGGCACCAATTATTTCAGATGTTAAAGTGAATGCCAACCAACAATACCATCAATGTTACCATTTTAATAATGTCTGAACAATAATGCATGTCACACTTCATCCATAACATAAATTGTATAAACTGTCTGTAACGGATCGCCTGGCACCCCGACTGGGTACCTCCGTTAATGGATGCTCCTAGCGCTTCCTGAGGACTCCAAGCACTCTGGCAGACACCACAATCACCGAATCAGAGAAGCATATGAATCCTCTCAAGCCTCTGAATGCTGTAGACAGTTGAATAGGAACCATACGAATAGGTTTGCACTCCTAGCAGTCAAACTGGAACAGCATGCAATAAATCCTCCCCCAATAATGAGACGACACTTCACTTTGAGGGTAAAACAAGAACTCTGGACTGGCTCATCCAGCCTGGCTTTTATTTCCATCTCACACATACAGGCCACACCCAGGGGGAGGCATAAAATGACCAATAGTGTCACGGGTGCAACCCACACATCCCCTCCCCTTAGTGTGACACATAATCCCATTATGCATACAGTTTAAAATATACTTTTTACACAACTTTCATAAATCTAAAACCATACATCACATTCACACAAAATTACATATTCACAATCAATCAATTCAGGGGAACAACATATTAAAAAATGGCATGGATCAGACCAGGGGTTCAAAAGTTAGTAAAGTATCTTTTAAAACCCCTAGCTTTCCAGCTCAGACCGGTTTTTACAGAGCCTTCTCTGTGCTGGAGAAGTAATCCAATTATCTCCAGCACAGAGACAGACTCCATTAACCACATGGTTACAGAAAGACATAAAACACTTTAAAATACAGAAAGTTACTTTTTATCCATAACACACAGACATTTCACATATCCCCAGATAGCTGGGATCTGAGCGCACAAAACTACCGAATAGCGCGCAGATCCTATTCACACAGTACAATTGCCATGGAGCTAACGTCTTTCCCATAGTCTTTCATTATATGAATAGGCTCCATGGTATAGCTATCTGGGTTAACACATTCACATAAAGTCTGGTCCATAGTCCAAGGGGAAGAGGCGGGCAAGCAGCCCCCTCCAAGGACACGTGGCGAGGTCGGTTTCGCCACACTGTCTAACACCGAATGCATATGAGACTGTGATATTGTGATATGTAAATTGGAAACAAGCACCCCCAAACCCACTTTCCTTTCTGTATCCCCATTGTTGTTGTTCTTACCATGCAAAACTCAAAAATCAAACATGGAAAAAATAAATGTTAGGTGTCTGCCTGCCTTTCCTGTCCAGACTAGAGGATATCCCATGTGTTGTGCACGGCCTCTAATCTGGAGGGGAAAAAGGTCAGAATTTACCTCCATTAATCATTACCTGACATGTTGCCAGGAGGGAGAATGTGATTTATTTAAATTGGATTTATTTTAAAGAAACACTATAGCTTTAGGAATACAAATGTGTATCGCTATAGTCGAAAGAAAAGATAGATCTACGGATGGGACAAATCTAACGAGCACGCTACCAATTAACTTTTTTATTGTTTATATTGTAAACATGACCATTTTCTGTTGTTTAAATTAATCTATCCAGTAATCTAGGGCAGGTTGTTTCTAAACGTTATCTGCTGACCTCTGGCGATGGCTTCTTATAGCCTTCATACATATAACTTAGTTCCCGGACTTTCTGACATTACGTATATTCGAAATGGTTATAACTGGCATAGGTGAAGATTTGAACTGGAGACTTAACAGGTTGGTGCTTTTCTATTTAGCACACTGCCTTTACAAAGAAGCTAAGCTCACACTTTATTGGGCATGCATGCTCCTCTGTCCGTGTGTATAAACTTGGGGTGTACTTAAACACCAAGTTATAACCACTGGCTAGTTACTCATACCCTCTTTTATATCTTTTTTTCAGTATGATATGGAGGGTTGCCTTGTGGCAGATATATATATATACAGGGAGTGCAGAATTATTAGGCAAATGAGTATTTTGACCACATCATCCTCTTTATGCATGTTGTCTTACTCCAAGCTGTATAGGCTCGAAAGCCTACTACCAGTTAAGCATATTAGGTGATGTGCATCTCTGTAATGAGAAGGGGTGTGGTCTAATGACATCAACACCCTATATCAGGTGTGCATAATTATTAGGCAACTTCCTTTCCTTTGGCAAAATGGGTCAAAAGAAGGACTTGACAGGCTCTGAAAAGTCAAAAATAGTGAGATATCTTGCAGAGGGATGCAGCACTCTTAAAATTGCAAAGCTTCTGAAGCGTGATCATCGAACAATCAAGCGTTTCATTCAAAATAGTCAACAGGGTCGCAAGAAGCGTGTGAAAAAACCAAGGCGCAAAATAACTGCCCATGAACTGAGAAAAGTCAAGCGTGCAGCTGCCAAGATGCCACTTGCCACCAGTTTGGCCATATTTCAGAGCTGCAACATCACTGGAGTGCCCAAAAGCACAAGGTGTGCAATACTCAGAGACATGGCCAAGGTAAGAAAGGCTGAAAGACGACCACCACTGAACAAGATACACAAGCTGAAACGTCAAGACTGGGCCAAGAAATATCTCAAGACTGATTTTTCTAAGGTTTTATGGACTGATGAAATGAGAGTGAGCCTTGATGGGCCAGTTGGATGGGCCCGTGGCTGGATTGGTAAAGGGCAGAGAGCTCCAGTCCGACTCAGACGCCAGCAAGGTGGAGGTGGAGTACTGGTTTGGGCTGGTATCATCAAAGATGAGCTTGTGGGGCCTTTTCGGGTTGAGGATGGAGTCAAGCTCAACTCCCAGTCCTACTGCCAGTTTCTGGAAGACACCTTCTTCAAGCAGTGGTACAGGAAGAAAACATGATTTTCATGCAGGACAATGCTCCATCACACGCGTCCAAGTACTCCACAGCGTGGCTGGCAAGAAAGGGTATAAAAGAAGAAAATCTAATGACATGGCCTCCTTGTTCACCTGATCTGAACCCCATTGAGAACCTGTGGTCCATCATCAAATGTGGGATTTACAAGGAGGGAAAACAGTACACCTCTCTGAACAGTGTCTGGGAGGCTGGGGTTGCTGCTGCACGCAATGTTGATGGTGAACAGATCAAAACACTGACAGAATCCATGGATGGCAGGCTTTTGAGTGTCCTTGCAAAGAAAGGTGGCTATATTGGTCACGGATTTGTTTTTGTTTTGTTTTTGAATGTCAGAAATGTATATTTGTGAATGTTGAGATGTTATATTGGTTTCACTGGTAAAAATAAATAATTGAAATGGGTATATATTTGTTTTTTGTTAAGTTGCCTAATAATTATGCACAGTAATAGTCACCTGCACACACAGATATCCCCCTAAAATAGCTAAAACTAAAAACAAACTAAAAACTACTAATATTCAGCTTTGATATTAATGAGTTTTTTGGGTTCATTGAGAACATGGTTGTTGTTCAATAATAAAATTAATCCTCAAAAATACAACTTGCCTAATAATTCTGCACTCCGTGTGTGTGTGTGTGTGTGTGTATGTATATATATATTTATATATATATTTTTTTTTTTACACAGCAGTAAGGAGATCGAGAGATCAGCTAAATGTGTCCCTCGGACGGTAATTCCTTTTTGATCTAATTACCGACACGTGTAATTTTAATTTGGGTCCAGAGAGATAATTTACATACTAGTGTATGATAAGTTTTCTCCTTATTTTGGTGTGGCAGCATATATTTGTCCGCATATAGCTTACAGTTTATTTATAAATCAGTTACAATGTATATATCTCTGATAGGAGACCAACTGGACCTGTATGTTCGGCAGATTAATTTAATGTTTCATCGATATGACCAATCTGTGTATATATGCATATTTTCTGTTTCTTCATAGACATGCTTAGCTCAACCTCCTTTAGTGAGCTTTGAGTGATACCTCAGAGCTAACTACAGGGCAATCTGTTAGTTATATACAGTAATTTTTATGACTGACTCAAGGTGATGTTAATTGAACGGACTATTTATCTTGAGTCTTTTCTATTTGCTCGGTTCATCTGTTTTTAGCAAGCCTAAGCGATAACTTATGGCTATTCACTGGACAACCTGATACTTATGGGCTAGCACACAGTATACAGTCATCTTTATGGCTGATTTATTTTTGACGATAGCTGACTGTGTATCAGGAGTCCTCTATATATAGATGCCGGTCGGTATAAGGACATTCGTCAAGCTGTGGCTAAGTTCCCATATACATCCAGATAACCTATGCCCCCTTTTGATATGGTGTTGATTTACTGGGAAAAAGAGGGTTAAACTGCCGAATCTATCGGCAGCGAAGTAAGTTAATAGGAGCCTCGCTTCCGATTGGACCTTTCAAAAGACCATTTGCATAATTAACTATCTGCAGTTTTGGCGCCGATTCTTTCTTCACGGATTGGTTCACATTTGAATCAGCAGTACTAGACATATGTATAAAACCGAGACCCTGATGTCAGTAAACTTTCAGCCCCTGACGAAGGTGCACGCTAGTGGCACCGAAACACGCGTCGGGTTCTTTTCTCTTCTCACTTCACAGGGCACTCTGTCACCATGTGCAGGGACCAACATTCTAAGTATGGTCCTGCACATTAGCACATTCTAATCTGTCCTTTTTTCTTTTCCTCCCGTTTGGTCTTTTATTTAGTACATTAGTAGGGTAGACAATAGATTCATACCTGTTTCTATATTAAGGTATCACTGACAACCACCACAGATCCGTTTCTTTGACAGTGATGTTGCTATTTTCACTGTCTACTTTTTTGTTAGTTTTTATTGGCAAATAGTAACGGACTGGACAGATTGTATCTGTTGGGTATCTATATGATGAACACTATCCCATATACAGCTACATGTGTGGCTTGTCTGTTCCATATTTTTTAACATGCAATCTCTACCCCACTCATCTATATAGACAACTCAGCACTATTTTGACTAATCAGGCAGCATTATCTCATTATAGATTGTTTTTAGGCTGCCTTTGTCCCTTATTTACAGATGCTGTGTTCAATAGACCAGTTTTGCAGTCTATGATACTTGTATCTTTTTCTTATTCTTCAGACATTGACCGTGAATATAATATTAAAGTCAGGAGTCTGTACTAGCATAGATAGTCATAGACAGCCAGGGAGGTACAGCCATTAGGCTGTGGAGATTGATTGATCGTTTCTGACCCTTTACTGGGGAATATGACTATATAGTGATATTATTTAATTATAGTTTATTTGACACTATATTATTTATTTAGATTTCCAGTTAGTACTCACACTTCTGGACGGGTTCTCCAGTAGTGTGAATACTTTCCATTAGTGTATCACTATAGAGCTCTAGTCATAATTTAGGTGACCAGGCCCCCTGCTGCCAGGGTTTTACTCAACTATTTCATGGAAGCAAGTAAACCCTGCAATAAAAACATTACTGTTTAAAGAGAAAGATGGAAAGATGGAAAATACAGCTGGACATGGCCATAATTTAACTTGTAAAATTTCTTGTATCCTTTGTGCATCTCAAAAAAAAGATTACCGTATATACTCGAGTATAAGCCGACCCGAATATAAGCCGAGGCCCCTAATTTTATCCCAAAAAACTGGGAAAACTTATTGACTCGAGTATAAGACTAGGGTGGGAAATGCAGCAGCTACTGGTAAATTTCTAAATAAAATTAGATCCTAAAAAAAATATATTAATTGAATATTTATTTACAGTGTGTGTATAATGAATGCAGTGTGTGCGTATGTGTGTGTGTGTGAGTGCAGCGTGTGTGTATGAGTGCAGTGTGTGTGTGCATGAGTGCAGTGTGTGTGTGCATGAGTGCAGTGTGTGTGTGCATGAATGCAGTGTGTGAATGCAGTGTGTGCAGGGCCGGTGCAAGGATATTTGCCGCCGTAGGCAAAAAAAAATTTGCCGCCCCCTCCCCCCCCATATGTCCTGACTTCCCCTCCTCCTCCCTCAGTGGTCCTTACCTCCCCACCCCCGTGTTCCTTCACTCCCCCCCCCCAGTGGTCCTGACTCACCCCTCCCCTAGTGGTCCTTACCCTCCCCTCCCCTAGTGGTCCTTACTTCCCCCTCCCCTCCCATAGTGGTCCTTATTCCACCCCCTCCCTCTCATAGTGGTCCTTATCCCCCTTCTCCCTCCCATAGTGTTCCTTATCCACCCCCATCCCTCCCATAGTGGTCCATATACCCCCCCTCCCTCCCATAATGGTCCTTATACCCCCCCTCCCTCCCATAGTGGTCCTTATCCCACCCCCTCCCATAGTGGTCCTTATACCCCCCTCCCTCCCATAGTGGTCCTTATACCCCCCCTCCCTCCCATAGTGGTCCTTATACCCCCCTCCCTCCAATAGTGGTCCTTATCCCCCCTCCCTCCCTCCCATAGTGGTCCTTATACCCCCCTCCCTCCCATAGTGGTCCTTATACCCCCCTCCCTCCCATAGTGGTCCTTATACCCCCCTCCCTCCCATAGTGGTCCTTATACCCCCCCTCCCTCCCATAGTGGTCCTTATACCCCCCTCCCTCCCATAGTGGTCCTTATACCCCCCCTCCCTCCCATAGTGGTCCTTATCCCCCCCCTCCCTCCCATAGTGGTCCTTATCCCCCCCCCTCCCTCCCATAGTGGTCCTTATACCCCCCCTCCCTCCCATAGTGGTCCTTATACCCCCCCTCCCTCCCATAGCGGTCCTTATACCCCCCTCCCTCCCATAGTGGTCCTTAACCCACCCCCTCCCTCCCATAGTGGTCCTTATACCCCCCCCCCCCCTCCCATAGTGGTCCTTATACCCCTTTTTTTTTTTTATTATTAATTTTTTTATTATTATTTTATTTCTAATTTTTTTTTTTTTTCGTCCCCCCTCCCTGCTTGATATATGGCAGGGAGGGGAGCTCTCCTTCCCTGGTGGTCCAGTGGCAGTTCAGTGGGGGGGAGAGGGGGGCTGGCAGAGCTGTACTTACCTTTCCTGCAGCTCCTGTCAGCTCTCTCCTCCTCTGCGCCGTCCGTTCTGCTCTTCTGTCAGCTCCCAGTGTAAATCTCGCGAGAGCCGCGGCTCTCGCGAGATTTACACTGGGAGCTGACCGAGGTGCTGAACGGACCGGCGGAGGAAGAGAGAGCTGACAGGAGCTGCAGGAAAGGTAAGTACAGCTCTGCCAGCCCCCCTCTCCCCCCAGTCTGTATTATGGCAATGCAAATTGCCATAATACAGACTCTGACTCGAGTATAAGCCGAGTTGGGGTTTTTCAGCCCAAAAAATGGGCTGAAAAACTCGGCTTATACTCGAGTATATACGGTAACCCTTTCCCGACACAAGACAGAAAATGTTCTGTCATGCTGGTCCTACCATTAAGGACACATTAAATGTTTTGTCATTTACTAAAGTTAACCTCAGATTGCAGTGATCGTGAGGTTAACGCTCCTCCAGTCTGCCTCAGTATCCTGTCCCTGCAGCTGGAGTTAGCTCGAGCACATGTGCTGCAGGGACTCCTGGTTTGCCTCCCAGCGCTTCAGCGGTCAGTGTGAAGTGCAGGGAGACGGATCAGCAGTGATCTGCTTCTTCCTGCAAAAAAAAAAAAAGTTAAAGTAAAGCCCCACCCCCTCTTTACCCATGTTAAATAAAAATTAACCCATTCCCTGCCATTTGATCGCTGACTACAGCGAGCAAAATTGTATTTTACTGGAATCTAATTATTTTTACCCCTCCTCAGGGGGTTAAATTTCATCTATATATTTTAAAATTATATATTTAGCTAGCCAAGGTGGGGGAATTTGATGTTAGGCTAGCTAGGGGTTAACAGTAAAAAAAAAATTTTTCAAATGTTTTTAAAAATCCCACCCGTTTACCTAGGCCTAATAAAAATAAACATCTTCCCTGCCAGTTGATCACTGCCTGCAGTTATCAAAATACAAAAATCAAAGTATTACACTTTGATCAATTTTTTTTTTTAACCCTCAGAGGTTCAATTTATTTCATTAAAATGTATTTAAATATTTTAAAAAATGATATATTTAGCTAGTTGAAATTTACTGTTAACCCCTAACTAGCCTAACAGAAGAAAAAAAAAAAAAAAAAGCTTTAAAGTGACACTATAGCCACCCATACCACTTCAGCTCAATGAAGTGGTCTGGGTGCCAGGTCCCTCAGGTTTTAACCCTTCAGATGTAAACATAGCAGTTTCAGAAAAACTTCCGGACAGCCACTAGAGGCGCATTTGCGACGCTGGAGGCATATTATGCCTCCATCGCGCAGAGCGTCCATAGGAAAGCATTGAGAAATGCTTTCCTATGGACACTTTGAATGTGCGCGCGGCACTTCATGCCCCATGCGGCTCCGCCAACGTCGGACGGGGGAGGAGAGGTCACCAGCGCCGAGGGAGCGCTGGACTAAGGTAAGCTGCTGAAGGGGTTTTCAGCGCCACTGGAGGGGGACCATGAGGGTGGGTGCACCCTCAGGGCACTGTAGTGTTAGGAAAACCGCTTTGTTTTCCTGACACTATAGTGATCCTTTAAAGGGACACTATAGTCACCTGAACAACTTCAGCTTAATGAGGTTTAGCTCCCTGCAGCCTTTCTCTTGCAAACACTGTATTTAAAAAAAATACAGTGTTTACATTGAAAGCTAGGAACACCTCCAGTTGCAGTCACTCAGACTGTCACCAGAGGGACTTCCAAGTTGATGGAGGCATAAAACGCCTCCATCCACTCAGATCTGCTGTCAGCAGACAGAGGGCAGCTCTGTGTACAAGCATTCTGTCTGCAGGCTGTCACGTGTGATTGAGAGCTGACAAGCTGGAGGAGCTGACAGGATGAAGACCGGAGACCGAGTAGGAGGGGAGAATTCAAACTGTAAGTAAAACTTATTTAGTGAGCGTGGGTGGGTGACTGAGGGTGAGAGGAAGATAGAAAGAGATAGATAGGGATGGATGGGAATGAATGGGTGGATGGATAGGGATGGATGGGAATGAATGGATGGATGGATAGGGATGGATGGGAATGAATGGATGGATGGATAGGGAATGAATGGGAATGAATGGATGGATGGATAGGGAATGAATGGGAATGAATGGATGGATGGATAGGGAATGAATGGATGGGAATGAATGGATGGATGGATGGGAATGAATGGATGGATGGATGGATAGGGATGGATGGGAATGAATGGATAGGGATGGATGGGAATGAATGGATGGATGGGAATGAATGGATGGATGGATGGATGGGAATGAATGGATGGATGGGAATGAATGGATGGATGGATAGGGATGGATGGGAATGAATGGATGGATGGATAGGGATGGATGGGAATGAATGGATGGATGGATGGATGGATAGGGATGGATGGGAATGAATGGATGGATGGATGGATATGGATGGATGGGAATGAATGGATGGATAGGGATGGATGGGAATGAATGGATGGATAGGGATGGATGGGAATGAATGGATGGATAGGGATGGATGGGAATGAATGGATGGATAGGGATGGATGGGAATGAATGGATGGATGGATAGGGATGGATGTGAATGAATGGATGGATGGATAGGGATGGATGTGAATGAATGGATGGATGGATGTGAATGAATGGATAGATGTGAATGAATGGATGGATGGATGTGAATGAATGGATGGATGGATGTGAATGAATGGGAATGAATGAATGGATGGATGGGAATGAATGGATGGATGGATGGATGGATGGATGGATGGGAATGAATGAATGGATGGGAATGAATGGATGGATAGGGATGGATGGGAATGAATGGATGGATAGGGATGGATGGGAATGAATGGATAGGGATGGATGGGAATGAATGGATAGGGATGGATGGGAATGAATGGATAGGGATGGATGGGAATGAATGGATAGGGATGGATGGGAATGAATGGATAGGGATGGATGGGAATGAATGGATAGGGATGGATGGGAATGAATGGATAGGGATGGATGGGAATGAATGGATGGGAATGAATGGATAGGGATGGATGGGAATGAATGGATAGGGATGGATGGGAATGAATGGATGGGAATGAATGGATAGGGATGGATGGGAATGAATGGATGGGAATGAATGGATAGGGATGGATGGGAATGAATGGATGGATGGATAGGGATGGATGGGAATGAATGGATGGATGGGAATGAATGGATGGATGGGAATGGATGGATGGGAATGGATGGATGGGGATATGGATGGATGGATGGATGGATGGATGGGGATATGGATGGATGGATGGATGGATGGGGATATGGATGGATGGATGGATGGGGATATGGATGGATGGATGGATGGAGATATGGATGGATGGATGGATGGATGGATATATATATGGATGGATGGATGGATGGATGGATGGATATATATATGGATGGATGGATGGATGGATGGATGGATATATGGATATGGATGGATGGATGGATGGGGATATGGATGGATGGATGGATGGGGATAGGGATGGATGGATGGGGATAGGGATGGATGGATGGGGATAGGGATGGATGGATGGGGATAGGGATGGATGGATGGGGATAGGGATGGATGGATGGGGATAGGGATGGATGGATGGGGATAGGGATGGATGGATGGGGATAGGGATGGATGGATGGGGATAGGGATGGATGGATGGGGATAGGGATGGATGGGGATAGGGATGGATGGATGGGGATAGGGATGGATGGATGGGGATAGGGATAGGGATGGATGGGGATAGGGATAGGGATGGATGGGGATAGGGATAGGGATAGGGATGGGGATAGGGATGGGGATAGGGATGGATGGGGATAGGGATGGGGATAGGGATGGATGGGGATAGGGATGGCTGGATGGATGGGGATAGGGATGGCTGGATGGATGGGGATAGGGATGGCTGGATGGATGGGGATAGGGATGGCTGGATGGATGGGGATAGGGATGGCTGGATGGATGGGGATAGGGATGGATGGGGATAGGGATGGATGGGGATAGGGATGGATGGGGATAGGGATGGCTGGATGGAAGAGGATAGGGATGGATGGATGGGGATAGGGATGGATGGATGGAAGGGGATAGGGATAGGGATGGAAGGGGATGGGGATAGGGATGGATGGGGATAGGGATGGATGGAAGGGGATGGGGATAGGGATGGATGGATGGGGATAGGGATGGATGGAAGAGGATAGGGATAGGGATGGAAGGGGATAGGGATAGGGATGGAAGGGGATAGGGATAGGGATGGAAGGGGATAGGGATAGGGATGGAAGGGGATAGGGATAGGGATGGCTGGGGATAGGGATAGGGATGGCTGGGGATAGGGATGGGTGGCTTGATGGATGATGGATGGATGGTTGGTAGGGGATGGATGATGGATGGATGGTTGGTAGGGGATGGATGATGGATGGATGGTTGGTAGGGGATGGATTGATGGATGGTTGGTAGGGGATGGATTGATGGATGGTTGGTAGGGGATGGATTGATGGATGGTTGGTAGGGGATGGATTGGTGGATGGTTGGTAGGGGATGGATGGATAGGGGATGGGTGGTAGGGGATGGATGGATAGGGGATGGGTGGATGGATGGATAGGGGATGGGTGGATGGATGGATAGGGGATGGGTGGATGGATGGATAGGGGATGGGTGGATGGATGGATAGGGGATGGGTGGATGGATGGATAGGGGATGGGTGGATGGATGGATAGGGGATGGGTGGATGGATGGATAGGGGATGGGTGGATGGATGGATAGGGGATGGGTGGATGGATGGATAGGGGATGGGTGGATGGATGGATAGGGGATGGGTGGATGGATGGATAGGGGATGGGTGGATGGATGGATAGGGGATGGGTGGATGGATGGATAGGGGATGGGTGGATGGATGGATAGGGGATGGGTGGATGGATGGATAGGGGATGGGTGGATGGATGGATAGGGGATGGGTGGATGGATGGATAGGGGATGGGTGGATGGATGGATAGGGGATGGGTGGATGGATGGATAGGGGATGGGTGGATGGATGGATGGATAGGGGATGGGTGGATGGATGGATGGATAGGGGATGGGTGGATGGATGGATGGATAGGGGATGGGTGGATGGATGGATGGATAGGGGATGGGTGGATGGATGGATGGATAGGGGATGGGTGGATGGATGGATGGATAGGGGATGGGTGGATGGATGGATGGATAGGGGATGGGTGGATGGATGGATGGATAGGGGATGGGTGGATGGATGGATGGATAGGGGATGGGTGGATGGATGGATGGATGGATAGGGGATGGGTGGATGGATGGATAGGGGATGGGTGGATGGATGGATAGGGGATGGGTGGATGGATGGATAGGGGATGGGTGGATGGATGGATAGGGGATGGGTGGATGGATGGATAGGGGATGGGTGGATGGATGGATAGGGGATGGGTGGATGGATGGATAGGGGATGGGTGGATGGATGGATAGGGGATGGGTGGATGGATGGATAGGGGATGGGTGGATGGATGGATAGGGGATGGGTGGATGGATGGATAGGGGATGGGTGGATGGATGGATAGGGGATGGGTGGATGGATGGATAGGGGATGGGTGGATGGATGGATAGGGGATGGGTGGATGGATGGATAGGGGATGGGTGGATGGATGGATAGGGGATGGGTGGATGGATGGATAGGGGATGGGTGGATGGATGGATAGGGGATGGGTGGATGGATGGATAGGGGATGGGTGGATGGATGGATAGGGGATGGGTGGATGGATGGATAGGGGATGGGTGGATGGATGGATAGGGGATGGGTGGATGGATGGATAGGGGATGGGTGGATGGATGGATAGGGGATGGGTGGATGGATGGATAGGGGATGGGTGGATGGATGGATAGGGGATGGGTGGATGGATGGATAGGGGATGGGTGGATGGATGGATAGGGGATGGGTGGATGGATGGATAGGGGATGGGTGGATGGATGGATAGGGGATGGGTGGATGGATGGATAGGGGATGGGTGGATGGATGGATAGGGGATGGGTGGATGGATGGATAGGGGATGGGTGGATGGATGGATAGGGGATGGGTGGATGGATGGATAGGGGATGGGTGGATGGATGGATAGGGGATGGGTGGATGGATGGATAGGGGATGGGTGGATGGATGGATAGGGGATGGGTGGATGGATGGATAGGGGATGGGTGGATGGATGGATAGGGGATGGGTGGATGGATGGATAGGGGATGGGTGGATGGATGGATAGGGGATGGGTGGATGGATGGATAGGGGATGGGTGGATGGATGGATAGGGGATGGGTGGATGGATGGATAGGGGATGGGTGGATGGATGGATAGGGGATGGGTGGATGGATGGATAGGGGATGGGTGGATGGATGGATAGGGGATGGGTGGATGGATGGATAGGGGATGGGTGGATGGATGGATAGGGGATGGGTGGATGGATGGATAGGGGATGGGTGGATGGATGGATAGGGGATGGGTGGATGGATGGATAGGGGATGGGTGGATGGATGGATAGGGGATGGGTGGATGGATGGATAGGGGATGGGTGGATGGATGGATAGGGGATGGGTGGATGGATGGATAGGGGATGGGTGGATGGATGGATAGGGGATGGGTGGATGGATGGATAGGGGATGGGTGGATGGATGGATAGGGGATGGGTGGATGGATGGATAGGGGATGGGTGGATGGATGGATAGGGGATGGGTGGATGGATGGATAGGGGATGGGTGGATGGATGGATAGGGGATGGGTGGATGGATGGATAGGGGATGGGTGGATGGATGGATAGGGGATGGGTGGATGGATGGATAGGGGGTGGGTGGATGGATGGATAGGGGATGGGTGGATGGATGGATAGGGGATGGGTGGATGGATGGATGGATAGGGGATGGGTGGATGGATGGATAGGGGATGGGTGGATGGATGGATAGGGGATGGGTGGATGGATGGATAGGGGATGGGTGGATGGATGGATAGGGGATGGGTGGATGGATGGATAGGGGATGGGTGGATGGATGGATAGGGGATGGGTGGATGGATGGATAGGGGATGGGTGGATGGATGGATAGGGGATGGGTGGATGGATGGATAGGGGATGGGTGGATGGATGGATAGGGGATGGGTGGATGGATGGATAGGGGATGGGTGGATGGATGGATAGGGGATGGGTGGATGGATGGATAGGGGATGGGTGGATGGATGGATAGGGGATGGGTGGATGGATGGATAGGGGATGGGTGGATGGATGGATAGGGGATGGGTGGGTGGATGGATAGGGGATGGGTGGATGGATAGGGGGATCGGTGGATGGATAGGGGATGGGTGGATGGATAGGGGGATCGGTGGATGGATAGGGGGATCGGTGGATGGATAGGGGGATCGGTGGATGGATAGGGGGATCGGTGGATGGATAGGGGGATCGGTGGATGGATAGGGGGATCGGTGGATGGATAGGGGGATCGGTGGATGGATAGGGGGATCGGTGGATGGATAGGGGGAACGGTGGATGGATAGGGGGATCGGTGGATGGATAGGGGGATCGGTGGATGGATAGGGGGATCGGTGGATGGATAGGGGGATCGGTGGATGGGTAGGGCGATCGGTGGATGGATAGGGGGATCGGTGGATGGATAGGGGGATCGGTGGATGGATAGGGGGATCGGTGGATGGATAGGGGGATCGGTGGATGGATAGGGCTGAGGAGGAGGGGGGCGGGTATAGAAAGCGAGCTGAGCTGTCAGTCAGCTGAACTCGCGAATGCGCATTCCGCGCACATGCGCAGTTGAGCGCTGAGTTTCTTCATAGGGCGGCATTCATTGCCGCTCTATGCAGAATGCGATTGGTGCAGTTCGAAGCCCACCACATCGCGATGACGCTTCTCAAAGAGAAGCGTCCTATTGGGCCCTGCGATTTCGTCATTTTGACGAAAAGGGGCATGGCCTGGCGGTGAGCTATGCGCTGGGACGGAGGTAAATTTTATTAATAAAAAGTTGTAAAACGTTTTTGAAAAAAAAAAAAAAAAAGAAAAAGTTTAAAAAAGTAACAAAATACATATAAAAATGCTCATTACCACTACACCTAGAACAAGTTGGTGAAAAAATGATTCCATACTGAGGTTTAAAAATATGCCTTTTGAAATACCCCAGGGTATATTACTTTTAAAAATGGAATTTGTTTGTGGGGTAGTTTGATTAACCAACCAGCTAAAATACTCCAAAATGGAACATGGACACAGCGTAAAAATTCTAAGTTTGAAAAAAACTTTTTAATTTCTGTGTCTCAAATATTCCCCTTCAACATCCACATACACCAGGTAAAGGTACATATGGGGGTACTGCTCTACTCAGACGACATAGCCGAGCAACCTATGAAGAATTATACTGCAACACAGATATCGGAGAGATGCTGCAGCGACCCGCGCAACTCGGGCCTGCTCCCGTGGAAAACCCTCCCGAACATCCTATATCAGCATTAGCTCCACCACCGGAGGGACAGGAGCCCATCACCATGGCCAAACATCAAACTGACCAGCCCTCATCTGAGGGAGTCTCATGAAGACTCTGCCCAAACTATCAAAAAAAAAAAAAAATTACTTCTAGTTGATATACAAAAATTTCTAGTTGCAGACGTGAACCTCTTCAAAAGCTCAGGAAGACCGGCAACGCCACACCAAAATTAAAATTTAGGGGAATACCTGCAGGGGTATCAGCTGAAGAACTGCCACACTACGTCAGGCGTCTACTCTCTACGATCCTTTCCCAAGTGGTCACCAGGAATATCGCCATAGATGGGATTTATCACATTACAGGCCCCGCTAAGGCTCCCCCCGCCATGGTCAGAGATGCGATTGTGAGATGTGTATCTGTACAGAACAAAATACAAATCATGCTGGCCCTAAAGGGCAAAACACCCCTGGGTCTTTGAAGGCTCCTATCTTTCTTTTTTACAAGGCCTAACAGGAACCGCCATTGCGGAAATCTCTTGGTCCAGTCACATCACACTTGAGAAACGCAGGTGTAATCTATAGATAGGGAAAGAATGTGCGAACCACAATGGGATCACACATACTTTCACATCGCCAGAGAAGGCATCCACCTTCTTTGAAGCACTGGGCCTGTCCGGCCTGCTCACAACTCAGCCCTCAAAAACAGTTAGATATCTGGAATCCGGCAGACGTCGCTTCCTTTATGCCTAGAGCTGGACGCTCCCAAGACCCACCTTCCTGACTTGGACTGGGGATTAAGTAATCAACCAAGACCCCCAGTTTCCTAGTAGAAGTTAGAACGCTCTTGAACCCGTTTCAAAAAAGTTTATTTTTCATTTATGGCAGGGTTCAACAAATCTCAGGCGCTTGTGGTTATTTTGTCTGGTCACTTCGAGCAGCCTTTGATCCAGTAATAATTTTCCAGGTAGCAATACTTGTTATTGCTTTCTTTTTTCTGTACATCCAGAGATAGTTGCACTTTTTGCCACATATGACTTAGGCAGCCCAGAACTCTGTGCAAAAAAATAAACCTGACAAAAGGCATTGTCATCTTTTCACTTTGCAGGTGCACTCTTGATCCGTTCCTTTGTTTTGTTTGTTTTTTAAATATAAATTCCCCTCCGTATGTAGTCTTCATGCACACTGAGCTGAAAAAACAGCCTAATCAAGTGAGCACTATAGGTTCAGGAACACAAACATGTAGTCCTGACCCTATAGGATTAAAACCACCATCTAGCCCCTCTGGCCCTTGCATGCCTCCCTAATTATAGTAAAATCTTACTTGTATTGAAGTCTGGAGCTGCTTACTTTTTCCCTGTTTCCTTTTGACATGCCCACTAAACTGCTATGTTTATAAATTGGTTAAGCCTTCCCCCTAATCCTCTAGTGGCTGTCTCATTGACAGCCGCTAGAGGCGCTTGCGTGATTCCCACTGTGAAAATCACAGTGAGAGCACACAAGCGTCCATAGGAAAGCATTGTAAATGCTTTCCTATGCGACCAGCTGAATGCGCGCGCAGCTCTTGCCGCGCGTGCGCATTCAGCCGATGGGGCGGAGAGGAGGAGGAGAGCTCCACGCCCAGCGCTGGAAAAAGGTAAGTTTTACCCCTTTTCCCCTTTCCAGAGCTGGGCGGGAGGGGGACCCTGAGGGTGGGGGCACCCTCAGGGCACTCTAGTGCCAGGAAAACGAGTACGTATGTTTTCCTGGCACTACAGTGGTCCTTTAAGAGTCGGGGAAGAGTGTGCTATCATGTTAGGAATGCAACTTTGTATTCCCTAGTATAATATCCCTTTAATGCTACAAGATAAGCCATTCTAGAAAAAATAAAATGATAGATATATATATATATATATATATATATTTATATTTATTTGCTGCATATACACATTCCAACTAGGAAATATGAAACTTTCATTAAAACACAAAACTTGCCCACTTTGAAAAGAAGCACTGAGCAGAGATCAGAAAATGTACAGCATCTTTTTTCATTTCAATTAAATAAAAAATAAAAATCTGTATAGTTCATGAAGGTAATGACACTTTTTGTATAGGAAAATTATTAAAAAAGAAAATCTTAAAATCATAAAAATTGTTTTGCGGTGTGTCCCTAGCAGTTAGAGTGCACGCCTTAACTTCTGGCTGCACAGATTTGTAGTTTTGTGTATTGAATTAAAGGACCACTCTAGGCACCCAGACCACTTCAGCTTAATGAAGAGGTCTGGGTGCCAGGTCCCTCTAGGATTAACCCCTTTTTTTTTTTTATAAACAAAGCAGTTTCAGAGAAACTGCTATGTTTATAATAGGGTTAATCCAGCCTCCAAATCCTCTAGTGGCAGTCTCACTGACAGCCGCTAGAGGCGCTTGCGTGATTCTCACTGTGAAAATCAGTGAGAGCACGCAAGCGTCCATAAGAAAGCATTGTAAATGCTTTCCTATGAGACCGGCTGAATGCGCGCGCAGCTCTTGCTGCGCATGCGCATTCAGCCGAAAGGGAGGGTCGGAGGCGGAGAGCTCCCCGCCCGGCGCTGGAGAAAGGTAAGTGTTTAACCCCTTCTTCTCCCCAGAGCCCGGCGGGAGGGGGTCCCTGAGGGTAGGGGCACCCTCAGGGCACTATAGTGGTCCTTTAAGATCAGTAGCTGGGAAGGAAGTTACTAGCAAGATGAAACATAGAAAGCATTCAAATTGTGACTATGGACCCACACACCTAAAGTACTTAGCCAAAAGGTAGATTTCTTTTTTTTTTTTTTTTTTAAGAAGGCAAAAATATGGTGGGGGTGGGGGGTCAGATGTATCTAACTTACAGCTCAGTGTAGTAGTTCGACATCACTTAATCAACACTAAAGGAATCGATATCAAAGTCGCACCGCACTAGCAAAACACATGTGACGACATTAATGACGTTCAACTGCCCCCCGAAACTTACGGCTCCATGGCGCGTTCTTGACGCAGTTGGGGCGCCCCTCCTAAATGCGCCTTCCCTTACTAGTGCCACCTCACAGCAGCTTCGGATGTCGCGACTCTACTCGGAACGTCCCACTTCCGCATTCAACGCATCATACACTTTACGCATATCAAGGGAAAGTGCTCCTTTGACGAATACTTACGTGTAAGTAGGGGTTGGGCTGTTGTGAGCTCAATAGGTGGGGCATCGCTGCCATTTTTAATTCTGCAATCGGGTGGAGGTGACTGATATAGGAGCGCAGAGCGTTGCATAGGTTTGCTTGGTCGCAATTTTTTTTTTTTTTATATCAGACTGGCACGGTTACTAATTTATACATGGGTGTTGCGTTTACAATGTTTAGTTTTGAGTCGGACAGTCCAGTAATTGAACATACATTATTGCTTATAACTTATTGACATATATATTGCACGTTTCGTGGTGCTTTACAATATTATTAAATAGACTTTAATAACAAGTGGGACAAACTATTACACATTATGATATGAACAGTATGTTGATAAGGATTTTGCAATCTGGAAGAAGTGAGATATATTTTTGAAATTGAGATTAGGTGGGATTATTATTGTTTTTCTATGGAATGACAAGGGTGAATGACTAAATAGAATGCCCATAGAGTATAATGGGAAGTGAAATATAAACTAATTTGCTGGCAAATATGTGTTACATAGAAAATGAAGCTTTACCACAGGTGTTCCCCAAGTACAGCAGTAGATTATAAAATTAAAAGTAACTGGGATTTTATTACAAGACACGGAGGCTCGTATTTGCATATCCCTTTCTTTACTATCCACAACAGCAGCAAAGAACATTTACCCTTTAACGACTTAGGACGGTTCAGAACCGTCATCGGCATTTTTGCATTGCTGACCGGTGACGGTCCTGAACCGTCCTAAAAATAATATGTACTTACCCGATCGGCGTTGGTCCCGGTGTGGGGAGACTGCCTGCAGCCCAAACAGTCTCCCCATGGCGGATTAGGACCCCTGGGGCCATGTGATCACTCAACACAGCAATCACATGGTCACAGTAGGTGTCCATGTGTATGCCTGCAGGGGGACTGTCTGTGCTGACAGGCAGTCTCCCTGCTAGTGTAAAATCATTAAAAAAAATAAAGTTAATGTTAACCCCTTAAGGACGCTGGACGGAAAATTTCCGTCCAAAATGAAAATTAACCCCTGATTGCTGCAATCGTGGGGTTAATCTTCCTGTAGTGTGTCTCCATATCGGAGGCACACTACCATGGGCAGTTTCACTGATTCAGCCCATGTGATCGCTCTGACCGGGAGTCAGAGTGATCACACGTGCTGCAGTAAAACCTGATCTGTTTCCCTGCAGCTCCATGTGAGCTGTGAACTGCAGAGAGACAGATCGGTGCTGATATGTCTCTGGCTGTAAAAAACAAACAAAAAAAAAACCAAACAAAAAAAACAATAAAAAGTTAAAAACTTTTGAAAAGTTTAAACAAAGTTTTAAAATAGTAAAATAAGTTGTTAAAAGCTAAATAAAACTTTTGAAAAGTTAAAAAAATGTTTAAAAAAGGGGGGAAATGCATATTATCGCTACGCTTGGTACAGGCTAGGGAAAAAAATGATACCACGTTAAGGTTTCAAATATGCCTTTTGAAACACCCTGGGGTGTCTTCTTTAGGAAATGGTATGCCTTTGTGAAGTAAATGGAAAACACTGTCACGATTCGGGGAACCTAACACGCTAACAGGTCACAGATAGTAAAGGGTGCAGTACCGGTCCTTAGAATGGCCGGGCTAAGCACACTAAGAATAGTCAGGAGACAAGCCAAGTAATGGGAGCCAGAAAACAGGAGAATGAGAAACAAGCCGAGGTCAGAGGAATGGAGAAAGCGGGAGAATCGGAATAACAAGCCAAATATACGTTAACTAGAGAGACACACGAGCAAAAAGCAATTCAGGTATCAAAGACCACAACAGGACACTGAGAGACAGGAAGGGTAAGTATTTAAATCCTGAGCTTAATTCTGATTGGATAACTTCCAATCAGAATTAACAATCACACGTGGGGGATATCTATACCCCCCCACTGTGATTATTGTGCTGTAGCTTTAACGCCGGGTCACGTGAGTGACCCCGGCGTTCAGATATAAGTGTTGGCTCCCAGCGTGCAGCGTTATACATGCTGCCGCTGGGAGGAGGAGAGGAGGACGCGAGCGGCGTGTCAAGAGGAGAGGACGCCGCTCGCTGACAGGGAAGGGGAGAGGGGACCGCGGGCGGCGACGAACTGAGGGTGAGTGCTGCGAGAGGATTGCAGCCTCCCCTCACAGATGCCCGCGAAGCCCTGACAAACACAACCTATTAAAAAAATTCCAAAGTGGGGCATGGACCTAGCGTAAAAATTCTACCCTGAATGGCTGTGTCTCAAATGTGCCCCTTCAACGTTGTCATATACCTGGTAAAGGTACATACGGGGGTATTGCTGTACTCAGACGACATAGCTGAGCAAGATAGGAAGTATTATATAGCCGTAGCACACATTTGCAAAATATACAGTACAAACTCGTGTGTGTAAAAAAGGCATATAAAAATGCTCATTACCACTACACTTGGTATAAGCTAGCGGAAAAATTATTTCACGCTAAGGTTCAAAATATATCTTTTGAAATACCCTAGGGTGTCTTCTTTAAGAAATGGTATGCCTTTATGGGGTAGCTGGAATAATTAACCTACAAACAAACCTCCAAAGTGGGGTATGGACACAGCGTAAAAATGTAAAGTTTGAAAAAACTTAAATGGCTGTGTCTCAAATGTGCCCCTTCAATGTCCGCATATACCTGGCAAAGGTACACTTGGGGGTATTGCTGTGCTCAGATGACACAGCTGAGCAAGATAGGAAGTATTATATAGCTGTAGCACACACAAGGTTTGCAAAATACACAGTACAAACTCACGGTGTGTGTCAAAAAAGCAGAAAAAATGCTTATTACCACTACACTTGGTACAAGCTAGCAGAAAAATGATCCCCCACTAAGGTTCAAAATATGCCTTTTCAAATACCCTGTGATGTCTTCTTGAAGAAATAGTATGCTTTTATGGATGGGGTAACAACACAGCGTAAAAATTCAAAGTTTGACAAAACCTGCAATGGCCCCTTCAACGTCCCCATATAACTGGCAAAGGTACATACGGGGGTATTGCTGTACTCAGACAACATAGCTGAGCAACATATAAAGTATTATAAAGCCGTAGCACACATAAGGTTTGCAAAATATACAGTACAAACTCACTGTGTGTCAAAAAGGCAGAAAAAAATGCTTTTTACCACTGCACTTGATACAAGCACTTGATACAACGGAAAAATTATCCCACGCTAAGGTTCAAAATTTGCCATTTGAAATACCCTTGGGCGTCTTCTTTAAGAAATAGTATGCCTTTTTGGGGTAATTGGAAAAAGCAGTCTGCTAACATATTTAAAAATAGAATACGGACCCATTAAAACATGTAAATTCACACTTAAAAACCTGAACTTATCACATCTCTTTCACAGCACTGTAACTTCACAAAATAGTGTCTGGGTCATACATTGGGCATATTGTTTTACTCAGAAGAGGTAACTGAGCATACGTAGGGGGAATTTATGACAGTGGCACTTATCAAATGTAAGAAATACCCAGCGAAAATGCAACATGTATGTAAAAAAATTAAAAAAAAAATTATACCAAAAATTTGAAATAAATTGGTGAAAACATGGTGGCAAGTTAAGGTATAATATATGCCTAATAACATACCCTGGAGTGTCTGCTTTCTCAAATGGAAGGCCTTTATCGGGTTATTTGAACAGTCAAATGGCTATAATGCCACAAATTCAGACATATGACCATCTATGAAATTCCAACTATAGAAACTGAAATAGCATGGTCTCCTATATGGCACTGTAGCTTCACAGAATAGGGGCAAAGGTTTACAATGGGGGTATCGTTGTACTCAGCAGATGTAGCTGAACACAATATGGGGTTCTGTACAGGGATAGCACACACTAGATTTACAAAATACACATTACAAAAACCTTGCTATATGTGAATATGCCAAAATAGAGAAAAAACACAATTTTACTCCAATATTTAGCAGAGATTGGCGGTGAAATGGCTACGCAAAAAGTGTCAAACTAACCTTAGGTAAATAGCCTGTGATGTCTACTTTATATAAATATATACTTTTGTGTGGCAATTTTGTTTCCTGTAATGGGTATTAAACTTCCAAGACAAACATACCAACTTCTAAAATTGTTTCACATTGAAATTTTATTTTAGACCTTGTAGTTTGTGACCTGTAACTTTCAAAATAAACTGAAATCCTACACATATTACCGTATATACTCGAGTATAAGCCGACTCGAATATAAGCCGAGGCCCCTAATTTTACCCCAAAAAACTGGGAAAACTTATTGACTCGAGTATAAGACTAGGGTGGGAAATGCAGTAGCTACTGGTAAATATCTAAATAAAATTAGATCCTAAAAAATTTATATTAATTGAATATTTATTTACAGTGTGTGTATATAATTAATGCAGTGTGTGTATGAGTGCAGCGTGTGTGTTTTAGTGCAGCGTGTGTGTATGAGTGCAGTGTGTGTGTATGAATGCAGTGTGTGTGTATGAGTGCAGTGTGTGTATGAGTGCAGTGTGTGTATGAATGCAGTGTGTGTGTATGAGTGCAGTGTGTGTATGAGTGCAGTGTGTATGTATGAATGCAGTGTGTGTATATGAGTGATGTGTGTGTATGTATGAATGCAGTGTGTGTGTATATGAATGCAGTGTGTGTGTGTATGAATGCAGTGTGTGTGTATGAGTGCAGTGTGTGTGTATGAGTGCAGTGTGTGTGTATGAGTGCAGTGTGTGTGTATGAATGCAGTGTGTGTATGAATGCAGTGTGTGTATATGAGTGATGTGTGTATGTATGAATGCAGTGTGTGTATATGAATGCAGTGTGTGTATATGAGTGCAGTGTGTGTGTATGAGTGCAGTGTGTGTGTATGAGTGCAGTGTGTGTGTATGAGTGCAGTGTGTGTATGAATGCAGTGTGTGTGTATGAGTGCAGTGTGTGTGTGAATGCAGTGTGTGTGTGTGAATGCAGTGTGTGTGTATGAATGCAGTGTGTGTATATGAATGCAGTGTGTGTATATGAATGCAGTGTGTGTATGAATACAATGTGTGTGTATGTATGAGTGCAGTGTGTGTATGAGTGCAGTGTGTGTGTATGAATGCAGTGTGTGTGTGTGTGAGTGCAGTGTGTGTGTGTGTGTAGCTGAGCCTTGGTGGGGGGTGGGCAATTTTATTATTTTTTATTATTATTTTAATAATTTTGTATTGTTTTTTATTGAATTATTATTATTTTTTTATATTTTATTTTTTTCGTCCCCCCTCCCTGCTTGATACATGGCAGGGAGGGGGGCTCTGCTTCCCTGGTGTTCCAGTGGCATTGGCAGTTCAGTGGGAGGGGGGAGGGGGGCTGTCAGGAAGCACTTACCTCTCCTGCAGCTCCTGTCAGCTCCCTTCTCCTCCACGCCGGTCCGTGCAGCTCCTCTCTCAGCTCACAGTGTAAGTCTCGCGAGAGCCGCACTATGACCCCGCGGCTCTCGTGAGACTTACACTGGGAGCTGACCAAGGTGCTGAACGGACTGCCGCGGAGGAGAAGGGAGCTGACAGGAGCTGCAGGAAAGGTAAGTAAGATCTCTGCAGCCCCCACAGCCCCATTGTCTGTATTATGGCAATGTAAATTGCCATAATACAGACATTGACTCGAGTATAAGCCGAGTTGGGGTTTTTCAGCACAAAAAATGTGCTGAAAAACTCGGCTTATACTCGAGTATATACGGTATGTCCTTTGTAAATCAAGACACATAAATGAATTGATTTTGAATTACTTTTCCTAAGCTGGACATATTATGCACACATTATTATTGCCAAAACGTGGGGAAAAAAGCGTTTTTTTTAAATAATAAATAAATAAATAAAATATTGAAACAAAATTTAATATAAATTATATATGCATGTGTAATTTCATTCTAACTGTATTTTGTTATTAATATATATATATATCGGTAACAAAATACACTTAGAATGACATTCTATATATATCTATAAAATACAAATAACCGCAAATATAGATAAATACATATAATTACATAAAAGATTACATTAGTATACACGTAGAATTTAAATACCTATAAATGCATATATATTAAAATTCTACATGTATATTTAAATAATCTTTTAACGTAATTATGTGATTTGATTAATTAAAATTTGATTGACATGCCTGACAACACAGGGAGAAAGTCCAGAGAATTTAATTTGCAAGCACTATATTTGACCCTGTAACTCTCCAAGACACCATAAAACCTGTACATAGGGGGTACTGTTTTACTCGGGAGACTTCGCTGAACTCAAATATTCGTGTTTCAAACTGGTAAATTGTATTACAACGATGATATTTTAAGTAAAAGTGACGTTTTTTGCATTTTTTACAAGCGAACTGCACTTTTATGGTCTATATTATTGTTGTAATATGTTTTACTGTTTTAAAACACTAATATTTGTGTTTAGTGAAGTCTCCCGAGAATAACAGTACCCCCCATGTACAGGTTTTATGGTGTTTTGGAAAGTTAGAGAGTCACATATAAGGCTTGCATTTCATTTTTTTCACATTGAAATTTGCCAGGTTGGTTATGTTGCCTTTGAGAGCGTATGGTAGCCCAGGAATGAGAATTACCCCCATGATGGCATACCATTTGCAAAAGTAGACAACCCGAGGTATTGCAAGTGGGGTATGTCCAGTCTTTCTTAGTAGCCACTTAGTCACAAACACTGGCCAAATATTTGTTTTTTGCTTTTTTCACACAAAAACAAATATGAACGCTAACTTTGGCCAGTGTTTGTGACTAAGTGGCTACTAAAAAAGACTAAACATACCCCACTTTCAATACCTTGGCTTGTCTACTTTTTCAAATGGTATGCCATTATGGGGGTAATTCTCATTCCTGGGCTACCACCCCGTCTCAAAGGTAACATTACCAATCTGGCAAATTTCAATTTGAAAATGGAATGTTCTATATTTGACCCTGTAACTTTCCAAAACAACATAAAACCTGTTAATGGGGGATACTGTTGTACTCGTGAGACATCGCTGATTACAAATATGTGCATTTTTTTGCAGTAAAACCTAACAGTATTATGACATTCACAGTTAAAATGTCAGACGGAAATGCAAATTTAAAAAAAAATCTTATTTTCTCAAATTTTTTTTACTTTTATTCATAATAAATGATGTTCCATATATGAATAGTTAATGATAGATTAAAGCCCTGTTTCTCCTGAACAAAATGATATATAATAAGTGTGGGTGCATATAATTTGAAAGAGGGGAACTACGGGTGAACAGACATATAGCGCAAATTCCAGTTTTTGTTTACGTTTTGTTTTGATCAGAACGTGCACTATTGACTCCGTCCTGAAGGGGTTAAGGGGTTAAGACCGCAGCCAAATGTACAAGTTGTGATCCAAAAAAAATGTAAACAAACCACAGAATATTACTATATGTCTGTTCAACAATAATTTACCTCTTTCATACTAAGTGCACCCACACTTATTATATATCATTTTGTTCAGGGGAACCAGAGCTTTCATTTAATATCAAACATTCATATATGGAACTCCATTTTATATGAATAAAATCTAAAAAACTTGAAAAAAGTATGAAATCTTGTTATTTTTCAATTTCAGCATTGCAATTTAACTGTTAATGTCAGAATACTGTTCGGTTTTCCTGCAATAAAACATACATATTTGTATTCTGAAATTTCTCACGAGTTAAACAGTACCCCCCATGTATAGGTTTTATGGGGTTTTGGAAAGTTACAGGGTCATATATACGGCTTATCCATTTATGCTATTTCACCTTCAAATTTGTCAGATTAGTTTGCAGTGTCCAGGCTGCCTTTGAGACCGTATGGCAGCCAAGAAATGAAAATTACTGTGACGAGAGCAATCTCGCCACATTGCATTGGAGAAGCCTGGTTGCCCGCCTGCTGCCTTTGGACTATGGCCCTGGGAGATTGGGCCCTTTAAAAACTGTATTCGGCCATACCAGAGTGTATGTCACTCATTCTGTCCCTTTAAAGGGAAACTCCAGTGCCAGGAAAACGATCAGTTTTCCTGGCACTGGAGGGTCCCTCTCCCTCCCACCCCCCCAATCCCCAGTTGCTGAAGGGGTGAAAACCCCTTCAGTGACTTACCAGAGGCAGCGACATGTCCCACGTCGCTGCTTTCTCCTCCCCCGGCGCTCCTCCTTCTGCTTAAGTCGGCTGGTGGGCGAGAATGATGCCGGCCGAGGAGTCCTAATGCGCATGCGCGGCAATGCCGCGCATGCGCATTAGTGCACCCCATAGGAAAGCATTGAAAATTAATTTCAATGCTTCCCTATGGGGAATAGAGCGACGCTGGAGGTCCTCACACAGCGTGAGGACGTCCAGCGACGCTGTAGCACAGAAAACCTGTGCTAAAGAGCAGGAAGTTCCCTCTAGTGGCTGTCTAATAGACAGCCACTAGGGGAGGACTTAACCCTGCAAGATAATTATTGCAGTTTTAAAAAAACTGCAATAATTACACTTGCAGGGTTAAGGGTAGTGGGAGTTGGCACCCAGACCACTCCAATGAGCAGAAGTGGTCTGGGTGCCTGGAGTGTCCCTTTAAATACAGTGCGGTCATTCGGTACTTGCCCTGTGTGAGCGGTGATACCTTAGATAACTATGCCATGGAGCCCATTCATATAATGAAAGACTATAGGAAAGACTTTAGCTCCATGGCAATTGAACTGTATGTGTGTGGTCTGAGCGCCATTCAATAATATGCGCTCAGACCTAAGCTATCTGGGGATATGTTGCATGTCTTTATTTTATGTAGTAAATGTAACCTTGTGTATTTTATTGTATTTTATGTCTTTTTGCAACCATGTGTTCAATGGAGTCTGCCTCTATCCCTGGATATAATTGGATTATTTTCCCATTGTCTCCAGGAAAGAGGGCTCTGTAAAACCGGTCTGAGCCAGATAGCCATGTGCCAGCCATGGCCCAAAAGATATTTTACTAACTTTTGAACCCCTGGTCTGATTCATGCCATTTTTTAATATGTTGTTCCCCTGAATGGATTGATTGTGAATATGTAATTTTTATGTGAATGTGATGTATGGTTTTAGAGTTATGAAAGTTGGGTAGAAAGTATGTTTAACTGTATGTAGAATTGAGTTTCCTCTCAGGATGTGGGATGTAACTGAAATGTGATTGGTTGTTTTATACCTCCCTGTGGGCGGTCCTGTATTTGAAAAGACTGTAATAAAAACCAGGCTGGGTGTGCCAGCACCTGAGACCACTGCTTTACCCTCAACACAGAGCCTTGTCTCGTTCTTGGGGGGGATTCACTGTATGCTGTTGGAGACTGATTGCCAGGAGTGTAAGCTGATGTATGCTTTTCCTGTTCGTCTGCTAGCAGCTCTTCGTGAGGTTCCAGTTTGGAGTGCTATTTTGTATCCAGTTCGGTAGTTTGGTGTTCTGCAGTAGCTGTGTCTGTCTCTCAGAAAGGGGCATATCGCCTAAACGGATTTTAACCCCTTGTCTGCTGAAACGGTCCGTAACAATTGGTGGCAAGCGGCGGGATCGTTCCTACAGCCAGAAGGACAGCTACAGGAGATACCATTTCTTTGGATTGTACAATTTGAGGGCAACGCATGTCTCAGTACATCGACCCTGACAGCACAACCATGGAACCAGCAGTGGAGTATGATGAGGGTGTCATGGGTGACCGAGATGCAGTCCGCAAAGGCATCTGGTACCAGGCACTGGGTATTGCGGAGTACCAGCGGGGCGAGAGACTCCCCAAGGAAGACCAGCGATTGCAGAAGTGACTAGCCCTGCGGATGCCCTTCCTGGGAGAGCAGCCCCTGGAGGAATAGGTGAAGGAATTGGAGCTCCAGGTATGGCAGGAGATGTGGCTAGAGGATGCCTACCAGGCGCTCTGGTGGTATGGGGCACAGTACTTGCCCTGGACAGCCGAGAATTGACAAGCCAGAGGGAGAGGAGTTTGATGGTCCTGGCTTGTTATGGGAGTCTTTCTCAGAGCCTGAGTTTGGAAGCCCTACACAAGCCCGGTTCAGTGATCTCTTGGAGTGGAGAGAGAGCAGGTATGACTGGGACGACACTCACGAGATGGAGCAAGACCTGGTCCACCTAGTGACCCGAGAGATGGAGCTGGAGCAGGGCTACCAAAATCTGTTCCACTCCAGTGAGAAGGCTCAGCAGAGAAGCGGAGGCCCAGATCCAGACCCATTCAGCTGGGCAGATATTGAGGAGATTTACTGGGAAGAACCCCAGGTGACCGGTGGAGATGGGACCGAGGTCTCTCCATTGGTCCTGCAGGGAATTGGGAGCCCAGTCTCCATTCCCCAGCGGCAGTGTGAAATGCAGGGAGAGGAGAGCAGCGTCCTCCCTCCCCAGTGGCAGGCTGAGTTACAGGGGGCAGAGGTAATTGATCCTGCCCCCCAGCAGCAGAGTGATATGCCGGGAAGGCAGTGTGAAGTGCAGGGAGAGGAGAGCAGCATCCTCCCTCCCCAGTGGCAGGCTGAGTTACAGGGGGCAGAGGTAGTTGTTCCTGCCCCCCAGCAGCAGCGTGATTTTTTGGGAATTGGGAGCCCAGTCTCCATTCCCCAGGGGCCGAGTGATGTGCCGGGAATTGGGAGCCCAGTCTCCATTCCCCAGCGACCGAGTGATGTGCCGGGAATTGGGAGCCTAGTCTCCATCCCCCAGCGGCAGTGTTATTTATTGGGAATTGGGAGCCTAGTCTCCATTCCCCACCGGGAGATACAGCAGGGAATTGGGAGCCTAGTCTCCATTCCCCAGCGACAGAGTGTCCAGCAGGGAATAGAGAGCCCAGTCTCCTTTCCCCAGCAGCAGGACACTGTATTGGGACCGGAGACAGTCGGTCTCCCTCCACAAAGGATGAAAGTATGTATGGGAGAGGAGCTTGCTACCACCTCTCCCCAGCGGCGGATCATTAATGGGCAGGGAATAGAGAGCTCAGTCTCCATTCCCCAGCGGCAGAGTGTTCTATCGGGAGAGGAGCTTGTTACCCCCTCTCCCCAGCAACAGCTTAGAGTATCCGAAGGGGAGACAGTCGGTCTCCCCCTCCAGCAGCAGAGCTGTGCAACAAAAGAGGAGACAGTCAGTCTCCAGCAGCAGAGCGGTGTAACTAAAGGGGAGACAGTCGGTCTCCAGCAACCAGGCTTCAACCAGACTACTCCCGCGGTAGTACTGGCATCAGGGCAGAGTACCGCTGGTCTCTGCCCACTCAGCAACCCACCAAGGCAGCCTACCAGTCCCCCACACAGCCGTGGTGAGGCACCTGGACATGGACACGATTCTCCCTTACTCAGGTGTAGTAACCAGTTATTGTGGGTGGGCTGTACTGCTGTTTCTGTTTTGTGGGTGGGCTGCTGGACTAACAAGGGCACTGACCGGCAGGAGGTCAGATACCCTGTTAGACTGTTTGGAAAAGGGGAGAGATGTGACGAGAGCAATCTCGCCACATTGCATTGGAGAAGCCTGGTTGCCCGCCTGCTGCCTTTGGACTATGGCCCTGGGAGATTGGGCCCTTTAAAAACAGTATTCGGCCATACCAGAGTGTATGTCATTTATGCTGGCCCTTTAAATACAGTGGGGTCATTCGGTACTTGCCCTGTGTGAGCGGTGATACCCCAGATAGCTATGCCATGGAGCCCATTCATATAATGAAAGACTATAGGAAAGACTTTAGCTCCATGGCAATTGAACTGTATGTGTGTGGTCTGAGCGCCATTCAATAATATGCGCTCAGACCTAAGCTATCTGGGGATATGTTGCATGTCTTTATTTTATGTAGTAAATGTAACCTTGTGTATTTTATTGTATTTTATGTCTTTTTGCAACCATGTGTTCAATGGAGTCTGCCTCTGTGGCTAAACCAACCTCGCCACTGGGCCCTGGAGAAGCCTGTTTGCCCGCCTCCTACCTGCTGACTATGGCCCCTGGGTTATTTGGGGCATATTGTATTTTATTGTGCGACTGCTGGCCCTTTAAGCACAGTGAATGGTATTTTATTGTACTGCTGCTGGCCCTTTAAGAACTGTCTGGGGACATATTGAGACTTTGGGTAACAATACCCTTTAAGACTATGGCCCCTGAAAACGAATGGACTTTTATTCGGTGTGTATGGCCCTTTAAGAACCGTCTGGGGACATCTTGTAACTTTGGTGAACAATGCTCCTTTAAGACTATGTCCCCAGACCTGTAAAATAACTTGCCCCTGGCTTTCTCCCTCTTGGTTCAGTAAATAGGGCTTACTGAACCAAGTACCACACAGGCGGACCACCCAGAAGTTAAAGTGTGCAGGCAATTTACCTCCCAGGCTGTGAGGTTACTGCAGGTTAATTGCACGTGGCGGCGGCCATCTTTGTTCAGTCGAACGCGGTCAGCGGTGTATGCTAAAGATTCTGTGGAACTGAAATCGGCTACACATTTTACCGAACACCGCTGACCCTTACCTTCTCCTACACTTCGTTTTTCAGCTCCAGAGACTAAGTCCCGTTCGAAATGGGACTTAGTCGTTTTTCGGCATGAAATTGACCGACCGGTCATAAAGGGACCTCCAGCTAACTTTTGATCCACTGGAGGGATTTGCCTGATTTTTGGAAGTGTTTATGTTTAAAGTGTGCTGATTCCAAATATGTAATGTTATGAAGAGGTGATGTATGGTTTTGAAGTTATAAATATTGTGTAAAAAGTATATTTTAAACTGTATGAATAATGGGATTATGTGTCACACTAAGGGGAGGGGATGTGTGGGTTGCACCCGTGATACTATTGGTTATTTTATGCCTCCCCCTGGGTGTGGCCTGTATGTGTACTCTTGTAATAAAAGCCAGGCTGGATGTGCCAGTCCAGAGTTCCTGTTTAACCCTCAAAGTGAAGTGTTGTCTCATTATTAGGGGAGGATTTATTGCATGCTGTTCCAGTTTGACTGCTAGGAGTGCAAACCTATTCGTATGGTTCCTATTCAACTGTCTACAGCATTCAGAGGCTTGAGAGGATTCCTATGCTTCTCCGATACGGTGATTGTGGTGTCTGCCAGAGTGCTTGGAGTCCTCAGGAAACGCTAGTAGCATCCTTTAACGGAGGTACCCAGTCGGGGTGCCAGGCGATCCGTTACAGCCTCTATCCCTGGATATAATTGGATTATTTTCCCATTGTCTCCAGGAAAGAGGGCTCTGTAAAACCGGTCTGAGCCAGATAGCCATGTGCCAGCCAGGGCCCAAAAGATATTTTACTAACTTTTGAACCCCTGGTCTGATTCATGCCATTTTTTAATATGTTGTTCCCCTGAATGGATTGATTGTGAATATGTAAATATTTTTATGTGATGTATGGTTTTAGAGTTATGAAAGTTGGGTAGAAAGTATGTTTAACTGTATGTATAATTGAGTTTCCTCTCAGGATAAGGGGAGGGAATATGTGGGATGTAACTGATATGTGATTGGTTGTTTTTTAACTCCCTGTGGGCGGTCCTGTATTTGAAAAGACTGTAATAAAAACCAGGCTGTGTGTGCCAGCACCTGAGACCACTGCTTGACCCTCAACACGGAGCCTTGTCTCGTTCTTGGGGGGGATTCACTGTATGCTGTTGGAGACTGATTGCCAGGAGTGTAAGCTGATGTATGCTTTTCCTGTTCGTCTGCTAGCAGCTCTTCGTGAGGTTCCAGTTTGGAGTGCTATTTTCTATCCAGTTCGGGAGTTTGGTGTTCTGCAGTAGCTGTGCCTGTCTCTCAGAAAGGGGCATATCGCCTAAACGGATTTTAACCCCTTGTCTGCTGAAACGGTCCGTAACAATTACCCCCATCATGGCATACCATTTGAAAAAGTAGACATCCCGGGGTATTCAAAATGGGGTATGCCCAGTCTTTTGTAGTAGCCACTTGGGCACAAACCCTAGCCAAAGTTAGCGTTTGTTTTTGTTTTTTGCATTTTTACATAAAATCTGTACTTTCACTGATAATATTATTGTTAGTATATAGTTTTCTGCCCTGAAACACTCCTAGTTCTGTTCAGTGATGTCTCACGAGCGCCATGTTAACCCCCATGTATAGGTTTTATGGGGTTTTGGAAAGTTACAGGGTCATATATACGGCTTATCCATTTATGCTATTTCACCTTGAAATTTGTCAGATTAGTTTGCAGTGTCCAGGCTGCCTTTGAAGACCGTATGGCAGCCAAGAAATGAAAATTACCCCCATCATGGCATACCATTTAAAAAAGTAGACATCCCAGGGTATTCAAAATGGGGTATGCCCAGTCTTTTGTAGTAGCCACTTGGGCACAAACCCTAGCCAAAGTTAGCGTTTGTTTTTTTGTTGTTGCATTTTTCACATAAAATCTGTACTTTCACTGATAATATTATTGTTAGTATATAGTTTACTGCCCTGAAACACTCCTAGTTCTGTTCAGTGATGTCTCACGAGCGCCACGGTACCCCCGTTGTATAGGTTTTATGGTGTTTTGGAAAGTTACACGGTCATATATACGGCTTATCCATTTAGGCTCTATTACATTGAAATTTGGCAAAGTGATTTTCTGGGCCTATATCGCATTTGAGAGAGCATGGCAGCCTGGGTAATAACATTTCCACCGTTATGGCATACCATTTTCAAAAGTAGGCAACCCAGAGTACAATAAAATGCAGACCATTTTAACAGAAATGCTGGGCCCATGTAGCAATTTCTACTTTGATTTTTGTCTTTTTAATCAGATAAATAGCATTTTCACTGGAAATGTCATAATACTGATATTAGTTAGTGCACTAGAGACTTGGGATTTTGATTTAACACTGTCTTCTGAATATAACGGTACCCCCATGTACTATTATTTCAGATTTTACTGATAAGTCACAGGGCGAAATATATTAGATGCCCTTTCAGCTTGTAAGTTTGCCAAAATTATTTTCTGGGCCTATGTAGCTTTTCAGAGAGTATGGCAGCCTGGGTAATAACATTCCCACCGTTATGGCAAACCATTTTCAAAAGTAGGCACCCCAGAGTATAACAAATGGCATCATTTGAGATGTTTGGTCTAGCCATTTTAACAGAAATGCTGGGCCCATGTAGCGATTTCTACTTTGATTTTTGTCTTTTTAATCAGATAAATAGCATTTTCACTGGAAATGTCATAATCTTGATATTAGTTAGTGCACTAGAGACTTGGGATTTTGATTTAACACTGTCTTCTGAATATAACGGTACCCACATGTACCATGTTTCCAGGTTTTTATTATATCAGATGAATAGAACAGTACCCCACATACACTTTAATTTGAAGGCAGAGAGAGGCAGAGAGATCTTTGATATCACATAGAGAGTCACTGTGTGAAAAGTTTGAGAAGTAAAAAAAAAAAAAAAAAAAACTATTTTTTGTAACCCTTTCAGTGCTAATCACAGCATTAACCCTTTGATTAGTTTTTTTATTGGGAAGTCACATTTCAAGTACTACAAATGTAGTATTTTGAGTTGTTTGGTGCAGCCACTTTAGAATGGCTAGCGTAAACAGGGACAGGCCAAGGTCAGGGGCAGAGGCGGCTCTCTAATTAGGCGGTTTAGGCGGCCGCCTAAGGCCTCGCGCTGGCTGGGGCCTCGCGGCCGCCTAAACCGCCTGTGGGCAGAGTGTGTCAGGTCCTCGGTCACTGACCGAGGACCTGACACCAGGAGGGGGCCCGGCGGCTTGCCCGGTATGCCGCCGGGTGCGAGGCCCCTCCTGGCTGCCCGGCCACCATCGCAGACACTGGTCTGCAGCTCCGCAGTGTGCAGAGCTGCAGACCATGTGACTCGCGAGAATTGGCCAGAGCGTTGCCGCGGGTTACCACGGCAACGCTCTGAAATCTCGCGAGACTACATGGTCTGCAGCTCTGCAGAGCTGCAGACCGAGAGCAGTGGCCACCGGACCACCAGGGAGCCCACTGGACCACCAGGGAAATCAAGGTAGGCTCTCCATCCCCATCACCCCCCAACACACTCAGCCTCACCCCCCCACTCACCATCACCACACTCAGCCTTACCCCCAGCCTCACCATCCCCCCACCACCCTCACCACCCTCAGCCTCACCACCCCCCACCACCATCACCCCCACCACCCTCAGCCTCACCACCCCTAGCCCTCACCATCACCCCCACCACCCCTAGCCCCCACCACCCTCACCACTACCCCCACCACCCTCAGCATCACCCCCCTCAGTCTCACCCCCAGCCCCCCTCAGCCTCACCCCACACCACCCTCAGCCTCACCTCCCACCACCCTCAGCCTCACTACCCCTAGCCCCCACCACCCTCAGCCTCACCCCCCACCACCACCACCCTCACCATCACCCCCCACCACCCTCACCACCACCCTCAGCATCACCCCCCTCAGTCTCATCCCAGCCCCCCTCAGCCTCACCCCCCACCCCCCTCAGCATCACCCCCCTCAGCCTCACCCCCCAACCCCCTCAGCCTCACCCCCCACCACCCTCAGCCTCACCACCACCATCACCACCCTCACCATCACCTCCCCGCACCACCCTCTGCCTCATCCCCCACCACCCTCACCATCACCGCCACCACCCTCAGCCTCACCACCACCTTCAGCATCACCCCCTCACCATCACCCCCCCACCACCCTCAGCCTCACTACCCCTAGCCCCCACCACCCTCACCACCACCCTCAGCATCACCCCGCTCAGTCTCACCCCCAGCCCCCCTCAGCCTCACCCCCCACCCCCTCAGCATCACCATCACCCCACCACCCTCACCCCCTCACCATCACCCCACCACCCTCAGCATCACCCCCCACCCCCTCAGCATCACCATCACCCCACCACCCTCACCCCCTCACCATCACCCCACCACCCTCAGCATCACCCCCCCACCACCCTCAGCATCACCCCCCACCACCCTCAGCATCACCCCCCACCACCCTCAGCATCACCTCTCCCCACCAGCCTCACTCACCATCACCCCCCACCACCCTCAGCCTCACCACCCCCCACCACCCTCAGCCTCACCCCCACCACCCTCAGCCTCACCACCCACCACCCTCAGCCTCACCCCCACCACCCTCAGCATCACCCCCACCACCCTCAGCATCACACCCCTCACCACCCTCAGCATCACACCCCTCACCACCCCCACCACCCTCAGCATCACCCCCCACCACCCTCAGCATCACCCCCACCATCAACCCCCCCACCACCCTCAGCATCACCCCCACCACCCTCAGCATCACCCCCCACCACCCTCAGCATCATCCCCCACCACCACCCTCAGCATCATCCCCCACCACCACCCTCAGCATCATCCCCCACCACCACCCTCAGCATCATCCCCCACCACCACCCTCAGCATCACCCCCCACCACCACCCTCAGCCTCACCCCCCTCTCACTCTCACATTATCCCCACTCTCACATTACCCCCCCTCACTCTCACATTACCCCCCCTCACTCTCACATTACCCCCCTCACTCTCACATTACCATCACCCCCCTCTCCCTCTCACCATCACCCCCCTCTCCCTCTCACCATCACCCCCCTCTCCCTCTCACCATCACCCCCCTCTCCCTCTCACCATCACCCCCCTCTCCCTCTCACCATCACCCCCCTCTCCCTCTCACCATCACCCCCCTCTCCCTCTCACCATCACCCCCCTCTCCCTCTCACCATCACCCCCCTCTCCCTCTCACCATCACCCCCCTCTCCCTCTCACCATCACCCCCCTCTCCCTCTCACCATCACCCCCCTCTCCCTCTCACCATCACCCCCCTCTCCCTCTCACCCTCCCTCTCACCATCACCCCCACACCATCACCCCCCTCTCACTATCACCCGCCTCTCCCCCCCCCCCCCCCCATACACACAACACACTTCAAGCAGCTACCCCATACACATAGGGTCTCAGACAAAAATGCAAACATGTTCAGAGACCTACATTCACACACACAAGGATACTCTTTGTCAGACACACTCTCAGGCCCATACACAGGTAGACAGTGCATCAATGTGTATATGTGACACTTTTTTTTGTTAGTGGGGCCTCATGTTTGCGTTTCGCCTAAGGCCTCATAAAGTCTAGAGCCGCCTCTGGTCAGGGGAATCCAGAAGTCAGAGTAGTCGGTAAAACAAGCCAATGGGTCGCCCAGGCAGCTTACAAAGCGTAGTCAGGACAAGCCGAGGTCAGAAATCCAGGGAAATCAAGCAAACAAACTGCCAAAGTCCCATACAGAGTGATTCAGAAGTTCAGCTCTGTATGGTAGACTTTGAAACAGTCTGTTATGCAGAGGGCGGGTAGAGATGGGCAGGTTGGACAATAATAACTGGAGTCCTTTCGGACTCCTTTCTTGTAGCAAACACGGCACTTTCTTTGGGGAGCTTTTTTACTAGGGGTGGGTGGGATTCGGGAAGGGAAGTGTTTGCCACAAAGTCTTTGGAGATCTCCTGATTCCAAAGTGGGATTGGGGGGCTGGGTAAATAACATACGGGACATTCCGAAGGGAAACCCCTGCGATTCTTCCTCACTGTGCCACAGGCTAGGGTTTCAAAACAATATAAATTTTTAAATAATTCTATACTGGTATAATAATTGTCAACCCATAGCCTATATCCCTTATTCAACAAGGGAAGGGTTAGATCCCAAACAATCTTGCCACTTGTACCCACAGAATCAGGGCACCCTGGTGGGTCAAGATGGCTATCCTTCCCCTGGTAAATGCGAAACGCCCATGTGTAACCAGTACAGGATTTGCATAATTTATAAAATTTAACGCCATATCGGGAGCGCTTAGATGGAATATATTGCTTAAATAGCAGTCGACCTTTAAATTTCATAAGGGACTCGTCAATTGAAATATCTTTATCGGGGACATAATTTTCAGAAAATCTGTCTGACAGGAGTTGGATAAAGGGCCGAATTTTATAGAGCCTGTCAAACAGTGGGTCGTTTCTGGGGGACACAGTGAGTTATCATTAAAATGAAGGAATCGCAGCAGTTGCAGGTAGCGATCCCTCAACATAACCTCAGGGAAAAGAGGTGTAGCCAGGATGCGTTGCTTGCTCCAGTAGGACCTGATACTGGGCTTTTTAACAATACCCATTATTAGGGTTAAAGCCCAAAACCGCTTCATCTCTGCGACATCCGTGGGTCTCCACATATTCCTGCAACCATGATGGGACCCCGGATGTGCAGAGAGATACTGCATAGCAAACAAATTTGTTTGCTGAGCCATGAGCTCAAATATATCGTCTGACATAAAGAGCTCAAAAAAACAAATTGGCTCGCAGTCGTCCACTGTTACAGTGATGCCAGGTGTAACAGTGAACGGCGGTATTTCTGGGGCCATCATATTTGGAGGCACCCAGTCTCCGCCTGGCATTGGACTTGCTGAGCATCCTCTTGTGAGTGGTGGTGGGGCACCATCACTTGAGGTCTCACTCAGAGGCTCAATGTCAGAGACAGTGATAATGTCACTGTCTTGCAGAGTGTCACTATCACTGCCTGCCAGAATGGCATACGCCTCCTCGGCTGAGTAGCGACATGCCATTCTAGGGGGACAAATTAATTAATTTATATACTAAAGTGGGTAATTAATTATCTACCTGCCTAACACCTACTACCCGCCCTAAAAAAATAATATAAATGTACTGATCACAGTATAGGCAGCTGCAATCAGTACACTGAAAGGGTTATTTTTAGATCTATAAAAATAACCCTAAAAAAAAGTCAGTCTGATCAGAGAGCCCTCTGATCACAGTGATCACTGATACAGTACTGTACAGCAGATAAACTGTACAGTATAGTGATCACGGCAGCGGGGAAAGGGTTAGGGGAGATTTGGGTTGCTGCGACTGACACAAAGGGTAAAAAAATAATAATAAATAAATGCCCTAATCAGGTTGATTACAGTAATATGCTGTGATCAGCACTGAAAGGATTAAATAAAATATATATTTTAAAACTTTAAAAAAAAATTAAAACTTTGTTTTTCACAGGAGCTGCAAAAGCAACAATCTCTCTGCCTCTCTCTCTCAGATCGAAGTGAGGTGAGGAGAGGGGCAGAGACATTGGCTGACACATACTAACAGTGATCACAGTGACTGGCTGTCACTGTGATCACCTCCTACAGATCGCGGTAATTGGCCACAGGGGGAGTGCCTGGGTGGTACAGGCATGCCCCCCACCGCGATCTGTAGGGGGCTAATGGCTGCAGTTACATGTCAGGCTGCAGCCTGACAGTGCAGATCACGGTCACTGACCCCAGGGGGGCTGCCTGGGTGGCCAGGCATGTCCCCTGACCGCGATCTGCTGAAGGAGAATGCGGCCGGCTCCATGTGTCAGCCGATTTCAAATCAGCTGACACATAGTAAATACCAATCGCAGTGACAGCATGTCACTGCGATCAGAAGCTGCAGACTGCGGTCCCCAGGCACAGGGGGGCCAGGCATGCGCCCCTGACCGCGATCTGCAGCGGCCATGTGCCGCCGACCACGTGGGGGGTAAGACCGCGCAGGACGTTCTATGCCGCCCTGCGGCGTTTAGAGCTGGCCAATTAAGGACGGCATAGAACGTCCTGCGGTCTTAAGGGGTTAATAAAAAAAATAATAATAATTATATATGTGTGTATATATATGATATATAGACATATATTATTTCTATATAATATATGTCTATATATCACATATATAATGTCATACTAAGTGTGTTTTTATATTAATATGTGCATATATTAATAATACACTTATAATTAAATTACACACGTATGTGTATATATATATATAATATATCATAACTATATTGCATATAAATATTATTATAAAATACAAAAAATAAGTAATTTAAATTAAATAAAAACATGTAAAAATAATAATAAAAATGAAAAAAATTATATATCTATCTGAAATTTTATTCTAACTGTATTTTGATAGTAATATATATATATATATATATATATATATATATATATATATAAAAATACACGTAGAATGAAATTGTATTTATATCTATGTATATATAAATAAATAAAAATAATACAAAATATACATATGTCCATATACAAAATTACATAAATAATTATATAAATATACACATAGACTTCAAATATATAACTATGCATATATATTTAAATTCTACGTGCGTATTTATGTAATATTTTTACATAATTAAGTCATTTTATTAATTGCAATTTGAGGGACCTGCCTGCCAACCCAGGCCAAAAGTCCAGAGAATATAATTTGCTAGCACTATATTTTACCCTGTAACTTTCTATGACACCCTAAAACCTGTACATGGGGGGTACTGTTTTACTCGGGAGACTTCGCTGAACACAAATATTAGTGATTCAAAGCAGTAAAACATATCACAGCGATGATATTGTCAGTGAAAGTGACTTTTGTTTGCATTTTTCACACACAAACAGCACTTTTACTGATGATATAATTGTTGTGATACATTTTCCTGTTTTGAAACACTAATATTTGTGTTCAGCAAAGTCTCCCGAGTATAGCAGTACCTCCCATGTACAGGTTTTATAGCGTTTTTGAAAGTTAGAAGGTCAAATATATGGGTCAAATATTTTACCCCCATGATGGCATACCATTTGCAAAAGAAGACAACCCAAAGTATTGCAAATGGGGTATGTCCAGTCTTTTTTAGTAGCCACTTAGTCACAAACACTGGCCAAAATTAGCGTTCAATTTAGTTTTTTACTTTTTTCACACACAAACAAATATGAACGCTAACTTTGGCCAGTGTTTTCGACTAAGTGGCTACTAAAAAAGACTGGACATACCCCATAGTTAATACCCTGGGTTGTCTACTTTAAAAAAAAAATATGTACATGTGGGGTGTTATTTAATCTTTTGAGATTTATGACAGATAATAGTGTTACAATGTCACTATTGATAAATTTTTAAAATGTATGTTTTGAAACCGCAATATCCTACTTGTACCTATAGCCCTATAACTTGCAAAAAAACACGTAAACACTGGGTATTTTTAAACTCAGGACAAAATTTTGAATCTATTTAGCAGTTGTTTTCATTTGCTTTTGTAGATGAGTAAAATATTTGTCAAGTAAAAGTAAAAAAACATGTATTTTTAAAAAATTTTCATCATTTTTTTTATTTTTTTTAAATTAAATTACATGGGTTTATATAAATAATGGTATGTAAAGAAAGCCGTTTTTGTCCTAAAAAATATATATATATATAATTTGTATAGGAACAGTAAATGAGAAAGCGGAAAATTACAGCTAAACACAGACACCACAAAAGTGTAAAAAGAGGCCTGGTCGCAAATGTACAACATCACAAAAACAGTCCAGTCCTTAAGGGGTTAACAGAAATGAAAAAGCAAAGTTAGTGCATGCCTCACACATAGGCCACGCCCCTTATGTCCCGTATAATACCCTGGTCCGCCTTCCCATTTCCCTCTTTCTTTGCTGCTCCACGTCAGATAAGTACCTTTTATTATACTCTATGATATTATTAACTTACCATACATCCTGTTTAATTTTAATTTTCTCATTACTATACTTTGATAATATTAATTTTCCTTACATTCTGTTTAATTTATTTTATTTTGGCTGAACTATTAGTTTGTTGTTCTTACTCCCAGGCTCCCAGACAGTTTGGGGTGCCCTCATAATTACCTATGGGCAACCCCTTTACTCCATGTGAGAAATCTTTACCTCCTCTCTTATCTCCTCTCTCATCAGACTCTATACCTGTTTTCCGGTCCCTGTTCAGCGCTTGGGCGCCATTTTCTCCCTGGGTACTTCTTCCTCCATGTTCCCTTGTGGTGATCCCTTCGTTCGTGCGTTTCCTTGCACGAACACCGGGGTCTTCTATACACTTCCCCATTGGCCATTCGTTAGCTTGCGGCCGTTAGTTCGGTTCGTTTGAAGTACCGTTTGTATTTCACGAACGGCCGCCTTCACTCACTGCCGCATAGTCCGTTCGGCAGTTTTTTCCGTTCGGTAGTTTTTCCGTTCTGCAGTTTTTCCTTGTTCTTTCCCTCGCATTAAATAAATAGTTTATTCGAATATTTTATGCGAACGGCCGTTCGCCTCTTCATTCACCATACATACACGCTTTGTATCTATTTAGTGTGTTAATTCGGGAGTTTTATTTCCCGCTCTTTTTCTGGTCAGCATAGTGATCCTTCAGTTTCCCCTCCCCTTTGGGACCTGCTGTCTCATACCAACGGTCTGGGCCCTGGTGAGAGTCTCTGTCTTTTTTCTGTCAGCATTTTAAAATACCTTTCCCCAATTTGATTTTAGACTATTGCAATACTCTGTTATTATTTTAGCCGTCAGTTTGGGTGAATTACTCTCACTGACTTTATTCCTAGCAGTGTTATTATTATGCCTAAACCTAATATGTCTGTCTCCCCCTCCCATACGGATGGGGACAACCCCACCCCAATAGGGGAGACCTCGGCCATTATTTCTAACCCGCTATCTTCGGGTGATAACCCCCATATGTCAGAGGGACCCCAATTCGCCGCGCTTCAGCGCTCTATGACCAACGCCATTATGGCGGCTATGGGATCAATGTCATTGGCCCTCTCTCAGTCCATTGCCCACGTCCTTTTGGCACGGCCTATGGATGCAAATCCCGGTGATTTAGGCGCAACCCTCACGCGCCCTATGGGATAGCCTGCTGATCAGGCACCTAGAAAGGCTACGCACAAAGACTGGCGCACCCTTGGTCGCCCCTGAAAGCGTGACCCAAGCACTCAAACGAGCCTTTCCGCGCCAGGCAGAACGGGCGCGGCTTTGGAAATGTGCGAGAGCACAAATTGAGAGTGACTCCGACTCGGAAATTGGGTCAGAGGAGGAGGCCAAGATCAGGTCAGAGACCGACTCAGATACAGAGAGACCTGAATTGGGCACGGACCTCTTTCCCCCTGCGCAAGCGGAGACGCATGGAGGTGATCTAGGGACGGCACACCCCGCGGCTAGGAGAGCCATTATTTGACCCGGACGAGCTTCACCACCCAAGGTCCGCGGAATGGCTCCCAGCGGACCACGTTTCCAGCTACCTAGAAGCATGGGTACAGCGCCCCCTCAGTAAGGCTGCAAGAAACAAATTCAGGGCAGAATGCCCCAGACCGATAGTCCCCAATAAAGGGTGCGACACCCCAAATGACCCAATATCTAACCATTTATCAAAGTGGGCTGGAACCCACGCATGGGTTTAGACTCAGCCCTGCATGCCTGCCAAGACAAGCACTTGGACATATTTGGCCCCTTGGCCAAGCTGTTTGACCTGGCGGAAGACGCCAAAGCGGAACACCGCATGGTTGACCCCGATGACCTTAGTGGCTGGGTCCAAAGAGCCGGACGGTATTTCAGGGACGGGTCTCTACCAGGGCCGGCAGATCTAGGAGCCGTCTGGCCGGCCGGAATTATTTCCAGTCCGAGGCACGGGACGAGGCTCCATTACCCAAAGCCCCACCTATCACGACACAAGGGGCCGATCTCCATTCTTCCCATCCCGCGGCCGGCAATGGCACTCAAGAGGCATCCGGGGATACACCGACCTTACAGTGAGTCTTTACAAACCTCAAACTCTGTACACACATCTATGTTCTTCTCATGTTTGTGTAGGGGGCAGACACCAACATTTTTTCCCAGCATGGTCGGACCTGACGTCCGACACTTGGGTGCTCAATACAATATGGGGGTTTCACATAGAGCTTGTGGGGGATCCGGTAAGTATCCCCTCCCCCAGACCTCTTTGCCTCTCTCGTCACGATCGCACATTGATCAACGAGGAACTGCTCGACCTCCTAGATAAGAGGGCGATAGAACAGGCACCCATGGGCAACGCTGGGGTCCTGAGCAATGTCTTTCTCGTGGAGAAAAAAGGTGGCCTTATGCACCCGGTTATAAACCTGCGCCCCCTCAACACCTTGGTAAAGAATCGTCATTTCAAGATGGAGGGTATACATCTCCTGAGAGACTGTGACGAAACCAATCTCGCCACATTGTATTGGAGGAGCCTGGTTGCCCGCCTGCTGCCTCTGGACTATGGACCGGCAGCTAAAGGGTTAATTTTACTGTGCAGAAGGATTTATTTCTCCCTTTCTGCACAGCAGTTCGGTAGATTCCATCTACCGAACAAACAGCCGTTCACCAACATCCCCAGAGCCGTGGGAAGCCGTCCGGCGTTGTTAATTGGCCACCCAGAAGCTGGAGTGTGCTGCCAATTTACCTCCCTGAAGCTGCGGTTAATTGCCTGTTAACTGTGTGGCCGCTGTTACACTTTGCAGCCGCTAGGTGGCGGTGTTCTGGAGCTCCCCGGGCAGCCAGCGCTTTTCTGCCCGGCTTTCATGCACCAAAATCGGACACTTTTACGTGCAGGCACCGCTGAACCTCCAGCCCCTGGTTCTCATTCGTATGGATTTGTTGAATGCAGGGAAATTCGGTAGTTTGTTTTATGTGAACTGTAGTAACCCAGATAGCCTGCCATGGAGCCTGTTCGTATAATTAAAGACTTTGGCTCCATGGCAATTAAAATGTATTTGTGTGGTCTGGGTGCCATTCTCCTAATAATGTGCACCCAAACCTGAGCTATCTGGGGATATGTTACATGTCTGTGTTTTATGTGCAAAAAGTGTCTGTATGTATTTTAAAGTGATAGTCTGTTTCTGTGTCACCATGTGCATAATGGAGTCTGGCCTTTGTCCTAGGAGATAATTGAATTACTTCATTAATTATCTCCAGGGCAGAGAGGAGGAAACCAAGATGCATGGTGGGAAAGTATTGTGGCTGTGTGTACGAAAATGATACATGTCTGTCTGCTGTTTCAGTCTTCCATCTGGTCCCCTAGGGGAGTGTCCACCAGGTGGGAGACCTGCATAAATACAGGGGCAGGTAGCCCTGAATAAACAGACCACTGCTTGACCCTCAACACGGAGCCTTGTCTCGTTCTTGGGGGGGATTCACTGTATGCTGATAGGGACTGACTGCCAGGAGTGTAAGCCGCTTGGGAGCTTTTCCTGTTCGTCTGCTAGCAGCAATTCGTGAGGTTCCAGTTCGGGAGTTTGGAGTGCTACCTTATTCCCTTGTATGCAGTTCGGGAGTTTGATGTATTCACCTATATCCGAATTCGTGAGTTTTGGTGCTTTTACAGTAGCTGTGCCTTTTTGTGAAAAGGGGATTATCGCCTAAACGGATTTTTACCCTTTTCTGCTGAAACGGTCCGTAACAGAGACCTACTCCTGCACGGAGATTGGTTGGCGAAATTAGATCTCAAGGATGCCTACCTTACAGTCCCAGTGGCAGAAACATCTCGTGACCTTTTACGCTTTCAATGGCGCAACAAGACCTGGCGTTTCACCTGCCTCCCCTTTGGCCTCTCATCTGCTCCTTGGTGCTTCACCAAGCTCCTCCGCCCGGCGATGGCCTGGCTGCGCAGTCGAGGCATAAGACTTATCGTCTATCTAGACGACATCCTCAGGCTCAACAGGTCCTCATACGCCATGTAACGGACCGTTTCACTTACAAGAGGATAAAACCCAGTTTAGGCGATAATCCCCTTTTCTAGAGACAGGCACAGCTACTGCAGAACACCAAACTCCCGATCTGGATACGAAATAACACTCCGAACTGGAACAGCTGAACAAGAAAAGCATACAATCCGCTTACACTCTTGGCAGTCAGCTTACAATCCAATTCCCCCCAATAACGAGACGACACTTCATTTTGAGGGTTAAGCAGGAACTCAGGACTGGGACACCCAGTCTGGCTTTTATTACCAACAAGTACATACAGGACACTCCCAGGGGGAGGATGAAATTAACCAATCACAGGGATGTACCTCCCACACATTTCCTCCCCTTAGATTAGCACTTAATATAATTATACCGTACACCCTTTTCCCCAATTCCTGGATGTACCCCAAATACATATGCTACACCTCCAAAACAGGTATCCCCTGATAGCCCTTATTCAGGGGGACAACATATTCAAGAATCAGGTCATTCGGATGAATGGTTCGGGAGATATGAGGTTCCAAAGATTTGACCGACCGCATGGGTAAAGTATCCGAAAACAGTTCCATGCATTTTGGCCCTGCGGTCGGTCACAAACAAGTGAATGAAACAGACGAATTACTGGTGTTATAGAGACTAAGGGGGATTCGTATGAATCCCCTAGTTCATACGTTTCTTTCTACCGAACGGCGGGCCGTTTGGCGGGAAGTCTGGAGGTCTCAGCGGTGTTTGCCTAGTCGAGTGTCCGATTTCAGTTCCAGACACTCGACGGCAAAACACCGCTGTTCGGTAGTTTAAGATGGCCGCCGCCACGTGTTGGTTTCCCGAATGGCGGCCACCCAGAGGACAAAGACCACACTACACTGATTGCCAATTACCCGTTTGCAACATTGTTGCAAACGGTAATTGGAGGCACACTTAGTCCTGGGTGGTCTGGTTGTTCGGTAGTTTCCTCAATACAATGAATGGAGTGATTCTACCGAACAATCAGATGAATGCTGCATATATATATAACCCAGGTTAACTGCATACAAAAATACATACATGACATTAAAGTATTAAAGGCAGGATTACTGTACTATGCTCCACAGTCTTAAAGGTACAGTATCCCAAAAGTCCCCATAGATCCACGGATGGCCCTTAAAGGCCCAGTAGCAGTAATATACATGATTACATGCCCAAATATAGTTTTTCCAGTACAATATGTCCAGGGGCCATAGTCGCAGGGCAGGAGGCTAGCAACCAGGCTTCTCCAGTTCACAGTGGCGAAGTTGGTTTCGCCACACGCCACATCAAACTGGCAGTAGATCTCCTCTCCTGTCTAGGGTTCATCATCAACTGGGAGAAATCCCGTCTGACCACTACAACACGGATAGAATTCCTAGGATTTCTGGTGGACTCAGTACAAGAATCCTTGAGCCTGCCCACGAGCAAGGTTCGTGCCCGGCTTTCCCGTCTACACCAGCACTGTGCCCGGTGGCGTGCTTAAGAGAATAAGAGGACCGCACTTGTACTCGCCGGGTGGCCACGACATCCCAGCTCTTCCTTTCACTCCGTCCACCCTTCAAACCGGTGGTAAGCACTACTCTCTCCCGTTGGTTGAAATGGCTACTCAGCACAGCAGGTATCGATACCTCCATCTTCGGGGCTCATTCCGTAAGGAGCGCATCGGCCTCCGCAGTTATCACATCCGGAGCATGCTTGGAGGACCTTATGCAGATGGCTGATTGGTCAAGAGAGTCGACATTCCGAGAATATTACTTTCGCCTGACTACTCACCTGTTTACGGCAGTGGTGGACCAGCTTTAAACTTGCAAATACGAGCCTCCGTGTCTTGTAATAAAATTACATGATTTTGCTATTGCATGACGAAAAGTCATGATTTTAATAAAGACACGGAGGCGAGTATTGTCCCACCCAATTTGCATAAGTATGTGATGGTTTTATTCTGCAAATTTTCCCACCCAGATCATCTGCATACGTCCGGATACGGGTAGATGGTAAGTGAGGCAATTGTTTGCACTTATGTATGTTAAACTTTGTCTTATGGATGCAAGGGCATTGGCATAACACTCATAGAAACATAGAAACATGTTTCTATCTCGTGTGAGATAATGTATATTCGTAATGTATATGCCTCTCCCGGCCTTGATAATGGTTCAAAGATCCGATTTAACCTCTGGGTTCCTGTCGCTTATGTTTTCACAGCCTGACCCGGATCCGCACGATTCAGCCGGAGACAAGCTGCCACGCTCGGATGAAACAGTCCTTCTTTTCCAGTGGAACCAGCTCATCATCACCTAGTTATGGACTTGCTCCCATGGGACTTACAGTTATGCGGGTTACTAAAGCCCTACGTTTGTTGAGAGTTACCTACATCTTATGTTCTTCCGTTGTTAATTTTTCGTGTAGCACCTTCAGAAAGAGGGAAATGGGAAGGCGGACCAGGGTATTATACTGGACATAAGGGGCGTGGCCTATGTGTGAGGCATGCACTAGGGATATGCAAATACTCGCCTCCGTGTCTTTATTAAAATCATGACTTTTCGTCATGCAATAGCAAAATCATGTAATTATAGCTCTTTTCTATGGAATGACAGGTGAATGATACAATGGAATGACTAAAGAGAATGCCAATAGACTAGAATATAATGGGAGGCAACACAAACTCATTTGCAGGGAAATCTGTGTTATGTGGCAACTTCATTTTCATCACAGGTGTTCCCCAAGTACAGCAGCAGATTGTAAAATTAAAAGTATTTTATATTGCTTCCCATTATACTCTATGGGCATTCCATTGTATCATTCACCTGTCATTCCATAGAAAAGAGCTATAATCCCAGTTACTTTTAATGTTATAATCTACTTCTGTACTTGGGGAACACCTGTGGTAAAGCTTAATTTGCTATGTAACACAGATTTGCCGGCAAATGAGTTTATATTTTACTTCCCATTATACTCTATGGGCATTCTCTTTAGTCATTCGCCATTGTTATTCTATAGAAAACAATTATAATCCCACCTAATCTCAATTTCAAAAATTGACACTGAATCTGGAGAGTCTTGTAGCAAAAGCTTTATTTCATATGTCTAATAGTTTGTCTCTCATTGAAATATTTTGTTTCCAATATTCTCTATTGGCATTCCTTTTACTTCCATTATTGTCTATGGGCATTCCACTGCCTTGTTAAAGTCTATGGGCATTCCAATCATGGATTAAAAGTCTAGAACAATTTACTGAAGCAAATCGTGTTTAAGAAAAAATAGTTGCAGTTTTCCTGATAACCTTACATCTTATTGGACAACTCGTGATTTACACCATATTAAACCAACCACAAAATCACTATCAGAACGCATACTCTACTGTCTAATCAAAATCAGCCTAAGCCATTTGAGATTGCTAAACAATTTCATTTCTATAGCAGAAAACATTCAATCATACACTACAGCTTTAGGAAATCATCCAGCACTTTTGTTGTTTTTGAGAATACCTCTCTATTGTCCTGAGGGAAGGTGTTAGTAATGGGACTGAAAGATGTTCATGTACAAAAGAGACTTTTTTACTTAAAGGGACACTATAGTCACCCAGACCACTTCAGCTCAATGAAGCGGTCTGGGTGCCAGGTCCCCCAGGTTTTAACCCTTCAGATGTAAACATAGCAGTTTCAGAGAAACTGCTATGTTTACATTGCAGGGTTAATCCTGCCTCTAGTGGCTGTCTTCCTGACAGCCGCTAGAGACGCTTCTGCGACGCTGGTTGCGAAAATCGCATTTAGCGTGCATAACGTCCATAGCAGAGCATTGAGAAATGCTTTCCTATGGACTGTTTGCGAGCATGCGCATTCTGCTCCACTCGGGAGCTGACGGCAGGGGAGGAGAGGTCACCAGCGCCAAGGGAACCCGGTGCTGGATTAAAGTAAGTAACTGAAGGGGTTTTAACACCTTCAGCGCCAAGGGTGGGGGGACCTATGGGTTATATAGTGTCAGGAAAATAGAGAAACATAGAATGTGACGGCAGATAAGAACCATTCGGCCCATCTAGTCTGCCCAATTTTCTAAATACTTTCATTAGTCCCTGGCCTTATCTTATAGTGAGGATAGCCTTATGCCTACCCCACGCATGCTTAAACTCCTTTACTGTGTTAACCTCTACCACTTCAGCTGGAAGGCTATTCCATGCATCCACTACCCTCTCAGTAAAGTAATACTTCCTGATATTATTTTGAAACCTTTGTCCCTCTAATTTAAGACAATGTCCTCTTGTTGTGGTAGATTTTCTTCTTTTAAATATAGTCTCCTCCTTTACTGTGTTAATTCCCTTTATGTATTTAAATGTTTGTAGCCAGAAACGAGTTTGAACCTAACTTTTCTCAGTCACTGAGATTGCTATATGGATGGAGCTGGCAGGCAATAATGCACAGTTGAAATTTTAGAGGAAGAAATATTTAAAATGTCAGTAACTTCGCATAAAAGATATAGCACACCAAATTATACCACCAGAAAAGCACCTCCTTTTTTATATGTTTGTCATCAGATCAAAGTGAGGTGGAGGAGAGTGGCAGAGGGAATCTGTCAGCCAATGTTACAGTTCAAACTATGACAAATACGGCCACATACAAAAAGTATGTAAAACAAATACATTTTCTAAATCCTAAAACAAGGTATATAAACAGACAAATCATATGAATATCAAACCTCAAGATGAGGATACAGATGATGAACATTTACAAATACCAGTAGGTGGAAAACAATTAAAGAGACACTATAGGCACCCAGACCACTTCAATTACTTGACGTCGTCTGGGTGCACTGTCCATATTGCACTTAGTGCTGCAATGTTAAACCCTTAAGGACGATGGGCGGTTACGTCCTCACTGTTCTTGTCGTCCAGGTGGCTGCCGCCATTCGCCCGCTGCAGATGCCTGGCAACCCAGGAAGTCCCCCTGTGGCCAATGACCGCGATCTGCAGCATGTGATCGCAGTGACAGCCAGACAGCCATTCCCTCTGCCACACTCTCCTTTACCTTACTTTGATCTGAAGGAGAGAGGCATAGAGATTATGGACCATTACAGTTTCCAAAACTGTAAAACTTATTAAAAGTTCAATTTAACTTTAAACTTAATCGATTTTTTTTTAACCCTTTCAGTGTTGATCACAGCATTAACACTGTGATCAGCCTGATTAGGGCTTTTAGTACTAATTAGGCTGATCACAGTGTTACTGCTGCACAGTTCCTGTGGAACGCACTTCTCTCCTCCATTAGATGCTCACCCAGTCTCCACTCCTTCAAAAAAAATCATTAAAAACCCACTGTGGCGAAAGTAACCTCGCCACTGGTACTTGGAGGGGCCTGCTTGCCAGCCTCTTGCAAAAAGACATGTTAAAAAGTGACTTCTGTGTAAAAAACAAACCACTGAACCGATCTGGGTGATTTTTGGATATGTTGGTCACCCAGATCAGGGCTATCCGAGGACGTGACTCTTGTGGGGTTTCCATGGATCTTGGGGGTACTTTTTGGGTGTTTGTAAGTTGTGTGTTTTTCTGTACCTGGAGATAACTATCTCTCAGACACAGAGGAGGAGTATGTTAAATGTATTGCTTGCCCAGCAGGGCGTTGTCCCAGAGACACTGTCAGACCAGTTTATACTGGCTGCTTTGTCCCTCCTCAATCTCCCATCAGCCCTTGCTGTTGTCTGACCTCACCCTTCCTTGTACTAAAGTGCTCTATGTAACCTATTGTATGTAAATAAGGCTGTTGGGGGTTTAAATGTATATATAAATTGTAAGTGCTGGCTTGCATTAAACAGACCTGCTTATCCCTTCATGAAGTCTTGGCTCATGTTTGGGGGATTGGAAAGCTACACTGTGGGGATTGCTATAATCACTATACTCCCCAGGGTATAATCACTAGCTCTTGTAAGAGCTTGTTCCTGCTACGCTCTCCAGAGTAGGAAAGATCTGCCCACTGGAAGCTGGACCCTGGTCTTGGGTCCAGGGTGGGTTAAGGACGGCGAGACCCCGGCGAGCTACATCGCTGGAAGTGGGGTCTGCAGTACTTATGGTGTCTGGTGGAGTGCTTGGAGCCCTTGGAAAGCACTAGGAGCATCGGTTGGCGGAGGTACTCGGTTGGAGTGCCGGCGGTCCGTCACACCCACTACTTCATAAAAGCGTATCAATTAAACTGTTAATAGCTCCTGACCAATTCCTCTCTTGCAACTGTCATTTGTCTAATACTATCCTTACCTTTTGTGTCACTTTACCCCACTCCCTTTAGTATGTAAGCTCCTTGAGCAGGGCCCTCAATCCCTCTGTTCCTGTGTGTCCAACTTGTATGGTTACTGTAACGGATCACCTGGCACCCTGACTCGGTACCTGTAGAAGTACTTACCCTCTCCAGGGGCCGGGCGAGGTCCTCTTTCCCCGCCGCGCGCGGTCCTGCAACTGCACGAGCCACGTGAGGCTCGTTTGACGGGGAGATCCGGAAGGCGTGCACTGACCGCGAGACGCGGCTACGTGACTCACCTGGTACTGGGAGCGCGCTTTTAAAGGGACAGTGGGAGCCGAAATACAAAAAGGTCTCCCATTGGCCCATGTCATTCCACATTCCCCATACACTCACGTTTTGGGGGCGTGGATATGACAGGGGCCAATCAAATTAAACAATAACGTATTTATACTCACCTTTCCCTTAGCTCCCTGCCCTATCGTGGTTTCTGATTCAGTTCCCTTTAGTGCTTGCTTTGTGTAGTAGTGGTTTTTTTCGTGCTTGACCTTGGCTTTGTACCTGACTCCGTTTTTCTCTTTATCCCTTCTTTTTGTCTTGTTCGCCGGTTTCCTGACTCCTGTGTACCAGGCCTTGGCTAGTTCTTGTTTACGCTGTCTCTCTGTTCCCTTGACCTCTGCTCGTTCTTGACTCTGTCTTTTCCCTGTCTCCGTCGAGTCCGGCCATTCTAAGGCCCGGTAAGACGTATCTTTTTATCTTGTCTCTCGTTACTTGTCTCTCGGACTAAATCTTGCGTGTTGGAGTATACTACCATGACATTACGATAGGGCCATGTACTCCGCATGTTTAGGACAGCAGATGGCTACTCATGAGGCTAGATTTGCAGAACATGATCACCATATGGATCAGATGGCTCAGGCCATCCAGACACTTTTATCCAGAACGGCTCCAGTACCTGTACCAGCAACTCCTGTACCCCCTGACACATCTACTATGCCTAATGCTTCTGCACATCTAACCCCTCCACCTAGGTACGGAGGGGATGCTAAGACATGCAGGGGATTCCTTAATCAAGGGGAATTCCACTTTGAGATGTATCCACGTTAATTTCCCACTGATAGATCTAAGGTGGGTTTCCTTATGCACCAACTTACAGATAAAGCACTTGAGTGGGCAAATCCTATTTGGGAGGCTAATGGACCTATGGTACATGATTTCAATAGCTTGCTTACGGCTTTTCGTAGAACCTTTGACACAACTAAAAGGTCAAAGAATGCCTCCAGGGCGTTAATGAGAATTAAGCAAGGATCTAAGTCTGTCGCTGATTATGCTATTCAGTTCCGTACCCTTGCTTCACAGGTAGATTGGACCAACAATGGGCTAACTACTGCATTCATGGAAGGTCTATCTGAAACTATATTGGATGACGTAGCGACTAGGGATCTTCCTGTACCCTTAGAAGACCTTATCGACTATCTCATCGATATAGATAATAGTATTCGTGACAGGCTATATACCAAGACTAGGAATAGACGCTTTGTTACATTTAATACACCTAGAGCTGAAACTCCTAAGGGTCCCAAAGGATCAGAGGAGGAACCCATGCAGTTAGGGGTTGCAAAACTCACTGATGCTGAGAAACTGTATAGGAGAAAAGAAGGACTTTGCCTTTATTGTGGTAGGAAGGGCCATATGCAACAAGAATGTCCCGTGTGTCCAGAAAACTATCGCACTTAAGACTGTATAGGGGACAGGCCTTGGATGTGGCATCAGAGTCCCCACATTTGCCTCTTAATAGATTGCTTCTCCCTGTTTCCCTGCATCTTGAGAACAGCATAGCAGGGAATATACTAGCCCTGGTTGATTCCGGTGCGGCCGAGAACTTTATAGATTCCGACTTTGTTAGAGAAAACAGCATACTGCCTCTGTGTGTATGTGGCTGTCTGCCTGTGTGTGTGTGTGGCTGTCTGCCTGTGTGTGTGTGTGTGTGTGGCTGGCTGTCTGCCTGTGTGTGGCTGTCTGTGTGTGACTGCCTGCCTGTGTGTGTGGCTGTCTGCCTGTGTGTGTGTGTGTGTGACTGCCTATGTGTGACTGTATGGGCCGAATGGTTCTTATCTGCCGTCACATTCTATGTCTGTGTGTGTGTGTTTGTGTGTGGCTGTCTGTGTGTGACTGCCTGCCTGTGTGTGTGGCTGTCTGCCTGTGTGTGTGTGTGGGTGTGTGTGTGTGTGTGGCTGTCTGCCTGTGTGTGTGTGACTGCCTATGTGTGACTGGGCAGACTAGATGGGCCGAATGGTTCTTATCTGCCGTCTCATTCTATGTCTGTGTGTGTGGCTGTTTGTGTGTGTGTATGGCTTTCTGCCTGTGTGTGTGACAGGGTGTGTGGGAAGGGGGAAGGAGGTGGGGGAGGGGGTATGGGAAGGGGGGGCGCTGTGAAGATTTTTCGCACAGGGCGCACAAAGGCCTAAGGCCGGCCCTGTATTCAATCTGGACACTTTGTCTCCCGGCGGACTCAACGTTGACTTCGAGATGTCAGCACTTATTTAACCTCTTGCCTTTTATTTGGATTTCCAATTTTTTAATGAATAATTTTTTTTAAAAATAACTTCTTTCCTGTTCCTCTGTCTCCCTCAGACATGTTATATGTCATAATTTGTTTATTATTTCTGTATCTTATTCCCATTTCTTATATATAGTTTTTTATATATAGACTTTTATATTTTTATAAGTATTATATAAATTGTATTACCCTATTTAAATTTCAGATATTTTTCTGTAGCCTCAATTTGCAGTTGTAAGCAAATACATTTAGTTCCTATTATAAGTGTGTTTCACTTTAAGAGGACCCTCCTCCTTATATTATAAATGTTTATTATTAATCAAATATTTTATATTTGGGAGAATGTTCTCTTGTAATATGTTTTAATATTTTGCATATACTAATTATGTCTAGTGTTTCTTTCAATAGAAAGAAAGAACAACATTAGGTTGGGTTATTATATGTATTGTTTTCATTTAAAGTTTATTTGTATATAGCCAGGTTCTTTCCCACTTTAAAAAAATCGCTAGTGCTATTGGTGTCTAGGGAACCCAAAAGAAAACATTGAAAACCCGGAAATGACATCAATATGCCAGACACCGACGTCAGAATCAGGTGATCGGACGTCAAGTCATGTGATGCGGAAGTTCAATGAACCCGGAAGTAAAGACGGACGCCGGTAAACGGCGCCAAATTGGACATTCAATACAACTATTTAAAGACAAGAAGACCAGCATCCACTATACACTTTGACAAAGACCTGGAGGTCGAAACGCGTTAGTGTTGTGGACTATTTATTTCATGTTATTTTAAGCTTATTTTTGTTTCCAGTGTTATTTTGTATCCAGTAAAGTTTATTTATTTTTCACCATATTGGATCTCCTGAAATTCATTAAGGGGCTGGAAAGGAGCTGTAACGGATCACCTGGCACCCCGACTTGGTACCTCCGTTAATGGATGCTCCTAGTGCTTCCTGAGGACTCCAAGCACTCTGGCAGACACCACAATCACCGAATCCGAGAAACATATGAACCTTCTCAAGCCTCTGAATGCTGTAGACCATTGAATAGGAACCATACGAATAGGCTTGTACTCCTAGCAGTCAACTGGAACAGCATACAATAAATCCTTCCCCCAATAATGAGACGACACATCACTTTGAGGGTAAAACAGGAACTCTGGACTGGCTCATCCAGCCCGGCTTTTATTACAATAATACACATACAGTCCACACCCAGGGGGAGGCATAAAATATCCAATCACATACATGGTTCAGCCCACACATCCCCTCCCCTCAGATAACATTAAACCCAATTATCCGGTACACCTTTTCAGCCAAGTTCTGGATGTACCCCAAAACCCGGGGGTACACCTTTAAATCCAGCATCGCTGGATAGCCCTTATTCAGGGGGACAACATATTCAAAATTCAAGTCATTCGGATGAACGGTTCGTGAGATATGGGGTTCCAAAGATTTGACCGACCGCATGGGTAAAGTATCCGAAAACAGTTCCATGCATTTTGGCCCTGCGGTCGGTCACAAACAAGGGAATGAAAACAGACGAATTGCCTGTGTTATAGAGCCTGGAGAGGGTTTGAATGAATTCCCTTATTTGTGGGGTTCTTTCTACCGAACGGCGGGTCATTCGGTAGTTTCTATACAAATTTCTGGAAGTATGGAGGTCTCAGCGGTGTTTGCCTAGTCAAGTGTCCGATTTTAGTTCCAGACACTCGACGGCAAAACACCGCTGTTCGGTAGTTTAAGATGGCCGCCGCCACGTGTTTGTTTCCCGAATGGCGGCCACCCAGAGGACAAAGAATACATTACACTGATTGCCAATTACCCGTTTGCAACATTGTTGCAAACTGTAATTGGAGGCACACTTATTCCTGGGTGGTCTGGTTGTTCGGTAGTTTCACTCAATATAATGAATGGAGTGATTCTACCGAACAATCAGATGAATGCTGCATACATATCCCAGGTTAAACTCAACACATAAATACATATGTAATATTAAAGGCAGTATACTGGAATATGCTCCACAGTCTTAAAGGGACAGTAGTCCCAAAAGTCCCAATATGTCCATCGCTGATTTTAAAGGGCCAGTAGCAGCAATATAAAGTACAATATGCCCCAAATAACCCAGGGGCCATAGTCAGCAGGTAGGAGGCTAGCAAACAGGCTTCTCCAGGGCCCAGTGGCGAGGTTGGTTTCGCCACAGGAGCTATCCTGCCTTCGAAGTCAGAGACAGCTTTATGTGGCTCTGCATATTGTGAGTGACCCAATACCTTCATAATTGATCATTTTTCCTTGTGTTACAGTATTATACTATGCATATGTTTATGTTTCCATTATAGGAAGATCAGGAGGTTTTCAACTCACTATAGTAAGTATACAGCCAAGTATTGTATATTTCTTTGCACCCTCCTTATACTCATTTCTCTCACTTTGTATCTGAGTGCCATTTAGTGATTTTGGATACTGGGTACAATCCACCATATCTTCGTTGTGTTTGTATTATATTGATATATTCCCCCGATTTGCATACTCATCACATGCATGTTAAATTAGTTTTGAAAACCCTTCTTGTTAATGGTCTATATTGTAAACTCGAAAAATGTTCGTTTGATCAATCCAAAGTTCAATTCTTGGGTTATATAATCTCTGCTAAGGGTTTTCGTATGGATCCCAAGAAACTTTCTGCTATCATGGATCATGGTTTGAAAGCCATTCAGCGGTTTCTTGGTTTTTCGAACTATTATAGGCACTTTATTAAAGGTTTTTCTTCCATTGTAGCGCCTATAACCCGAATGACTTATGACTTAAAAGGATGGTAATACTCATGTCTGGACCCCGGAAGCGCTTGAAGCTTTTGAATTTCTTAAGACTGCATTCACTTCTGCTCCTGTTTTACAGCATCCTGTCCCTTCTTTCCTTTCATTCTTGAAGTTGATGCTTCAGATATTGGGGTGGGTGCTATATTGTCTCGAAGAGAATCTCCAGAGAAGCCTTTACATCCTTGTGGTTTCTTTTCCAAGCAGATGTCCAAAGCCGAAAAGAATTATGACATAGGCAATCGGGAACTCCTTGCCATTATTGTACCACTTAAGGAATTGAGATATCTTTTGGAGGGCACTAAGGATCCTATCCTCATACTTACCGATCATAAAAACCTTTCCTACCTTAGTGAAGCCAAGAGATTGTCTTGTAGGCAGGCCAGGTGGTCTCTGTTTTTATTTTGCTTAAATTTTATCATCACCTACAGACTGGGTGATCATAACACTAAAGCTGATGCTCTGTCCAGACAGTTCGAAATAACCGACAAACAAGAGCTTGATGATACCCCTGTCATTCCCCCGGACAGAATAATCACTACTACTGTTCTCTCTATTTCTTCGTCCATCTTGCAAGTCATACAGGCTAAACAAAACAAGGCACCTAGAGAGAAACCTGCTGATAAATCGTTAGTCGATGTTCCTGAAAGACAGGAAATCATGTCACTATCATGACACCAGAACAGCTGGACACCCTGGTATTGCTAAAACCTTAACAGCAGTTTCTAGATATTTCTGGTGGGCCTCCTTGCGCAAGGACGTCACTGATTACGTACGGGCATGTGTTACTTGTGCCAGTATGACGTCTTCGCATAGAGTTCCTTGTGGGATGTTGCACCCGTTACCCATACCCGAGAGGCCTTGGTCTGATCTGTCCATGGATTTTATTGTTGAGTTGCCCCCTTCGAATGGTTAAACAGTCATCCTGATGATCGTGGATAGATTTTATAAGATGGCTCATTTTGTGTCTCTTGTCAAAATGCCCTCATCCAAGGAACTCGTCTTTATCTTCGCCAGGGAGATGTTTAGGTTACACGGTTTACCAGAGTCTATAGTGTCCGATAGGGGTAGCCAGTTTATTTCTGGAAAGCCTTTTGTTCAGAGATGGGTATTTATCTCTCGTTTTCCTCAGCTTACCACACCAGTCCAATGGAGCTGCTGAACGTGCCAACCAATCCCTAGAGCAGTATCTTTGTTGTTTTGCATCCCACCATCAGAACAATTGGGCTGACCTGCTTCATTGGGCTGAGTTTGCTCGTAATAACGCTACTCGTGAATCTTCTGGTAATAGCCCTTTCTACGTTGTTTATGTTTACGCTGAACCTGCTCCCAGGTAGTACGTAAACCAGCCAAATGCTCATCCAGAACTGGCATGCCCTGCAAGGAGAATGCAGATGGAAGAACCACAGGATGCCGCCATAAACAACGTAGAAAGGGTTTAAATCAGCCAGTTCCAACTAGTCTGTCAGGGTCCCTGGAACAACGAGAACAATAGGGGGAACAATCCACCTTCCCATGTATTCAAAGGGGCAGAGAAAGTGTCCCAGAATCCAATAAGCCCAAACAATGTTTATTGGGCTGAGTTTGCTCGTAATAACGCTACTCGTGAATCTTCTGGTAATAGCCCTTTCTACGGTGTTTATGGCCGGCATCCTGTGGTTCTTCCATCTGCATTCTCCTTGCAGGGCATTCCAGTTCTGGGTGAGCATTTGGCCAGTTTATGTACAAACTGGGAGCAGGTTCAGCGTTCTATGGTAGACTCTGCTGCTCGTCAAAAGGTTCAGGCTGACAAACATCGCAGAGCGGCTCCTTCATATGTTCTGGGGGATAGGGTTTGGCTTTCTACTCGTAACATCCACCTTCGTGTGCCTTCTATGAAGCTGGCTCCCGTTTTATCGGTCCTTTTCGTATCTTGCATAAAGTTAATCCTGTTTCTTATGCCTTGGATCTTCCCAGTAACCTGCGTATTCCTAATGTCTTTCACACCTCCTTGTTGAAGCCGCTCCTGTGTAACCGTTATACACGATATGTTCCTCCTCCTACCGTTTCTCTGGAGGGTCATGAGGAATTTGAGGTGGCTGCCATTGACTCTCGTTTTCTCCGGGGTCGCTTCCAGTACCTGGTGCATTGGAAGGGATATGGGCCGGAGGAACGCAGTTGGATTTCAGCTGACGCTGTTCACGCTCCTCACGTTCTGCGCTCCTTCCATTCTCGTTTTCCTGCCAGGCTGGGTCCTCCCCGCCCGGCGGGCGTGTCTTTGGGGGGTACTGTAGCGGTACTTACCCTCTCCAGGGGCCGGATGAGGTCCTTTTTCCCCACCGCGTGCGGTCCTGCAACTGCACGAGCTGCATGCGGAAGGTGTGCACTGACCGCGAGACGCGGCCACGTGACTCGCCTGGTACTGGGAGCACATATCAGGTGCGCTTTTAAAGGGACAGTGGGAGCCAAAATACAAAAAAGGTTTCCCATTGGCCCATGTCATTCCACATTCCCCATACACAAGTTTTGGGGGCGTGGATATGAAAGGGGCCAATCAAATTAAACAATAAGGTATTTGTACTCAACTTTCACTTAGCTCCCTGCCCTATCGTGGTTTCTGATTCAGTTCCCTTTAGCGCTTGCTTTGTGTAGTAGTGGTTTTTACGTGCTTGACCTTGGCTTTGTACCTGACTCCGTTTTTCTCTTTATCCCTGCTTTGTCTTGTTCGCCGGTTTCCTGACTCCTGTGTACCAGTCCTTGGTTAATTCTTGTTTACACTGTCTCTCATTTCCCTTGACCTCGGCTCGTTCTTGACTCTGTCTTTTCCCTGTCTACGTCGAGTCCGCCCATTCTAAGGCCCGGTAAGACGTATCTTTTTATCTTGTCTCTCGTTGGACTAAATCTTGCGTGTTGGGGTATACTACCGTGACAGTACTTCCATTGAAGGATGCTCCTAGCGCTTCCTGAGGTTTCCAAGCACTCCAGCAGACACCTCCAGGCACTGGAGGCTACTCAGTCCTGGGAACTCTGGAACTGAATGGGGAATTAGCTCTAGTCCTTACAAGGACTTTCCCCCGTTGAATCTCCTGCAAGCTGGAACAGCAGAGCCAATCTTCTTCCCTCCAATAACAGGACGACACACAGTTTTGGAGTGTAAACAGGAACAGCCAGAGCTGTGGTTTTATTGTTTCTTATATACACATTTTTACACAATGTTGCCACCCACATGGTTTTGTAGCACAGCCAATCAAATACACTATAAAACAGTTAAACACTCCCAGTCAGGACAAACAAACCCTCCCCTCTGTCTGTGATATAATTACTGTACACAATGGGTTAATTTAATTATCACAGGCAGGAAAATACAGTTTTTACACAATTCTAAACTTCGAAAATATACACCCAATCTCCATAAATCAGCACACTTTAAATATAAACATAGTTCCAACTGGTCATTCAGGGTCCCTGGAACAACGCCCTGCTGGAGAACAATGGGGGGGAGGGAGGGAGGCATACCTTCCCATGGATTCAAAGGGGCAGAGAAAGTGTCCCAGAATCCAATAAGCCCAAACAATGTTTATAAAAGGCAAAATCTCCCAGGGGCCATAGTCAGAAGGTAGGAGGCGGGCAAACAGGCCCCTCCAAAAACCAGTGGGGAGGTCACTTTGCCACATATCTCCCCTTTGGGGGGTAGACTAACCAGGTACCTGACCATCGGTCGGTCGGTGCCTGAGTTAGTCTGACAACCCACCTACAATACCCAAGTACAAGAAGAGCCCTCCCCACAACAAATGGGTACTTGGGGGGACAGAGGACAGCTGTGCGGTGCCCCAATGTAAGCGCTTCTGCTGGGGTAGACTGGTTGGGCCTTAGCTTGGGAGGGGAAATAGAACTTACTCCTCCTCCTGGTATCCCTGCGAGGTTGGTTGGGGATCTAGACCGGCCGTCCAACATCCCTGTAGGTGTGGTGCAGAGACCGCGGTCCCATCTGCACCATCGGGGTTATGGCTGCGGTCCCCCTGTGGTGGGAGAGACGAACCGGTTGTCTCCCCTCCCTGTAAGGCACTCTGCCGCTGGGGAGAGAGACCGACTGTCTCTTCTCCCAATAACTCATGCTGCTGTTGGGAAGTCACCGACCGTCTCCCCTTCCAATAATCCACTCTGCCGCTGGGGAGTGAGACCGGTTGTTTCCCCTCCCTGTAAGGCACTCTGCCGCTGGGGAGAGAGACCGACTGTCTCTTCTCCCAATAACTCATGCTGCTGTTGGGAAGTCAGACCGACCATCTCCCCTTCCAATAATCCACTCTGCCGCTGGGGAGTGAGACCGAATGTCCCCACTCCCTTGGCTGCTGGGGAGAATGACCGACTGTCTCCTCTCCCAAGGATACACACTGCCGCTGGTGAAGGAGGACAACAAACTTCTTTCCCTGTGATGCATACTGCCGCTGTGGAGAGGGACCGACTGTCCCCACTCCTAACATATTCATCTGGGGTTGGAGATCTGGGCCGGATCCCTGTAGAGCCGGTAGAAAGATCTCGGTCCCATCTCCACCTGCCATCTGTGGGTCTCTCCTGGACCAGTCTATGAGATCCCCTACTTCTGTAGCTGGTAGTGAAGCAGGGGGTATCTCGGCCGCGTCTTCCCAGCTGTAGGCTGGCATGTCTGGGTCTGCCACCCAGCTTTTCTGTTCTGCGTTCATGCTCTGCGGCCGAACTGAGTTTAGCAGTTCCACATAGTCCATTTCCAGTTCTCGCTCCATGGCAATGAAATGGCAGAGGTCTTCTCCTAGTCCAATAGATCTCTGGCCCTGTAACATCTCTCCGGTAATGATTGATTGCCCAGTACTGTGACTCTGCTGGACTGCTGAAGTCTTCGTCTTCCACTAAGGCCTTCCACAACAGGCCAGGGCTAGTGTAGTTCTCCCCCTCCAGCTGGATGCCCTCTGCCCTCCACGTCTCTAAAATATACATCCAATCTCCAGGCGGGCAAACAGGCCCCTCAAAAAAACAGTGGCGAGGTCACTTTCACCACAGTTACAACTACATGTTTGTTCGCCCACCCACTATAAAGCGCTGCGGAATTTTTTTGCCGCTAAAATGACAAATTAAATTTAATGTAGAGAAATGTAAAGTTATGCACTTCAGGGTCAAGAATGCACAAGCAACTTACACCCTAAATGGTAGTGAATTAGGGATAACCACACACGAGAACGATTTGGGAATTGTTATAGACAACAAATAAGCAATATGCACTGTCAATCTGCAGTTGCCAAGGCCATTAAGGTTTTGTCATGTATAAATAGGGGCATAAATTCTCGGGATGAAAATATAATTTTGCCTCTTTATAAATCGTTGGTAAGACCACACCTTAGAAATGCTGTGCAGTTTTGGGCACCTGTTCTAAAGAAGGATATCGTGGTACTAGAAAACGTACAGAGACGAACTACAAAATTGATAAAAGGAATGGAGCACTTTAGTTACGAAGAAAGGTTAAAATTTTTAAATCTCTTTAGTTTGGAAAAACGGTGCACCAGAGAGGATATGATAACATTATGCAAATATATTCGGGGCCCGTACAAATCATTATCTGAAATCTATTCATAAACAGGGTTATACATAGGACACAAGATCACACATTTAGGCTGGAAGGAAGGAGATTACATCTAAGGCAAAGAAAAGGTTTTTTTTACAGTAAGAACTATACGGATATGGAATTCTTACCTAAGAGGTGGTTTTATCAGAGTACATACAGATGTTTAAACAGCAATTGGATAAATACTTCCAAAAACATAACCTACAGGGATATCATTTCTAATTAGTGGGGTAATAGCTGCTCGATCCAAGGAAATCTCTGACTGACATTTTGGGGTCAAGAAGGAATTTTTTCCTAGTTTGTTGCAAAATTGGAAGTGCTTCAGACTGGGTTTTTTGCCTTCTTTTGTATTAACTGCAAAAACATATGTGTGGAAGGCTGAACTTGATGGACACAAATCTCTTTTCAGCTATGTAACTATGTAGCATTTGGACTGTCTTGCGACCTGGTATTTTTTAGTCTTTTTATCAGTTGATTATATCAAGGACTGTTTTTATTGTGTTTAGGAGATCTTTTAGACCTCTTTTCTCATATATTTTAGACCTCTTTTCTCATTTTGTTCTCTTTGGTGCTACCTGTATATTTCTTTACTTACTTATTTATTTTTAAGGTTTTAGAGGTGTGACAGACCCATCCGTATGGACTAAAAATACTGTGTTCGTCTGTTTTGCCGTTTGCATGAATTCCCCCGTTCGTATGCCTGGATTAAGGGAATGCATTTGTTTGCTGACCGCAACTACCGAACGGACGGCCACCCAGGAGAGAAGTGTGCTGCTCGTTAACCTATTGATCCCAATTAGAACGTTGAGGTTAACCGCAGCCACTTCTCAATTAAGACCGAAGACAGGGTGGTAGTCGTTCATATGTCGACCACGAGGTGGTGGCCATTTTGACTATGCGAAAGCCCAGCGGTGTTCGATGGTTATTTTATGGAACTCAAAACGGACACTTTTTCAACCAAACACCGCTGAAGCCATCAACCTCCCCTTCTCAATCGACAGAGGTATACGAACACATTGGCCGTTCGGGAGATTTAACAGCACGAATGGACTTGAACCCAGATAGCCGTCCCATGGAGTTAATCGCATACCGAAGAGCTATAACCGACTTTGACTCCATGGCGATTGAACTATGCGTATGGGATCTGAGCGCTATTCGTCAATAATATGCACTCAGATCCAGGCTATCTGGGGATATTTATACGAATGCAATATGTTCGGCAGTTAGAAAGTTATAGATTTTAATGTATTTTATATCTTTGAGTTAAAATGGCGATGTGCCTCTGCTCGAGGAGATAATTGAATTACTTCCCAATTATCTCCCGAGCAGAGGGGAGGAAACTGTGATGCATGCTGGGAATATTGGGGGGATGTATGTCTGAAATGTCCCCATGTCCTTCTGTTATTCCAGTCTCCCATTTGGTCCCCTAGGGGAGTGTCCACCAAGTGGGAGACCTGCATAAATACGGGCAGGTAGCCCACAGTAAAGCCAGTTCGTGTTTTACCCTCAAAGCGGAGCTTGGTCTCGTTATTGGGGGGGATTTTATTACCGGCGACTAGAGACTGCTTATTGGGATTATGTGCCGCTTGGAACCTATTGCCGTTCGGCTGTAAGTGGCGATTCGTATGGTTGGAGCTCAAGAAGGGAGAGAGCCGTACAGGTACCGTTCGGGAGTTTGGAGTGTTCCCTAGCTGGCGGTTCACATGGGTATACTGTATACGCTACCATACAATAAATCCCCAGCTTGCGCTTAATAAAACCCCTGTAGGCACTTAACGCCCCAGCCTGCACTTATAATGCTCTTAGCCTATACATACACAAAAGGTGCCCTCCTGATATGGCTGGCAAGCACTTTAAGAGAGGCCCCACTTACCACTACTCATATAGAAATGTTAATTTACAACTAGTAAAGCAAAAACTCTCAAGTTAACATGTTAAATTGTTTGGATATCTTATTGCAATAGCATGTCTACATCTATAACACTGTAAACCAGTATTACCCGTGTGCCCGTAATTACCAACAAAATACGCTAATGTCGATGCTATCGTTCAGCCTGTTTAATATGCACGTATACGCCGAGGTGGCGAACCTGACACCATAACGCTGAATGACCATAACTTAGAGCGTAGACGACATGTTGTTTTATAGTACTTGGTCCTATAGAAGCGTGTACCTCACCTGCCCTGATATATAGAATAGGAGAAAGTGCCTGAAAAGCGATAACAACACAGATACAAAATGTGCAGCATTAATTAATATCAACCTTATGTGATACCAAGCTAGGATAACAGCTCACTTACGCAATGTTAGCACTTTTAAGCCTAAATAGCAATACCTTAATCTTTGGACCTAATCTCATGTTACCTCATTTTATGATGTTCTCTTTATTATGGTTGCCTTCTCAGACTAACACATGTTTCTTAGTAATATAAAACTGTGCAGACTAACTATTTGCCATATTTGACGATGTAAGAGTCTATTAAGCTTGTGACTGCTGTTGTGGCAATAAGAGCCTGTTTGATATCACTTGCACATCAAAAATAAAGAATTTCAACAACAAAAAACACCTAGTGTTTACGTGCTTTTTATAGGGCTATAAGTACAAATAGGAAATTGTTGTTTCAAAATATATATTTTTAAAATGTATCAAGTAGTAACATTGTAACACTATTAGCTGTCATAAATCTCTGAGTCACACCCCACATGTACATATTTTTTTTAAGTAAACAATCCAGGGTATTCAATATGGGGTATGTCCAGTCTTTTTTAGTAGCCACTTAGTCACAAACATTGGCCAAAGTTAGCGTTCATATTTGTTTGTGTGTGAAAAAAGTAAAAAACTAAATTGAACGCTAATTTTGGCCAGTGTGTATGACTATGTGGCTACTAAAAAAGACTGGACATACTCCATTTGCAAAACCTTGGGTTGTCTTCTTTTGCAAATGGTATGCCATCATGGGGGTAATTCTCATTCCTGGGCAACCATACGCTCTCAAAGGCAACGTAACCAACCTGCTAATTTTCAATGTAAAAATATTTGACCCTGTAACTTTTAAAAACGCTATAAAACCTATATATGGGGGGTACTGTTATACTCTGTAGACTTTGCTGAACACAAATATTAGTGTTTCAAAACAGTGGCCAAAGGGGGGCCATGCAGATGCATCTGCCACGAGCTTCTATCGAGCAGGCAGAATCTGGGGCAAAAGCAACGGCTACTTAGCCCATAACCACTCAGTGGTGCACCACCCACGTCGGGGGTGCCCTCCAGAACCCAACGCCACCACCCCGGAGCCCGTCGAGGCTGGGAACATGGAGACACAAATGCGGCCTACTGAGGCTGAAGCCGAGGAGAGGCGGCCGCTCTCCTTGGCGCAAGAGCCTTCAAGCGACTTGCACTAAATCTACCGCCCCCCCCCCCCCTTTGGACCGGTGGGGGATATCCTGTTCCCCACTGGGCACAACGGCCAGAAAGTAAAGCTGATGATCCAGCCACAAGCAATACTGGGGCAAATGGCCCACAAGGCAATACCAAGATGGCTGGCCAGCGTCAACGCAGAGAGCGGAATACCCGCAATCAGCAACTCAGGACCCCTCTGGAGACATTTGACCACCTATGCATAAGCTTCAGGGAGACCCTGCAGAGCAGAGGAGCGACCTACCGCCAGGCAGAGATAATGGTAACCGCATGGATTCGGCTGGCAGCACGACACAGCTATTATAAGCAGACACCACGAGCATCCAAAATGGCTGTCCGACAATGCAGATACAAGCGGACCCAGAGAGGAAAAATGGCAGCAGGCATGTCAGGCGCACTCTTCCACTCGCAAATTAAAACACCCGGGAAATCAAAGCAAATGACGCAAACAAGTGTCTCACCTGTCCAACATCTCGGCAATCAGTGCAGCAAGACCTGACGTTTCACAAAAAACGACGCAACACAAATGACTTCACAGCAACAAACTCCACGGGGTACCGCCAGAGCCGGCTCCCGAAGCAACATCAGCAAGTCAAAGGGCGACAATAGAGAGAGGAAGATAAAATCCGGGACTTACCAGCACTGGGTATCGGCTGAGGTACCCATTCTATTGCCCTACACGGGCCCTCGTCGCCTGGACTGTTCCTAGCCCACACGGTAACGAAACACTCTACAATATAGGCAAATATTAGCAATGTTACTTACAATATGATGCCTCCTAGCCTAAACATTCATGGCACAATGTTACTATGCTTTACTTCGTAACCAGATACTGCTCTGTATTAAAATGTGTTCACACTACATTCACCATAGCATAGGTGACCTAGCATCTTTATCTTCATTTTATTTCATTTAAACTTACAAACTTACACGGACATATCAACTGTTTAGTTAAGCATGTTAAATATAAAAATTGTGCAAATTATCATGCCACTGTCTAACTTGTATGAAACTTGAAATACGCTGTTGTGGCGTTTGTTGATATATTGTGACCATCTGCACATCAAAAATAAATAATAATAAATAAAAAAAAAAACAGTGGTCAAAGTTAGTGTTAATATTTGTTTGTGTGTGAAAAATGCAAAAAACTAATTTGAACGCCAATTTTGGCCAGTGTTTGTGACTAAGTGGCTACTAAAAAAGACTGGACATACCCCATTTGAAATACCTTGGGTTGTCTACTATTGCAAATGGTATGCCATCGTGGGGGTAATTCTCATTCCTGGGCTACCATACGGTCTCAAAAGCAACATAACCAATCTGGCGAATTTCAATGTGAAAAAACAAACGCAAGCCTTATATTTGACTCTGTAACTTTTGAAAACACCATAACACCTGTACATGAGGGGTACTGTTATACTTAGGAGACTTCACTGAACACAAACATTAGTGTTTCAAAACAGTAAAACGTATCACAACAATTATATCGTCCGTGTAAGTGCCATTTATGTGTGAAAAATGCCACTTTCACTGACGATATCATTGTTGTAATACATTTTACTGTTTTGAAACACTAATATTTGTGTTCAGCGAAATCTCCAGAGTAAAGCAGTACCCCCATGTACAGGTTTTATGGTGTCTTGGAAAGTTACAGGGTTAAATATTGTGCTAGCAAATTAAATTCCTTGGACTTTCAGCCTGGGTTGTCAGGCAGGTCCCGCAAATTGTAATTAATAAAATGATCTAATTATCTAAAATTATTACATAAATATATACGTAGAATATTTATATATATATATATAATACAGAATCCAGCGCACTCGCTTATTAACTAAACAGTGATTTCAAATCTTAGCGATTAATAGTTTTATTTAAAAACACCTCACCTAGGCAAAAAATGCTGGGGTTTTAGTTACATTATATGATCATACATTGCATAAGCCTGCCAACTATGTCAAAGTACCCCATATTCGGCAGGTCCTATCCTAATAGCAACCTACTGCTTGCTCTTATGAGATTAATCCACTTACTTGGGAAATACTTCCTTACTGGGACTTTCTGCAAGACAAGGCTAAATAGGGTCCTGGAATGAGGCACCTATAACAGGGAGGGGTGCAAAACCAAGGAGTTGGCCTGGGACTCCCAAATATATAAAATAAACCAAGAGGGCTGCACTCACCTGAACATGCATACATTATAGGGTGCTGCTGGGGCCAAAATATACAAAATACAGAATCCAGCGCACTCACTTATTAACTAAACAGTGATTTCAAATCTTAGAGATTGTAATAGTTTTATTTAAAAACACCTCACCTAGGCAAAAAATATGGGGTACCGAATATGGGGTACTTTGACGTAATTGTCAGGCTTATGCAATGTATGATCATATAATGTAACTAAACACCCATCATTTTTTGCCTAGGTGAGGTGTTTTTAAATAAAACTATTACAATCTCTAAGATTTGAAATCACTGTTTAGTTAAGAAGCGAGTGTGCTGGATTCTGTATTTTGTATATTTTGGCCCCAGCAGCACCCTATAATGTATGCATGTTCAGGTGAGTGCAGCCCTCTTGGTTTCTTTTATATATATTGTAACGGAACCGCTGGCACCCCGACCGGGTACCCTCCGCTGACGGATGCTCCTAGTGCTTTCCGAGGTCTCCAAGCACTCTGCCTGACACCATAACCACTGCAGACCCCACGAACCACCGCAGCTTGGTTGGGGTCTCGCCGACTCCACCCACTCTGGACCCAAGACCAGGGTCCAGCTTCCAGTAGGTGGACCTCTCCGAATTCCAGAGAGCAAGAACAGGAACAAGCTCTTAGCAGAGCTCAGCGATTATACCCTAGGGAGTATAGTGATTATAGCAATCCCCAGTGTAGTTCTCCAATCCCCCAAACATGAGCCGAAACTTCATGAAGGTACAAGATGATCTGAGCTGCTGGCACACCCAGTCTGGTTTTTATTACAATCTTTGCCAATACAGGACCGCCCACAGGGAGGTATAAAACAACCAATAACATCCCAGTTACAACCCACAGATTCCCTCCCCTTATCCTGGGAGGTAACCCAATTACACATACAGTTAAAACATACTTTTTACCCAACTTTCATAACTCTAAAACCATACATACAATCTCCATAAAAAATACATATTCACAATCAATCCATTCAGCGGAACAATATATTAAAAATGGCACGAATCAGACCAGTGGTTCAAAAGTTAAGGGAAAGTCCTTTGTGACCAAATGAAGCATGGCTTTTCTGCCCAAAACAAGTTCCACATAGTCTCTATCCTGGAGATAATTGGGAAGTAATCCAATTATCTCCAAGGACAGAGGCAAAACTCCATTAGCCACATGGCAGACAAAGGACAATAAAAGACATAAAAATACATACTGTTACATTTATCACATAGAACCTACACATTTACAATTTACCGAACACATAATAGCATACATAATATTGAAGACAGCCTGAATGCAATCTGCTACACAGTCTTAAAGGGACATTGTTCCTAAAAGTCATAATATGTCCACGGATGGTTTTTAAAGGGCCAGCAGCAGCACCATACAAATCCAATATGCCCAAATGTTGCACCTGAAGGGCCAAATCTCCCAGGGACCATAGTCAACAGGTAAGAGGCTGGCAATCAGGCTCCTCCAACAGCCAGGGGTAAAGAGCAGCTTGTCACCAATAAATCCAGTGACAAAAGGCATATATATATATATATATATATATATATAAATTTAAAAATACAGTTAGAATGAAATTACACATTTTTTATTTAATTTGTTTACGTATTTACATATTTATTTTATATTATATGTATTTAATGATAATTATATATAGTTAATCAATATAATTCTATGAGTATTTTAAAATTTATATATATATTAATATTAAAATACACTTAGACAGTGTATGTGTATTATGTATATGTGTGTGTGTGTGTGTGTATATATATATATATATATATATATATATATATATATACTTAGATCATATATACGATCCAAGTATATATTATTAATTTTACACTGTTTTAAACTGTTTTAATTTTTTTTTCATGCAGCAGTGGTATGTACCTGTCATAACAGGCACTCCCCCTGCTGGCAGTGACATGGACGGCTATGCCGTCCATGTGAACGCGAGGTCCTCGCAAGGAACTCTCGATCACATGGCCCAGGGGGTCCGTAACAGACGGAGGGGGGCTCCCAGGTAAGTCCCCACACTGTGATCGCCGGGGACCGGGTAAGTACATAGGATGGCGGGGACGTGCCATGCCGTCCCTCAGCGTTTAGAGCCAGGTCCCTAAGGATGGCATAGCACGCCCACCGTCCTTAAGGGGTTAATTGTAAACTTTGTGTATATATTCGAGGATTTGCAAAGGGTTAAGATTTTATTATTTTATTTGTAGGAACTAGTTTTGAACTGAATTGTGTCCAAAAATTGTTATGGATACGAGTATTAGAAAAAGGGTCAAGGCACTTCAATGTCTGCAGGCACCTTTATTAGAACATGTGGAAAACTGCAACGTTTTGACTCCCAATGGACAAAGTTTGACAAAGACTGCATTCGGAGTCGAAACATTTGTCTGATTTGTTTAAGAAGTAACTAATTGCAATTATCCCTTTTTCATGGGGGATGTTATTGTAGAGTGCTACAACATCTAAGCTTCCTAGAAGACAATAGGGTGGTACCACAAGATCTTCCAGCAAAATGAGTGTTTGCTTGGTATCTTGGAGGTAAGATTTTACAGTAATTACCAATGGATGTAGTAGTTTAAATCAAACAAATTTGCCACAACACAAAGTGACTTTATCATTCAACTATTAGAATACGTCTTGACACACAACTTTTTTGTATTCAATGGGACTCATTACCTCCAACTCAGGGGCACTGCTATGGGCATAGCTTGTGCCCCTAGCTATGCTAACCTGTACCTGGGTTGGTGGGAGGAAACTATTTTGGAATCAACCGTTAAAGATAAATATCAGACCTGTATCCACAGTTGGCATAGATATATTGATGATATCTTGGTGTTTTGGTTGGGTTCTATCACTCAGTTTGAAGAAATGGTCACACTACTCAATGATAACACAATAGGTCTAAAATTGACCCATGTAATCGACACTGAACATCTAGTCTTTTTAGATCTGAACATCAAGATATCACTTGATGGAACAATTGAAACAGAATTATATCGAAAAACCACTGCAACAAACAGTCTATTGAATTGGACCAGTCATCATCCTACAAAACCTAAATCAGGTATCCCATATGGGCAGTATTTACAGGCAAGACGTAACTGCTCCAATGATGAAACCTTCACTAAAGAGGCTAACAAATTGCGTTTGATGTTCAAGCAAAAAGGATATCCGAACAAAATCCTAAAAAGAGCATACCAACAGGCATCTGCAATTAATAGTAGTGACAGCCTACGAACTCAGAGACCTAAGACAGATTCCAACATCATCCGGTGTATTGGAACTTTTGACCAATACTGGGAACCGGTCCTGAAAATAATGTCATACAACTGGCCCATTTTGAACTATGATAAAGATCTCAAGGAGAACATCAGTAAGTTTCCAACCATCACTACACGAAGAGCAAGGAACCTCCGTGACCATCTGGTCCACAGCCACATTGAACCCAGCAATCGTAATCCAACATGGCTGACACCAGTCGCTGGGGTATATCAGTGTGGCCACTGTAAAGCTTACAAGCACATTAAACCAACTAAAACTGTTGTGAGTACAATGACATCTAAGGAACACCAAATCAAAGAATTAATTAACTGTAATTCTACCAAAATCATTTATCTTCTAACTTGCAGTTGTAAGATTCAATATATTGGTAAAACTTACCAACAATTCAAAAGAAGGATTCTCCAACATGTATGTTCCATCACAAATTTGAAAGTCTCTACTCCAGTATCAAATTATGTAAAATTACATCATAACGGAGACCCTATTCATCTAATTTTTCAAGCCATAGAAAAACTATCTATGAACTCCAGGAAAGGAAATTACAACAAGATGCTACTAATGAAAGAATCTAGATGGATTTACCATTTTAAAACTTTGGCTCCAAATGGTCTTAACGAGGAGTTCAATTTTACACCTTTCATTCATAAATGAATGTCCATATTTTCCTTACATCTATATATATTTTGAATCCATTTTTTCCCTTTTCTTCCAACTTTACCATTTCCTCTTTCAAAGTTCTTGAGATTGGGACCTGGCCAAGTATCCCTTCTACATGGAATCCCCTCTATATTAGTCAGTAACTATTGACTAATATGTAATAATAACAGGGATCCACTCTTCATGTCGTTTTAGATTCTGGCATGATAGTGATTATTGTGGTCATAGCCTTAGATCACCATTAGGTTTTTTTCCCCCAATCACTTAAAAAGTTCGATATGCTTCATTTTTGTCATTTTCAAGCAATATTGAAATCTTATTGTCCATGTTAGACTGTCAGGATCGGGACAGGGATCCAACACGCAGAGTACGAACAGGTGAGGAGTACGTATACCGGACCTTAGAATGGCCGGACTAACGTAAGGAGAAAGCAAAGAATGGTCAGAGACAAGCCGAGGTCGAGGGAACGAGAGAACAGGTAAGCGAGAGACAAGCCGAGGTCAAAGGACACGAGAGGTAAACAGGAACGATAGTACAAGCCGAGTCAAAACCAGAATAGAATAATAGACATAAGAGCACTGAGGAACCAGACAAGCTAGAACCACGACAGGGCAATGAACCATTACACACATCCCTCTTTTATACCCTGGTTCTTTAATTGATGACTCCGCCCTTGCCGAGCCCTGATTCGTTGTTCCGAACTAGATTGACAGGTCGGGATGTGATTGCCGTCATGACGTCGGCTCCTGAGCGTCGTGTCATAAAAGGAAGCGGGGCTATCGCGGCCGGCGTGGGAATGACTATGAGAGCTGTGAGGATTGGATGAATCAGCCCCCCTGAGAGAACGGCCGTCGGAAAGTCTAACCTCCTCCGAGGTAGAGACTTCAGGTACCCTGACAGTACCCCCCCCTCAGAAACGCCCACCGGGCGGAAGGAACCGGGGCGAGACGGAAAGCGAGCATGAAAAGCCCTGAGAAGGCGAGGAGCATGCACATCCTCCTGGGCCACCCAAGGCCTTTCCTCAGGACCATATCCTTTCCAGTCAACAAGATATTGCACCTTCCCCCGAGAAATCCGAGAATCGAGGATGGAATTGATCTCATACTCCTCCTGACCCTCAACCTGGACAGAACGAGGGGAAGGCACAGTGGAGGAAAATCTGTTACACACCAAAGGCTTCAATAAAGAAACATGAAAGGAGTTCGGGATGCGTAAAGCAGGCGGAAGAGCCAGACGATATGCAACAGGATTTATACGAGACAGAACCCTGTAAGGACCTATGTAACGAGGAGCAAATTTCATGGAAGGAACTTTCAAGCGGATGTTCCTGGTACTCAACCATACCCTATCACCCGGAGAGAATACCGGAGCCACCCTTCTGCGTTTGTCAGCGTGTCGTTTGGACACCATGGAATTATGAATAAGGATTTGTCGAGTCTGATCCCACAACTTTCTCAGATTGGCAACATGAATATCAACCGACGGTATCCCCTGGGAGGGGGAGGCCGACGGAAGAACGGAAGGATGAAAGCCATAATTCATGAAAAAGGGGCTGGAACGAGTAGAATCGCAAACACTGTTGTTGTGCGCAAACTCCGCCCAAGGAATCAGACCGACCCAATCGTCCTGGTGTTCAGAAACAAAACAACGCAAGAACTGTTCAACCTTTTGGTTGGTGCGTTCGGCAGCCCCATTGGACTGGGGATGATAGGCAGAGGAAAAATTTAATTTGATACCAAGCTGAGAACAGAAGGATCTCCAAAACCGGGAAACAAATTGGGAACCTCTATCAGAAACGATTTCAGAAGGAATCCCATGTAAACGAAAAATCTCCCTCGCGAAAATTTCAGCCAATTCGGGAGAAGAGGGCAATTTGAGCAGAGGTACAAAATGAGCCATTTTGGTAAACCTGTCAATTACTGTGAGGATAACCGTATGTTTTTTAGAAACCGGTAAATCAACGATGAAGTCCATAGCCAGACAAGACCATGGTTTCACAGGAATTTCTAGGGGGTGCAAAAGCCCACATGGAAGCGTATGAGGTTGTTTAGTCCTCATACAGACATCACATGCCCCGACGAATTCCTTAAGATCCTTCCGTAATGAAGGCCACCAGAAATCTTTAGAAATCAGAGAACATGACTTGCGTATGCCAGGATGTCCGGCAAATTTACTGTTATGAAAACACTGCATAAGTTCCAGTTGGAGTTTAGGAGGAACGAAGTAACGGTCCCCCGGAATAGGTCCGGGTGCCAGATGTTGTAACTTCTTGATCTCATCCAGCAACGGAGAGTGAATCTTGATGCTAGTGCTGGCAATAATATTACGCTTGGGAACTATAGAAGAAAAAACCATATCAGGCATAGTAGAAGGTTCATGTTGGCGGGAAAATGCTTTGGCCTTAGAATTCTTAGAACCAGGTCTATAAGTGAGAACATAGTTGAAATGAGTAAGGAACAAAGACCAACGAGCCTGCCTGGCAGATAATCGCTTGGCTTCCCCTATATATGACAAATTCTTGTGATCCGTCAAAATAGTAACCGGGTGTAAAGTCCCTTCCAACAAATGTCTCCACTCCTTTAAAGCCAAAATTACCGCTAACAGTTCCCTGTCACCAATATCATATCTGCTCTCAGGCCCAGACAATTTCCTGGAAAAAAAACCACAAGGATGCAGTGGTTTATTCAAACTTAACCTTTGGGACAGAATAGCGCCTACATCTGTCTCTGAGGCGTCTACCTCGAGTAAGAAAGGCAAAGATGTGTCTGGATGAACTAATATCGGTGCTGAGGCAAACTGTTCCTTGAGAGTACTGAAAGCAACAAGCGCCTCCGGGGACCATGTCTTAGTATCAGCACCCTCTTTAGTCATGTTGGTAATAGGAGCAATAATAGACGAGTACCCCTTAATGAAGCGCCTGTAGTAATTCGAGAATCAGATAAACCTCTGAATGGCCTTGAGTCCCTTGGGCAATGGCCAATCCAAGATAGATTGGAGTTTAACAGGGTCCATCTTAAACCCCTCACCAGAAATAGCGTAACCAAGAAAGTTTACCTGAGATTGGTCGAAGCTACACTTCTCCAACTTGCAATACAACCCATGCTGTAGGAGTTTGTGCAATACCCTTCTGACTTGTTTGTGATGAATCTCAGGCTCTTTAGAGTGTATTAGTATATCATCCAAATAAACTATAACACATTCATGTTGAAATTCCCTAAGAACCTCATTAATCAAGTCCTGGAATACAGCAGGGGCATTGCAAAGCCCGAAGGGCATTACCGTGTACTCATAGTGGCCATACCGGGTATTGAAAGCCGTTTTCCATTCATCGCCCTGCTGAATTCTCACCAAGTTATAAGCTCTCCTCAGATCTAACTTGGTAAAAATCTTAGAGCCTTTAAGGCGATCAAATAGCTCAGTAATTAGGGGAATCGGATAAGCATTTCTGATAGTTATCTTATTCAAGCCCAGATAATCAATGCAAGGCCGTAGTGTGCCGTCTTTTTTATCTACAAAAACGAAACCGGCTCCGGCTGGAGAAGAGGATCTCCTAATAAATCCTTTGTCTAGATTCTCCTGAATGTACTCCTCTAAGACTAAGTTCTCCTTAGTGGATAGAGGATATACATTGCCCCTCGGAGGCATAGTACCAGGTAGGAGATTAATCTTACAATCAAAGGACCTGTGTGGGGGTAAAGTATCAGCCTTCCTCTTATCAAAGACTGCCTTTAAATCCTGGTACTGGGAAGGTATCTGTAAATCCGTGGGCTTGTTAGAGTTACTAGGTGTGTCCACTACGCACAATGGTGAGACTTTCTGTACACAACCTTTCTGGCAACCCTGACCCCAAGAGACTATTTCACCTTGCTCCCAATCAATAGTAGGGTTATGCTTTTTAAGCCAGGGATACCCCAAAACTATAGGAACTGAAGGGGATGAGATAAGCATGAGAGAAATCTCCTCCTCGTGTAAAATACCAATGGTTAACTTAACTGGTATAGTTTCACGAGAAATCACAGGATCTGATAAAGGTCTACCATCTATGGCCTCAACGGCCAATGGAGTCTCCTTTAGCTGAGATGGGATAGAGTGGTTTTTGACAAAGGTTTGATCAATAAAGCTTTCAGCTGCTCCGGAATCTATTAATGCCATAGCTTTAAGTACTCCCTTTTCCCAAGTTAAAGAAACCTGTAGTAGTAACCTATGATCCCTGTAATCATATGTAGAGGACAAAATAGAAACACCCAAGGCCTGTCCTCTGGAGAAACTTAGGTGCGAGCGTTTCCCGGACGGTTAGGGCAATTTAGGCGTAAGTGACCGCCTACTCCACAATACATACACCGACCCTCCCTTCTCCTATATTGTCTTTCATTCTCTGAAAGGCGAGTGTTACCAATTTGCATAGGTTCCGGGAGAGCTAGTATAGTAGATTCAGACTTCTGAAATGCGGGAGTTAGTCTTAAGGAAGGTCTATAACCATTATCACGAGTGTTCTGCCTCTGTCTCATGCGTTCATCTATACGAGAAATAAATGAAATTAATTCCTCTAAATTTTCAGGAAGATCCCTTGTGGCAACCTCGTCTAAGATCGCATCTGATAATCCGTTCAGAAATACGTCCATATAGGCTTGTTCATTCCACTTGACCTCTGCCGCCAAGGATCTGAACTCTAGCGCATAATCCACAAGGGTTAGACTATGCTGTCTAAGACGTAATAGTAATCTAGCTGCACTGGCCTTTCTCCCTGGGGGATCAAAAGTCCTCCTAAAAGTAGTAATAAACGCATTATAGTTATAGACTACTGGATTATCATTTTCCCACAGAGGGTTAGCCCAGCTAAGAGCTTTGTCAATGAGTAGCGAGATTATGAATCTAACCTTCGCCCTGTCAGTAGGGTAGGCACGGGGTTGTAATTCAAAATGAATTCCTATCTGGTTTAGGAAACCTCGACAGGTATCCGGAGCACCGCCATACCATAAAGGGGAAGTAACACGGGAAGAAGTTCCCACTGTGGCTACCTCTAGGCCTGTGTTATCAAGAGAGATAGATGGAGTACGCATCTCCTCTGCTTGATTACTCGGATGGGACAGTAATGCTTGCAGCGCTAGGGCCATTTGGTCCATTCTATGGTCCATGGCTTCAAACCTCGAGTCAGGCGAACCAAGCTGAGCGTTTGTACCTGCAGGATCCATGGCCCTGTCGTAATGTCAGGATCGGGACAGGGATCCAACACGCAGAGTACGAACAGGTGAGGAGTACGTATACCGGACCTTAGAATGGCCGGACTAACGTAAGGAGAAAGCAAAGAATGGTCAGAGACAAGCCGAGGTCGAGGGAATGAGAGAACAGGTAAATGAGAGACAAGCCGAGGTCAAAGGACACAAGAGGTAAACAGGAACGATAGTACAAGCCGAGTCAAAACCAAATAGAATAATAGACATAAGAGCACTGAGGAACCAGACAAGCTAGAACCACGACAGGGCAATGAACCATTACACACATCCCTCTTTTATACCCTGGTTCTTTAATTGATGACTCCGCCCTTGCCGAGCCCTGATTCGTTGTTCCGAACTAGATTGACAGGTCGGGATGTGATTGCCGTCATGACGTCGGCTCCTGAGCGTCGTGTCATAAAAGGAAGCGGGGCTATCGCGGCCGGCGTGGGAATGACTATGAGAGCTGTGAGGATTGGATGAATCAGCCCCCCTGAGAGAACGGCCATCGGAAAGTCTAACCTCCTCCGAGGTAGAGACTTCAGGTACCCTGACATAGACTCCCTTTCAGGAGCAAATAACCTTTTGTTCTGGGTCTTTACTACCCATTCACTGTCTATCTTAACTTGGTTTCTCCTTGCATCAATTGGCACCTATCTAGCGATAAACAATACAGCAGCTATTGGTAGTGTCACTTTACTTCTTCTTAGGGGACATACATACATTGACATATCCCCCCCTTTGTACTTTCTTTTAGACAATTAATGTATATAATCCATTATTGCGTTTTGTGAGTTAGTAGTACAAATATGTAACACAGAGTTAGTGGATAATAATAATAATTTTTACTATCATGGTAATTCCTTTTTCAGGTCCTATATAAGGATAATATACATGAGATGTTATGTTCACCTATAAGTACATACTATTTTACAACAATATTTATATCCCGTAATTGTCTGGTGTCATTATTACAAAATATTGCTACTTTAGCTTTTGTTAAGAACCTTTCCCAATTCTCTTTCCTCTTGCAACAATTATTATTTCCTTTAATCTATACATCAATTTCTAGTCTCCCTCTTTTTATCCTCTCCACATGGGGTTAAAATATCCCTATTACATGTTCGTCTGGTTAGATCCACCTCTTTTAGTCACAACCAATCGCATTCATTCGTTAGTGACCAATCAGGACTAACCTTCCCCTTTTTAAACCGGGTGCTTCATACCGATCGGTTCCCTTCTGACGAGCCAGGTCGGCGAAACACGCGCGTCAAGGGGCTTATCCTCACGCTGTCTTAGACTTTACAAACGACAGCATTCATCTGTGTTTTGATCTATTTATTATAATTATTCAGCAGGGGAAATCTAGGTGCCCTTGAAAGCATGGGGGGTTACAGCTAGCATTTAGTCTACATTGTACTCAGGATCATAGCCGATTCTTACAACATACAGCATTGATATATATATATACTGACCAGAGTATATCTCTCTATTTAGCAGCGATTTATCTAGGTGCCCTCCAAGGCTTGGAGGTATATAGTCAGCATTGAGACCTAACGTTACTTTAGCTGACCTCCTTATGAGTTCCTTTAGCATTTGCTTGGTTAACATAATGGCATACAATCTATCTACAGCACATATTATCTAATTAAGGATACAATTTAATCTAAATGCTTTCTGAGTTGTATAATGCCCAGTTTACCACTACATGCTGCATTTATACGCTACTAGATGATTTATTTTCATCTGAATACATTTGACTATGCCATGTTTGTACTAGCAATCTGGATGCATCACAATTGTATAGTTGTGTAGGTGTTATCCTTAGGCTATTACAGCACTTATACGGCGCATCACCTGGTGCATTATATTACAGCTCACTATATATATTACGATCATTCTTCATTTGTATCCTGTATTCACATTATGTAGCATGTATATGCTTTATGCTATTTAACTGACAACTATTGGCTCTATATCCCAATACTGTAACAATCTATCTATAGCACATACTATCTAATTAAGGATAGAATTTAACCTACCGTATATACTCGAGTATAAGCCGACCCGAATATAAGCCGAGGCCCCTAATTTCACCCCCAAAATTTGGGAAAACGTATTGACTCGAGTATAAGACTAGGGTGGGAAATGCAGTAGCTACTGGTAAATTTCTAAATAAAATTAAATCCTAAAAAATGTATATTAATTGAATATTTATTTACAGTGTGTGTATATAATGAATGCAGTGTGTGTGTATGAATGCAGTGTGTGTGTATGAATGCAGTGTGTGTGTGTATGAATGCAGTGTGTGTGTGTATGAATGCAGTGTGTGTATGAGTGCAGCGTGTGTGTATGAGTGCAGCGTGTGTGTATGAGTGCAGTGTGTGTGTATGAGTGCAGTGTGTATGTATGAATGCAGTGTGTGTATGAGTGATGTGTGTGTATGTATGAATGCAGTGTGTGTATATGAGTGCAGTGTGTGTATGAATGCAGTGTGTGTATGAATGCAGTGTGTGTGTATGAATGCAGTGTGTGTGTGTGTGTGTGTGTGTGTAGCTGAGCCTTGGTGGGGGGTGGGCAACTGTATTATTTTTTTAAAAATTATTTTAATAATTTTTTATTATTATAATTTTTTATTAATATTTTTTTAATTTAATTATTATTATTATTATTTATTTATTTTTCGTCCCCCCTCCCTGCTTGAAACATGGCAGGGTGGGGGGCTCTCCTTCCCTGGTGGTCCAGTGGCATTGGCAGTTGAGTGGGGGGGAGGGGGGCTGGCGGAGAGCACTTACCTCTCTTGCAGCTCCTGTCAGCTCCCTTCTCCTCCGCGCCGGTCAGTGCAGCTTCTCTGTCAGCTCACACTAAGTCTCGCGAGAGCCGCACTATGACCCCGCGGCTCTCGCGAGACTTACACTGGGAGCTGACCGAGGTGCTGAACGGACCGCCGCGGAGGAGGAGAGAGCTGACAGGAGCTGCAGGAGAGGTAAGTAACCGCTCTGCAGCCCCCACAGCCCCCAGTCTGTATTATGGCAATGTAAATTGCCATAATACAGACAATTGACTCGAGTATATGCCGAGTTGGGGTTTTTCAGGACAAAAAAATGTGCTGAAAAACTCGGCTTATACTCGAGTATATACGGTAAATGCTTTCTGAGTTGTATAATGCCCAGTTTATCACTACATGCGGCATTTATACGCTACTAGATTATTTATTTTCATCTGAATACTTTTGACTATGCTATTTTTGTACTAGCTATCTGGATGCGCGCATCACCTGATGCATTAAATTACAGCTCACTATATATATTACGGTAATTTTTAATTTGTTTCCTGTATTCACAGTATGTAGCATTTATATGCTTTATGCTATTTAACTGACTACTATTGGCTCTATATCCCCCCAATATCAGTATCACAGCCTGTTACTCCAATCATAGTTTCCCTGACAGCACAGACGTGTGCTTCTGCTGATGATTTATCAATTATATGTTCTCAGAGATTTTTATACTGAGCTAGTATGCTCTTTATCAAATGTTGATTTAATTAATTTTAGTTTTCCACTTTTGTTTTAGTGTGCAGCACTGTGGGTGATTGCTTATTGCAATTTTTAAATTAATGAAAATACTTTTGTTTTTTGTTTTCTTTGTGGTTCTAGTTTCAAATCTGTACTCTAGACTCCTATATCTATTTCGGAGCCATTTAGTACTGTAATAGGATCACTCTCCCTGATACCTTTTTATTGGTACACAATATTTTTATTTCTTCTTCTACTAGGGGTTATCCCCCTTCCTGTCGTGTACCATACAAGGCTGTATACAGTTATTTTTTGGGTTGTGGGGTATGTTTGTATGTAAACCATGAGTTAAAGTCAAATCTTAGACATGTGGAGTGTGACAAGGGAATGTGGAAGCTATATTGGTAGATATCTGCTTGGGGCAAATGAAGGGAAATAAATTATTGGTTGGGATATGTTATAAACCACCTAATGTAAATAAAGAAGAACAGCTGTTATAGCAAACTAGGAAAGCTGCAAAACGGAGTAACATGTCAATTATTGATTTTAATTATGCAGACATAAATTGGGATAGAGTGACTAGTACATCAGCAAGGGGAATAATGTTTTTGAATGTGTTAAATGACACCTTGTCACAACTCGTACAGTCCATAACGAATGCGGCAGCGAGGTTCATCTTCTTGTCCGCCCGCACCGCCCACGCCTCACCCTTCTGTCAGTCCCTACATTGGCTTCCTGTAAGATATAGGGCTCAATTTAAAATTCTGGTTCTTGCTTTCAAATACACAAGTATGTCCCATCTAGGCCCTTATGCTCTGCTGAAGACTTGCGTCTGTCTTCTGTCCGTACTCCCACTTCTGATGCTCGCCTTCAAGACTTCTCGAGGGCTACACCGTTCCTCACTTCCCTCCTCCGTTAGATGCTCACCCAGTCTTCACTCCTTCAAAAAATCATTAAAAACCCACTTCTTCATAAAAGCGTATCAATTAAACTGTTAATAGCTCCCGACTAATTCCTCTCTTGCAACTGTCATTAGTCTACTACTATCCTAACCTTTTGTGTCACTTTACCCCACTCCCTCTAGCATGTAAGCTCATTGAGCAGGACCCTCAGCCCCTCTGTTCCTGTGTGTCCAACTTATCTGGTTACAACTACATGTTTGTTCGTCCACCCACTGCAAAGCGCTGCATAATTTGTTGGCGCTATATAAATAATAACATAACAAGCACCAACTAGAAAGGATGCTTGTCTGGATGTTTTATACTAAAACGTATAATTTAAAAAAAGCCAATTTCAATAAGATTAGGGCAGCTCTACAGCATATCGACTGGCATAAACTCCGTAGTGAAAAAAACACTGAGGATAAATGGAAACTATTCAAACAAATATTAGAAAGGTTCATTTCTCAGTATGTACCATTGGGTAATAAATATAAAAGAAACAAATTGAAACCAATGTGGCTTAGTAGAGAAGTAAAACAAGAGATTAAAAGAAAAGGGGCATTTAAAGCATTTAAATTGGACAAATCAGAGGCAACCTTTAAAAGATATAAGGAAGCCAATAATGCTTGCAAAAAGGCAATTAATGTGGCTGAGAAATTGATAGCCAAAGAATGGAAAACCAACCCCAAAATTTTTTTCAAGTACATCAATTCTAAAAACACAAAAAATGAATGTGTAGGTACACTGGAAACAGAGATGGGTCTGTTAGCTAATGAAGACCAGGAAAAGACAAATTTTAAATGACTATTTTCTTCAGTATATACTAATGAGGATCCTATGGCAAGAGATATGCAAATGATTGCTTGCAGATAACTTGTGATTGGATGACTCGAGACAAGGTGCTACAGCAGTTAAAGAAAATGTATGTAAATAAAGCTCCGGGGCCTGACGGTATTCACCCACGAGTACTTAAGAAGCTAAGTGGGGAAATAAGTGAACCTCTGTATTTAATTTTTCAAGATTCTTTTGTTTCAGGTATTGTACCAGAGGATTGGAGGAAGGCATATGTCGTTCCTATATTTAAAAAGGGTTCAAAATCCTTGCCTGGAAATTATAGATCTGTGAGCTTATCTTCTGTGACTGGGAAAATATTTGAAGGGCTATTAAGGGAAAATATTCAGGAATTCATTGGGAAAAACTTTGTTATTAGCAATAATCAACATGGTTTTATGAAACATAGCTCATGTCAAACTAACCTAATTGCATTCTACGAAGGAATAAGTAAAAGTATAGATCAGGGTGTTGCAGTTGATGTAATCTACTTGGATTTTGCCAAGGCATTTGATACGGTTCCTCACAACAGGTTAGTCTTCAAACTAAAATAAATTGGTCTAGATAAATATTCTTGTTCATGGGTAGAACCAGTGGTGTAGCCTGGTTTTGTGCTGCCCTAAACAGGACAAAACTCAGGCCCCCTGCGCCACCCCACCCTTCCCCCGCCCCGCCGTCTAAATACACACACACGCACATTCAGTGACAGATACGCATACACTAGCTTACAGACAAACACACACTCACTAACGGACACACACACACTAACAGACACACACACTCACATTAACACACTAACTTATTTTTTTATTATTCAACCCCTGCAGCCTCCTTACCTTTGGGAATGCTGGGGGGGGGGGTTTTCTCCCTCTCCCTAGGGTCTAGTGGGGCTGCTGGGTGGTCGGTAGGTCGGGCGGCACTGGTGAGGGAGCTCTTTACCCTGAGTGCTCTGCTCAGCTCCCTCGCGCGCCGCAGTGTAATGCCGAGAGCCAGAATATGACGCCAGCACCGACTGACCGGATTTTTAGTTAGCCGCCAGGCTAACAAGACATTTGCCCTGGGCATTTGGGGATGGCTTTTTTGCCGCCCCCTGGAAAGTGCCGCCCAAGGCATATGCCTTGTTTGTCTCGCGGCTAATGCATCCCTGGGTAGAACATTGGCTTAAGGATAAAGTACGAGTTGTCAATAAGGGTACATTTTTACGGACAAAAGTGGTAAGTAGTGTCCCTCAGGGTTCTGTTTTGGGACCACTTCTATTGAACATATTTATAAATGATCTTGAAATGGGCATTGAAAGCCATGTTTCAGTGTTTGCAGATGACATAAAACTTTGTAAAGTAATAAAATGTGAGCAGGATATTGCTTTGCTGCAGAGGGATTTTGATAGATTGGGGGACTGGGTACTAAAATGGCAGATGAAATTGAATGTAGAGAAATGCAAAGTTATGCACTTCGGAATGCACAAGCAACTTACACCCTAAATGGTAGTGAATTTGGGATAACCACACACGAGAAGGATTTGGGAATTGAAAAAATAATTTTGCCTCTTTATAAATCGCTGGTAAGACCATATCTTGAATATGCGGTGCAATTTTGGGCACCTGTTCTAAAGAAGGATATCATGGCACTAGAAAAGGTGCAGAGACGAGCTACAAAATTGATAAAAAGAATGGAGCATTTTATTTACGAAGAAAGGTTTAAAAATTGAAATCTCTTTTGTTTGGAAAAACGGGGCCTCAGAGGGGATATGATAACATTATACAAATTTATTCGGGCCCAGTACAAACCATTATCTGGAAATCTATTAATAAACAGGGCTATACATAGGACACGAGGTCACGCATTTAGGCTAGATGAAACGAGATTTCATCTAAGGCAAAGAAAAGTTTATTTAGAGTAAGAACTATAAGGATATGGAATTTGTTGCCTGAAGAGGTGGTTTTATCAGAGTCCATATAGATGTTTAACCCCTTAAGGACACATGACATGTGTCAAATATCATGATTCCCTTTTATTCCAGAAGTTTGGTCCTTAAGGGGTTAAACTGCAATTAGATTTTCTGTAGTTTAGAGCATTTGTTAAGACCACAACAAGTGACTTGGCAATATTTTGAACATTTGAGGTCTTTATAAATAGTATGTCTAATGTCACAAATCAACACTTTTTAGGTGCACTTATCAAATTGTGTGATGCAGTTGAAATTAAAGCATTTATATTCTGAACTACATTAGACATACAAAATTATGAATTTTGTAATATCTAAAATATTATATCAATTAAGAATGCATTGTAGAATTTGTATGAGCATTTTGATCACATGGAATATTCAGTGATGCTGTTTAAATACACTCCGGGATTCTGATATCACTATTTTCAATAAATTACAGTTTTCATGGAACCTACATGGTATAAGGTTTTAGTTACATTCTCCTAGGTTATTGTTTTGAGGCAAATTATAAAACATTATAGGGCTCATCAGTATTAAATGCCTATAAGCTACCGGGAAAGCACAAACAAACCAAAACCAACAAGTCTGTTTCTCCCCATCAGTCATATTTTCACAGCAGGGTTTTCCATTTTATATGTAATGTCTGTCTGCTTTACACTGTCACATATAATGGCTGACATATTGTAGTTTTGATCCTTATGGTATAAACAATAGTACCTCATTTATCGATGAATACTGATTGAATTGAGTAGGGGTTCCAATTAGAAAATATATTGCACTATTTGTATTCCATATACTCAGGATTTATACAAATGACTCGCATTGTTTGTTCTTTGCTGAAGCCCAGTGTTACATTACCTGTAAAAGTGATCATCTCTGTAAGGTGTAAGATCTTCTTTCAGCTCCTTGTATGCTTCTCTAATCTTCTTGCAGAAATCTTTTAATTCGTTGCATAGAGAGCTCTCAAACGCAGCATACTCTGGATCCATTCTGCTATATTTAACCTAAAACATATTAGCTGACCGCTAAGAGCAATGAAAAGTAAATATGGCTTGTGTTATCCATTCATTTGCTGTAATTCCTTTGTTTCCAAGCCCTTTGTTATATGATCTCCTTTTTTTTTATAGAATCTAGTGCCGTAATGCTAGCTAAAAATAAACCACGCCAGATGCTTTGTATCTAAGTGAATAGATGTATGGAGGGGGTATATTATAGTGCTCTGCTTGTACTGAGACCACAAGCAGCATTTATAAAAACATGCAGTGCTGCCATCTATGTAATGTTTTCCAGGCATTGCAGTATATGCAGTAAAAGACGGACAGATTTAACTAGCCAGGATTTTGTAAAAACGTATATCATAGGACAAAATCCATTATGTCACCATTTGGTTCAAGTGAATTAACCCCTTCAGGATGCAGCTTCAGAAGCTGGACATACACTTAAGGACACAAACAATGTTTCCATTGTTTGCAGTTTGTGTTCAACTGCAATCTGCATCTCTCATTTATTGTACCAACCCATATTATATACTGCCTTTTAGATGACAAAAAGGACTTTAATGTGATGTGACATATACATGTATAAATTCTCATTTGTTACAAGAAAATGCAAAATAATGGTGAAAAAAAAACAATTTGTCCAAGTTTTGTCAAAAATTGTAACGTGTGCATAAAATGTCCAGCTTAGAAAAAGTAATTCAAAATCAATTAATTTATGTGTCTTGATTTACAAACTACATAATATCTGTAGGATTTGAGTTTATTTTGAAAGTTACCGGTCACAAACTACAAGGACTAATATAACATTTCAATGTGAAACAATTTTAGAAGTTGGTATGTTTGTCTTGGATGATTTAATACCCATCACAGAAAACAAAATTGCCACACAAGAGTGTATATTTATATAGAGTAGACATTACAGGCTATTTACCGAAAGTTATTTAGACATTTTTTACTTTTTCACCACCAATCTCTGCTAAATATTGAATTAAAACTGTTTTTTTCCTCTACTTTGGCATATAAACATATAACAAGGTTTTTGTAATGTGTATTTCGTAAAAATTGGTGTGTACTATTTCTGTACAGAAACCCACATTGTCTTCAGCTACATCTGCTGAGTACAGCAATACCCCCATTGTATGCCTTTGCCATTATTATTTGAAGCTACAATGCCTTATAGGAGACCATATTATTTCAGTTTCTATAGTTGGAATTTTCATAGGTGGTCCTATATCTGATTTTGTGGCATTATAGCAATTTGACTGTTCAAATGACACCACAAAGGCCTTCCATTTGAGAAAGCAGACACTCCAGGGTTTCTTATTAGGTATATATTATACCTTAACTTGCCACCATTTTTTCGTCAATTTATTTCAAATTTTGTGGTGAGAAAAAATACATTTTTTTTTTACATACATTGTATTTCTTACATTTGATAAGTGCCATTGTCATAAATTCCCCCTAAGTATGCTTAGTTACCTCTTCTGAGTAAAACAATATGCCCAATATATGACCTAGTCCCTGGCCTTATCTTATAGCTAGGGTAGTCTTATGCCTATCCCACGCATGCTTAAACTCCTTCAGTGTGTTAACCTCTACCACTACCCTCTCAGTAAAGAAATATTTCCTGATATTATTTTTAAAATGTTGCCGCTTTAATTTAAGACTATGTCCTCTTGTTGTGCTATTTTTTCTTCTTTTAAATATAGTCTCCTCCTCTACTGTGTCGCAGACATCCCAACATGAAAAAATGCATTTCAGGGAGGTATCTTCACAAGATCTTCGCAGTGAATCGTAACCAGAAAATTTTACCTATATCATGCCTCACACAAGATCTCCTCTCTGAGGGAATGTCCCATCTTGCAACTCTCTACTTCCATGGGAAGTATATAATATCATTATGCATCAGTTATGCTTAGGTTGAGGTACTCCGTGTAATGTTTAATTCGTCAACAATTATTTCACAGGACCACATGAAAATTTAGATCTGCTAATGTACCCTGGACTTGGTAAAAACACAGCAAATGAGTGAAGCGTTGCAACAGGGACAGGAGCAGTGTATAAAGCATTAGTCTTCTTAAAAAGAGGCTTGTGGTGTGCTCGGTTATGTCCTCTAACTTGCTTTGGTGCTGCCAATGGTAAACTCCATATAAGTGAGGATTATGATGGCTTGAATTATGTAGCTCAGAACTATACACATTTGTGACCAGTCAGTATGTTGGTAAGGCACTCCTTCAGAGTTTAAAAAGCATAGGCTTAGTTCCAACGCTTCGCACAATCATCAAAGTACATAAAGAACTTTATGAAGCAGTTTTTGTGTAAAATCTTGTCCTAGCAGTTTCACTGTTCATTTTTGTTTCTGTTTAGACAGCCCTACCCACATCTCCTCTGTGACTACAACTCACATTGCTGCCATGACAATGTGGCCCCACCCTCAGGGACCCCCTCCCGCCGGGCTCTGGGGAGAGGAAAGGGGTTAAAACTTACCTTTCTCCAGCGCCGGGCGGGGAGCTCTTCTCCTCCGATCCTCCTCCTCTCCTCCTATTCAGCTGAATGCGCATGCGCGGCAAGAGCTGCGCGCGCATTCAGCCAGTCTCATAGGAAAGCGTTATCAATGCTTTCCTATGGACGCTTGCGTGCTCTCACTGTGATTTTCACAGTGAGAATCACGCAAGCGCCTCTAGCGGCTGTCAGTGAGACAGCCACTAGAGGATTTGAGAGCTGGATTAACCCATTTATAAACATAGCAGTTTCTCTGAACTGACCCTCAGGCCTCATAAATGTACCTGTATTACCTCTATTATCCACAGATGTACCTAAGGTCTACCAAGGATTTTGTCAGGATATTTATATCGGCAGACATTTTGTGCTAAGATAGCAATTAAAAGTGTATATTGCCAGAGTCACTCAGAACAGAGCGGACTCCTTTTTGGATTTCAGGCAAGACAGACACAACATTTCTTTCCTTTCTGTAACTAGCCACTAGCTTGAGCTTAGGAATGCATTATGTAAACAAGCCAAGTGATAAGCAATGAAGCAGGGGGATGGAATGCTCTGTTTAAATGTTAATGGAATAGAAATAATTTTAAACACAGACACTAGTGACAGAGAAGACCAAGTAATTAATTTTACTTTCTAAATCTTACAAGGTCCCATTATATGTAATGGGAGAAATTGAGTTTAGAACTGTCAATTTTAGAAATTACAACAGGAATTGTCAACGCACTGTCTGGAGAAAATCCAAAGAAACACTTTGAACTGACAGCAAATTTTAAGTTATGGTAGTCATTTTAGATAAGCCAAATTACGTCAAAATCGTCATCAGGAAAAGTTAACTCTTTCTTGGATAGGAAAGTTTAGTGAGGCGAGACTGCCCTCTATGGACCAAATATCTAAATTGCGATCTGCAGGTTGACCACACCTTCAGTATCCTATTGGTTCTACCAACTAATGACATACAGAGAGTCTGGCCCTTTAAAAGTTAGGACAAAGGGAAGAGAGAGGTTAGTTGGGGCTTTCAGATTTGGACATTCAGAGAGATCCAGGACAGATATTCAGGACACTCTGGGACTAACATTCAAACTCTCTCGGACACAACTCAAGAAACACTCCTTGACACTTAGAATTTTACTCTTACTTTCTAACCAACATCACTTTTCTCTATTACTTACACACCTCCATACAACTCATCATACTCGCATTCAAGTTCCTGGGACTACCTACTCATCTGATGAGAAAATTTACATAACTGGTAATTATGCTGATTTTATTTAATTAATCTAAATTAATTAAAATCTAATAGCATGACATATGACTGGATAAATCATGGTCAGATTTCAATATTTAGAAATCTTAGTTAACTAAAGAATATATAGTTATAAACATTCCATTCTGCAGGTGGAATTAAGAATAATTAATATTAATGTGATATTATCACGTGTTGGCATACCGCTGTGTTTTCCAGATGTATTGATTTGCTATAAGATAAGATATCTTTTTAGGCAAATTAAAATTTGTTTTTTGTAAAAATCTGGTAGATTATTCTTATTGGATGGTTCCAGGAAATGATTAATAAGCTGGTTCGAATGTTATTTTAATTGAAAATTACATGAGAATAGGATATTATATGCCTAGGAGGATCTAGCCAGCATTGAAAGGGTTACTCAGTTGATCTAACTGTTACCCAGGGTTTTATGGCTTTTCGCTGGACGTTTAGCTTTCTGTGTCAGTGAAGTACCCTCATAAATCAGTTGATGCTGTTAGCCATTGGATTCTTTTAACATTGCCATTGTATATGACGTTCTTCTAAATATTCACTGATTATTATCATGCATGCTGCCTAATATTGTTATTATTTTATTTGTCACAATAAATTATATCTATTTTTATAACAAATTGTGATCTAAGAGAATTGAAATAGTGAAATTGAAATTTGTCTTTGACAAAAAGAAAGCTGATAAGTTACCTCCACACCTGTGGTATGTCTGTGCTATAGAATTGTTAGAATTGTTATCAGGGACTATGCCACCTAGAGGCACGGTTTATCCTCTCTCTCTTAAAAAGAATCAGATATTGAAGGAATACATTAAAGAGAATATTGCAAAGGGTTTTATCAGAATATCCTCATCTCCTGCTGGAGCGGGATTTTTCTTTGTTTCCAAAAATAAGGGTGATCATAGGCCCTGTATTGTAGATCAGGGATTGAATAAGATTACTGTATGTAATGTCTATCCTTTTCCCCTGATCACAGAACTTAGACCGGTTGAAAGGCTCCAGAATCTTCACCAAATTAGACCTACGTGGTCCATATCATTTGATGAGGATCAAAGAAGGGAATGAATGGAAGACGTTTTTTAATACATGACATGGGCATTATGAATATACAGTGATGTCTTTTGGAATCTGCAATGTTCTGGATGTCCTCCAGGACCTGGTAAACAACATTTTAGTTATTGTATATCTTGACGATCTTGATCTTGAAACTCATCACATACATATGAGAAAAGTGTAAATTGTTGAACAATGCTAGTATTGTAAATTAGAGAAATGTTTATTTGATCAGGATAAGGTGAATTTCTTGGTGTATGTGATTTCTGAGTCCGGTTTTGAAATGGACCCAAGAAACTAGATGCTATCCGCAAATGGCCCATACCCACAGGGTCAAATGCTATCCAATCTGGAAGGCATTCACTAATCAGCTAAGTATAAAAATTATGTCATATGTCTGCCTATCATCCTCAATCCAATGGCGCTGCTGAGAGAACTAACCAATCCTTGGAATAATATATAAGGTGTTTTATCTCGGACAACTAGGATAATTGGGCGGAACTGCTTCCCTGGGTTGAATATGCTCATAATTGTGATCAAGAATCAAGAATCCACAAGCCACAGTCCTTTATACCTCAATTACGGTTGCCATCCTACTGTTCTTCCATCTGCCTTTCCTTCATTGGAAATGCCTGCTGTAGAGGAATACTTGGGTAACCTGAGGAATACTTGGGAGCAGGTTCAGCACATCCTGACTCAAAAGGTTACCTTGCAGAAGAAATAGTTCACAAAGCCCCTTATCGATCCTAACCCTGTTGTGGTGGAAGGGCAGGATGAATGAGGCTCAGTCTGTTGTGGATTCCTGAATCTCCATGGGGATCCTTCAATACTTGATTCATTGGAAGGGTTATAGTCCTGAGGAAAGGGCCTGGGTGGCGGTGGATGATGTCCATGTTCCCCATCTGCTCCGGGCTTTCCATTCTCGCTTTCCTGATCTCCCTAGTGTTTGCCGCACAGGCAATTCTAAGAGAGTTGGTAATGTCAGCTTTACTGTACTTACCCTAGTGGTCCGCCGATCAACTGATGCTCCCACGCAGCGGGACCTCATACAGTAATAATAACGTTTTTTCTGCGTGTTAGGCTGGACGTGCACGCATGCACGGTAACGTGCACTATCATGTTTGCCGCGATGCGCACGAGAAAAAGCTGCTCGAAATTGAAGATTTAAAAAGCCGGAATGGCCAAGGACCCACAACTCTTGAAAAAGTCTTTGAGACAAAACGCGTTGAGCGGAGAAGCTTGCCAACACCCCCTGAAGACTTGATATTTACCGGTCATCCTTGCCTGGTGCCTCTTTACATACAGACCTATAAAGAGAAGATCCATCCTTAGAAGGCATTGACAGTGGACTTGTTTTTAAAGGGGACTTAACCCAGAAGGGGTTGACAAGCGTGTTTGCACAATTAGATATATGTCTCTTTGTGCCATCTTCCTTGTGAGTGTATATTTCTGTTTTTATTGTTTTACACTGTGTCATTAAATACTTCACCATATATTCCTTCATTTTTTTATCTCCTATATGGTCATCATGAGAAATATATGGTAACTATACCCACGATTGGTGATTGTGGCGCCCCCATTGGTATATGTTTCTGTACTATACCCTATATATATATCGGTATTACAAATGACAGTCATATAGCATATATCATATATTCATGTTACAAAATGCTTCACGTATTTCCTGTATTGGATGGGGTATGTATCTGGTATATGCCGATGAATTCCACCATTCCAATGTCTTGATGATATGTAACGGTATGTTTCTGCTGGAAGCAGTGGTGTCCTGAGTAGTGGGATGGATTAATATAGAGCATGAATTTACTGGTAGTGAAGATCTCCAAAGACTTTGTGGCAAACACTTCCCTTCCCGAATCCCTGCCACCGCCAGTAAAAGAAATTCCCCAAAAAAGTGTCGTGTTTGCTACAAGAAAGGAGTCCGAAAGGACTCTAGTTATTATTGCCCAACCTGCCCATCTCAACCCGGCCTCTGCATAACAGACTGTTTCAAAGTCTTCCATACAGAGCTGAACTTCTAAATCACTCTGTATGAGAATTTGGCAGTTTGTTTGCTTGATTTCCCTGGATTACTGACCTCGGCTTGTCCTGACTACGCTTTGTTAGCTGCCTGTACCGACCACTCTAACTTCTGGATCCCCCTGACCTTGGCCTGTCCCTGTTTACGCTAGCCATTCTAAAGTGGCTACACCAAACAACTCAAAATACTACAATTGTAGTATTTGAAACGTGCCTTCACAAAAAAAAGCAAAAAACTAATCACAGGGTTAATGCTGCGATTAGCACTGAAAGGGTTAATAAAATCACATTTTTTTCTTAACTTCTCAGCTTTTCACACAGTAACTCTCTATATGAGATCAAAAATCTCTCTGCCTCCAGGTCGAAGTGTATGTGCCTCTAGATCAAAGGGTACTGTTCTATTTCTGTGATATAATAAAAACCTTGAAACATTGTACATGTGGGTACTGTTCTATTCAGAAGACAGTGTTAAATCAAAATACCAAGTCTCTAGTGCACTAACTAATATCAGTATTATGACATTTCCAGTGAAAATGCAAGTTATCTGATTTATCTGATTAAAACGTTTCAGGGCAGTAAACTACATACTGACAATAAAATTATCAGTAAAATTACAGTTTTTATGTGATAAATTGCAAAAAAAAAAAAAACACAAACACTAATTTTGGCTAGGGTTTGTGCGCAAGTGGCTACTACAAAAGATTGGGCATACCCCATTTTGAATACCCTGGGATGTCTACTTTTTAAATGGTATGCCATGATGGGGGTAATTTATATTTTTTGGCTGCTATACGGTCTCAAATGCAACCAAGGCCCAGCAAACCAATCTGTCAAATTTATATGTAAAAAAAAAAAATAATGGACAAGCCGTATATTTGACCCTGTAACTTTCCAAAACCCTGTAAAACCTATACATGAGGGTTACTGTTTTACTTGTGAGACAGTTCTGAATACAAATATGTATGTTTTATTGCAGTAAAACCGAACAGTATTGCGACATTAACAGTTAAATTGACATGCAGAAATTGAAAAATAGCAAAATGTCTTAATTGTTAATTGTGTTCCATATATGAATGTTTGATATGGAATGAAAGCCCTGTTTCCTCTGAACAAATTGATATATAATAAGTGTGGGTGCACTTTGTATTAGAGAGGTGAATTATGTTTGAACAGACATAGAGCCAAATTCTGTGGTTTGTTTACATTTTGTTTTGATCACAACTTGTACATTTGGCTGCGGTCAAAGCCAGTTATTAAAAATAGCTGCAAAGCCTGAGGTGGCCACTGCATCTGTGAAAAAAGTGAGGGAGTCAGAGGTAAGTAAAAGGAAAAACATGCTTTTCCCATTCCATCTTCTGAGAAATGCGTAAATCTGCTGTAGCAGGCCCATCTAGTGTAATGCGGGAAATATCAGACTGAAAGCGGGGGAACAGATTGAGTAGTCTAGATATGAAAGCCCTGCCCTGTGGGATAATTTTCATGGCAAAGTTGAGGGAGCCTAGTAGAGACTGTATGAGTACAGGATACAGCATAGAGATATAAGTTGATGCTGGATAGGATGCGATCAATCTGCTCAAATCTGCTCAAACTGGCAAGCATATTGACCGAATCTAGCATGATACCCAGGAAATTAATCAACGTGTCACATCCTTCAGTCGTTTTAGGGGAGACGGGGACCCCCAGGTATTGGAATAGCTGGATCGTGGTTCTCAGGCTACTAGGTGGAAATAAGTTGCTCTCAATAGTCAAGAAGTCATCCAAATAGTGAATGACTGCGGAGCATCTATAGACATTGAGCAATAGCCAGCATAACGTCTCAGCAAAGGTATCAAAAATCCTGGGGCTGCTTTTTGCACCAAAAGTGAGACGAGTGAAAAAGTAATAAGAACCTTGCCACTTAATGCTGTGTAGATTCCACAAAGAAGGGTGTATTGAGAGGAGCTGGAAGGCGTTTATGATGTCTGTCTTTCTGAGCCATGCCCCCTTCCCTGCTGTCATGATTGCATCAATGGCGTTATCAATGGTAGCATACTGCAGGGAAAATGCCTCTGAAGGAATGAGAGAGTTCAGACTGGCGGTCGTGGAAGAGTAAGGAGCAGAGAGGTCGAAAATCTACCTTTGCTTGGCTGAACTTTTACCAGAGACCACCCCAATAGGGTTAGCTCTCCATACTGAGAATGGTGTGGAACTGAATGGCCAAAGTAGGAAACCTTTATCTAATTGAATCTGTAACAGATTGTTAATCGATATTGGATTGGCGAGGGCGGACAGTAGGTTTTTAATTCTACAATGCCGAAAAGCATGTAAATGATTCCCGTATGGAACCCTTCCGTGAATCCCGACACCAAAAACTCCACCAAGTGGGGTGAGGGATGGTTCTGCAGTAAGTCGTCGAAACAAGTCACATTAATTGAGGCCATGTAGGATTTTGGAAACAATTTATTTGGACACATCGTCCTGGCATGTGCCCTGAAACAAAGAGTACACACATGCAATAACCGGCACGCGCTAAATCCAGAGGAACCTGCATTAAAGTTATTACAAATCTGGGATTTACCAAGGAAAACAATATTACTGCCGAGCTTGTCTTTAATTACTGTAACGGATCACCTGGCACCCCGACTGGGTACCTCCGTTTAAGGATGCTCCTAGCGCTTCCTAAGGACTCCAAGCACTGCAGCAGACACCGCAACCACCGAACCGGAGAAACATATAAATCCTCTCAAGCATATGAATGCTGTATACAGCCGAATAGGACAAACCATGCGAATAGGTTTACACTCCTAGCAGTCAAACTGGAACAGCATACAATAAATCCTCCCCCAATAATGAGACGACACTTCACTTTGAGGGTTTCGCAGGAACTGGCTGTACTGGCACATACAGTCTCTTTTATTCCCAATCCACAAACATAGTACAGCCCACAGGGTTTTACAGAACAACCAATCAATCCGGACAATACACACAGACACTCCTACACAAATTCCTCCCCTCTGCCTGTGATATGATTACTGAACACAATGGGAAATCTCATTATCACAGGCAGAGGAATACAGTTTTTACACATTATTCATAACTTTGAAAGTATGCATCGCATTCACCTAAAATTGCATTTCGAATCAGCATACTCCAAATACAAACATATGTCAAAATCATCCAAATTGGTACATTGGTTCAAAAGATAGATTGAAGTCCTTTGTGACCAAATGAAGCATGGCTTTTCTGCCCCAAACCAGTTCCACAGAGTCTTCTATCCTGGAGATAATTGAGAAGTAATCCAATTATCTCCAAGGACAGAGGCAAAACTCCATTAAGCACATGGCTGTAAAAAGACAGTAAAATACAATAAAATACACAAGGTTACATTTATTACATAAATTACAGACATTCTACCTATCCCCAGATAGCTTAGATCTGAGCGCATATTATTACCGGATGGCGCTCAGATCACATACATACAGTTCAATCGCCATGGAGCCAAAGTCTTTCATACAGTCTTTCAGTATACGGCTGGGCTCCATGGCATAGCTATCTGGGGTAGCATGGCTTAAACAGTCAGCAGAAAGGTACAAACCAGCCTTTCTGCAGGGAAAAAGAACAGGGGCCATAGTCTAAAGGCAAGCAGCCCCCTCCAAGGACACGTGGCGAGGTCGGTTTCGCCACAATTACTCTCTCAGGTTTAGCTGAGGAAGTAGGGAAAGGAAAGGCCGCACCCAGCTCAGGGGTATTAGGACATAGGTTCGTGGTATGTGAGGATGAAGAGCAAACACCACAAGCTGGGGACCTGAGGCCCGCGAAGTGCCTGCAAAATATGTATCCAACTGGCTCCAGTCCGTCTGAAAATTGAACTGAGCCAGGGCCGCAGACGCCTTAGTGGAGAATGATCTGTGGTAATCATAAAATGTACTTCCATATTTATGCCCCAGGTTCACCAGCTTGTGTAAATACAGGTCAAACTCCTCTCTGTGTTCAGGATAAACTGAGCACACCACATTTTGGTATAGATAACAAAAGCCAGGACGAATTCAGGGATAGACAACTTCCTATTCAACCTGGGGTCCATAGCCTTCAGTACGACCGAGATATCGCCATAGGAATACGTCTTATTCTCCAGGATATCTTGGGAGGCAATCAGCAGCGAAACTAGATTGACATCCTTGCCTTCCAAGATATCCTTCTTAATATTTACTGGTACCATGTGATCTGGATTAAGGATATTAGGGTTCTGTAGTGGACCAATATATTTACCAGTCTGGGTGCCTAAGAGACCAGTAGGTTCTGGAGTAACCAATCCAGATGGTGCCACTGGCCTATCATTAGCATCCAAACAGTCCAGCCTATCCGTAATGCGTCCCAATGAGGAAAAGACTGATGACTGTATGGCCTGGAAGTTGGATGACTGGGCACTACTGGGGCCCTCGCCAGCCCCGGTATTATCTGTGTTAGTGTTGAGCAGTCTATATAATTCTGCCTTCCTGGCAGTGGCAGGGTAGGGAATATTCCTGCGCCTTAATTCGACCATGATAGCTCTGATCTGGGCGTACAACATATCCCGAAATCAAGAAAACGTTACCTGCGCTCTGGCCTAAATCCCCATGTGCATTTAATCAAAATGGAGGCTCTTTAGTTTTATTCCAATGGCCATTTGAATACATAAGCTCACCAGCCACGTCAAGGCAAGCCTCAATAGGTGAGTTCCTACACTAGCCATTAGATATGCTGATATCAGCCAAGAATTTCCAGTGAGACAGGAAGGGGTATTTTATAAACCCTTTAACATTTAACCCTTTATAGGGCTTCTACACATACAATAAACTTTGCTGATTTTAGACAAAGTGAGACAGAAAGGGGTGTTTTATAAACCCTTTAACATTGAACCCTTTATAGGGCTTCTAAACATTCAATAAACTTTGCTGGTATAGGACGTGAGTAACCGAAGTGATAGTAATGTACTGGCTAGCTTATCTAATGTCAAGTGGCGAAAAATTATCTAATACGAGAGAGGGGAGCCCTTACTAGTTGCCAAGTAAGGCATGAGAGGCTCTAGCTATGTGTCGGCCCAAGGGTTTTTTGGAGGCCACTGAGAATGTGGCGGGTGGTGGCCTTTCGGTGACCAGTAAAGAAAAAACATAGCATGGGAGTGACAGGGGGAGGCCCTTTCTATACCACCATGCGAGGCGAATAACTATGCATTGGCCGTTTGGGCGTGAGTACCTCTGAGTATGAGGATGGGTGTTGGCCTTGCAGGACCACTAAGACTTAGGAAAGATGGCCAGAAAACTAACTAAGAGGACTCTGAAACCTATCAGCCAGTAGACAAAGTCTTACCCTAGTGGGTTACCCTTACCTCCGCCCACTTTTGCGTCACTCCGTAACCTACGTGGTTACGTCACTGCGTCGTCTTTGCGTTTCGCCGTAAAGCTTCCTTAGGACTGTGGCGGAACCCACCTCGCCACTGGACATTGGAGGGGCCTGGCTGCCTGCCTCTTAACCGCTGACTATGGCCCCTGGAAAACTGGTACATTTAAAGATTTATATTTGGGCTTGTTATACTGTATATTGCTGCTACTGGCCCTTTTAACAGCATCTATGGACACATTGGGGCTTTTGGGACTACTGTCCCTTTAAGACTGTGAAGCATATTCGAGTGTACTGCCTGTAATATTATATGTGTATTTATATATGTGTTAAGTTTATCCTGGGTGATTTGTATGCAGCATTCATCTGATTGTTCGGTAGAATCACTCCATTCAGTATATTGAGTGAAACTACCGAACAACCAGACCACCCAGGAATGAGTGTGCCTCCAATTACCGTTTGCAACAATGTTGCAAACAGGTAATTGGCAATCAGTGCAGTGTGGTCTGTGTCCTCTGGGTGGCCGCCATTCGGGAGCCGAACACGTGGCGGCGGCCATCTTAGACTACCGAACAGCGGTGTTTTGCCGTCGAGCGTCTGGAACTAAAATCGGACACTCGACTAGGCAAACACCGCTGAGACCTCCAGACTTCCAGGATTTCGTGGGGAAACTACCGAACGGCCCGCCGTTCGGTAGAAAGAAACTCCCGAACTAGGGGATTCATGCAAATCCCCCTTAGTCTCTATAACACCAGTAATTCGTCTGTTTCATTCCCTTGTTTGTGACCGACCGCAGGGCCAAAATGCATGGAACTGTTTTCGGATACTTTACCCATGCGGTCGGTCAAATCTTTGGAAACCCATATCTGCCGAACCATTCATCCGAATGACTTGAATTTTGAGTATGTTGTCCCCCTGAATAAGGGCTTTAAAGGTGTACCCCCTGTTTTTGGGGTACATCCAGGAATTGGGGAAAAGTGTGTACTGTATAATTGGGTTAAGTATTATCTAAGGGGAGGAGATGTGTGGGCTGAACCATGGATGTGATTGGGTATTTTATGCCTCCCCCTGGGTGGGGACTGTTTGTGTAGTATTGTAATAAAAGCCAGGCTGGATGAGCCAGTCGAGAGTTCCTGTTTTACCCTCAAAGTGATGTGTCGTCTCATTATTGGGGGAAGGATTTATTGTATGCTGTTCCAGTTGACTGCTAGGAGTACAAGCCTATTCGTATGGTTCCTATTCAATGGTCTACAGCATTCATACGCTTGGGAGAATTTAAAGGTTCTCAGATTCGGTGATTGTGGTGTCTGCCAGAGTGCTTGGAGTCCTCAGGAAGCGCTAGGAGCATCCATTAACGGAGGTACCCAGTCGGGGTGCCAGGTGATCCGTTACATTGGTGGCAAGCGGTGGGATGGCGTCCTGGTGTGAGAGGAACAACACCCTGGAGACACAGGAATTATTATGGAGTGGCATAGAACCAGCGAGTCCCTGGACAGTGCTCCAGGTGGAAGAGGAGTTTAACCGGAGGTTACAGAACCTCTTGGCACCACTGGTAAAGCCAATAGTAGAGGCAACCAGGTTGGACTGCAGTGAGAGCGCCCGACAAGAGATGTGGGAAGAAACCCTAGAGGGTGTCCAGCGTTGGCGAAGTGAGCGTCTCCCCAGCAAGGAGCAGCGATTACAAGCCAGAGTGGCCCTACGGATACCTATGCTGGGAGAACAGGCTCAGGAGGAATGGGTGATGCAACTTGATTCACTGGCATGGAGAGAACTGGGTCTCGAGGACGCATACCAAGCGCTACGTTGGTACGGGGTTCAGCGGGTGCCTGGAATGGCCAAATTTGGCAAACCCGAGGGCGAGGATTATAATGGCCCTGGCTTATTATGGGGGACATTTGCAGAACCAGAATTTGGGAGTGCGGCAGAGTCACGGCTTTGGGACATATTTGACTACAGAGAAGCCGTGCTGGATCTCCCTATGGCCGAGGACCTAAGGCCAGACTTGACTGAACTGGCTGTCCAGGAATGGGAGCTGGAGCAGGATTACCAACACCTGTTCAGCGCCAGTCAGTTACCATATACCCCACAAGTACCACCAGAGCAGTGGGAGATCGAACAGAATTATGCGGACTCATATGATCCAGTGACACCGCCTGTCTCTAACCTGATGGGGCTTCTGGACTGTACACCATTGGGAGCGGTGAGTTTTGTTCCCCCTCCCCAACAACTAAGCCCGCCAGTAGGAGACCTGCATTTAGTACCTCCTACTGCCCAACCAGCCCCAGAAATGGGGGACCTTATCGACTGGTCCTTTGAAGACCCACAGATGGCAGGTGGAGATGGGACCGTGGTCTCTCTGCCGGCCCTACAGGGAGGCTGGGCAGTTGGCCCAGATCCCCAGCGGCAGGGCGTGTTACAGGGGGCTGAAGGTGCCGTCCTTGCCCCCCAGCGGCAGCCTAACACACCAAGGGGAGACAGTGAGCTCCACAACAGCACAGAGGAGACCGTGGTCTCTGTGCCCAAGTTACAGGGAGCTGAATGAGCCGTCCTTGCTCCCCAGCGGCAGTCTACGGTTCAGGGAGAGGAATTGGTCATTCCCTCTCCCCAGCGGCAGCACAGCTCACCAAGGGGAGACAGTAAGCCCCACAACAGCACAGATGGGACCGTGGTCTCTGTGCCTAAGTTACAGGGAGCTGAAGGAGCCGTCCTTTCTCCCCAGCGGCAGTCTACGGTTCAGGGAGAGGAATTGGTCATTCCCTCTCCCCAGCGGCAGCACAGCTCACCAAGGGGAGACAGTAAGCCCCACAACAGCACAGATGGGACCGTGGTCTCTGTGCCCAAGTTACAGGGAGCTGAAGGAGCCGTCCTTGCACCCCAGCGGCAGTCTACAGTTCAGGGAGAGGAGTTTGTCATTCCCTCTCCCCAGCGGCAGCTTAGCACACCAAGGGGAGACAATAAACCCCACAACCGTGCAGATGGGACCGTAGTCTCTGCACCTACACCCCTGGGGATAGGGACAGTCGGTCCTAGTCCACAACAGCCAGACACAATATCGGAAGGGGAGAAAGTCGTTTTTCCCCAACAACAGCTGTGTTCAACCAGGGGAGAGGACACCCTGGTTACTTTTTCCTCAAGCCTTGGACCTATAACTGGACACAAGTGGCAGGGGGCCATCTGGACAACTACCCCATGTGAGGACAGCCAGCCGACTATCAGAGCCCCAGACCGACTGGAGGTCTGGAGTCTGGATAGTCTAAATGGGAAAGGGGAGAAATGTGGCGGAACCCACCTCGCCACTGGACATTGGAGGGGCCTGGCTGCCTGCCTCTTAACCGCTGACTATGGCCCCTGGAAAACTGGTACATTTAAAGATTTATATTTGGGCTTGTTATACTGTATATTGCTGCTACTGGCCCTTTTAACAGCATCTATGGACACATTGGGGCTTTTGGGACTACTGTCCCTTTAAGACTGTGAAGCATATTCGAGTGTACTGCCTGTAATATTATATGTGTATTTATATATGTGTTAAGTTTATCCTGGGTGATTTGTATGCAGCATTCATCTGATTGTTCGGTAGAATCACTCCATTCAGTATATTGAGTGAAACTACCGAACAACCAGACCACCCAGGAATGAGTGTGCCTCCAATTACCGTTTGCAACAATGTTGCAAACAGGTAATTGGCAATCAGTGCAGTGTGGTCTGTGTCCTCTGGGTGGCCGCCATTCGGGAGCCGAACACGTGGCGGCGGCCATCTTAGACTACCGAACAGCGGTGTTTTGCCGTCGAGCGTCTGGAACTAAAATCGGACACTCGACTAGGCAAACACCGCTGAGACCTCCAGACTTCCAGGATTTCGTGGGGAAACTACCGAACGGGGGGATTCATGCGAATCCCCCTTAGTCTCTATAACACCAGTAATTTGTCTGTTTCATTCCCTTGTTTGTGACCGACCGCAGGGCCAAAATGCATGGAACTGTTTTCGGATACTTTACCCATGCGGTCGGTCAAATCTTTGGAAACCCATATCTGCCGAACCATTCATCCGAATGACTTGAATTTTGAGTATGTTGTCCCCCTGAATAAGGGCTATCCAGCGATGCTGGATTTAAAGGTGTACCCCCTGTTTTTGGGGTACATCCAGGAATTGGGGAAAAGTGTGTACTGTATAATTGGGTTAAGTATTATCTAAGGGGAGGAGATGTGTGGGCTGAACCATGGATGTGATTGGGTATTTTATGCCTCCCCCTGGGTGGGGACTGTTTGTGTAGTATTGTAATAAAAGCCAGGCTGGATGAGCCAGTCGAGAGTTCCTGTTTTACCCTCAAAGTGATGTGTCGTCTCATTATTGGGGGAAGGATTTATTGTATGCTGTTCCAGTTGACTGCTAGGAGTACAAGCCTATTCGTATGGTTCCTATTCAATGGTCTACAGCATTCATACGCTTGGGAGAATTTAAAGGTTCTCAGATTCGGTGATTGTGGTGTCTGCCAGAGTGCTTGGAGTCCTCAGGAAGCGCTAGGAGCATCCATTAACGGAGGTACCCAGTCGGGGTGCCAGGTGATCCGTTACAAGGACGTCAATCAGTGATGTTCTAATCTCTTGTAAGTCCACTTTATAAAGCAATCCTCTTGCACTCTATTGGATGAGTGCAAATAACCTTATTGACATCAATACCACTCCACATAAAAGTCCAATGAGTGGTCATTATCTAAATGTTCAATCTGCAGTTCCAGATGCAAATTACATTAACACACAAAAAAATACCCTTAATTAAAATACTGTTAAAATCATGTTACAATGCACTGTATTGATACGAAGGTGCTATCTAGGTAGGAGCACTAAGAACTTATTTATGTAATGAAATATTAACAATGTTTTCTCTCTTTCCTTTGTATTAATAGGCTGTGTTTATGTGTTGGTATGTATATCTTTAAGATTATGTGCATTTTTTACTATGATTGTAACAGTATTTTAATTAAGGGTATTTTTAGTGTGTTAATGTAATTTGCATCTGGGACAGCAGATTGAACATTTAGATAATGACCACTCATTGGACTTTTATGTGGAGTGGTATTGATGTCAATAAGGTTATTTGCACTCATCCAATAGAGTGCAAGAGGATTGCTTTATAAAGTGGACTTACAAGAGATTAGAACATCACTGATTGACATCCTGAGGAAGCTTTACGGCGAAACGCGTAGACAACGCAGTGACGTAACCACGTAGGTTACAGAGTGACGCAAAAGTGGGCGTAGCAATTCAGGCACCCGGGAAATCCCAAGCCGGCGCTCTGAGTTACGAAAGATTGAAAACACAGCGAAAGTACCTATCCGTGGAGGGTGTGTGGAAACCAGCTGATGTATTGATCAAGCCCAGGCAGGGGCACCACAAAGCGTTTGTGAGTAGCAGCTGGGTCTGCATATGCTCACTTTCTTAACCTTGTAAGAGGCTATTTTTACTATTTATTGTTTTATCTAGGACTCCAACCCTTGAATGTGGATAGGAGTGTTTTATGTCTAGTGTGTATAATAAATGTATTGAAGTGTTACTGTGCTTCACTATCATATGTTTTTATTTCCATATACATCTGAGTTGAAGTAATCCCAAGATCCCTCTGGGAGTTTGAATTTGACTTTGCGCTCCACCTGCATAAGTATATTGTTTATTTTATTTGTGTGTGGTTTGGGTACACACAGGTGTGTAGCAGCTAATAATTATTAGAACCCTAATTACTAGAGATATTTTTACATTTGGGTGGTGAGGGATTGTTCACACATTTTTGTCTCTCCCACCCTGCACTTGTATTGTATATTGGTCTATTTTGATTTAAAAAATTTCTTTAGCGCTTTTATACTATTGATACGATTTTTGTACTTAAACAACACAAATGTAACTCCAAGTCAATCACACTTCTGTGAAATCAAACTGTCCACTTAGGAAGCAAAAGTGAGTGACAATCAATTTCACATGCTGTTGTGCAAATGGGATAGACACAGTGGCGTACATACCGGGGTCGCAGGGGTCGCGGCCGCGACCGGGCCCGGCCCACCAGGGGGCCCGGCCGCCCTGCGACCCAGGTATGTACCCACAGGGCCAGCCTCTTCTTCTGGGGGGCCCAGGAGCCGGCCACCTCAGGGACCCCCGAGGCTGGCCCTGCTGTCACCCGGCTGGCGGGCGCGCGAGGGAGCACTGTCCCCTGAGTGCTCCCTCTTCAGCTCCCTCGCGCACCGCATTGAAACCGGAGCCGGAAGATGACGTCATCTTCCGGCTCCGGCATCAGTACGCGGCGCGCGAGGGAGCTGAAGAGGCAGCACTCAGGGGACAGTGCTCCCTCGCGCGCCCGCCAGCCGGGTGACAGCAGGGCCAGCAACACCACTGGATCCCAGGAAATCCCTTCAGCTCTCCCACAGGTAAGGAGGCTGGGGGGATTCAATTAAAAAAACAAAAAAAACGTGTGAGTGTGTTAGTGTTAGTGTGTTTGTTAGTGTGTGTGTGTGTGTTAGTTTTAGTGTTAGTTTTAGTGAGTGTGTGTGTTAGTGCTAGTGTGTGTTTTAGTGTGTTAGTTTTAGTGAGTGAGTGTGTTAGTGTGTGTGTGTGTGTGTGTGTGTTAGTGTGTGTGTGTGTGTTTGTGTGTGTTTGTGTTAGAGTGTGTGTTAGTGAGTGTTAGTGAGTGTGTTAGTGTTAGAGTGTGTGTTAGTGTTAGAGTTTGTGTGTGTATGTTTCTGAGTATGTTTGTGTGCGTCTGTCACTGAGTGTGTGTCTTTCTTTAAATGTGTGCGTCTGTTCATGAGAGTGTGTGTGTGTGTGTCTTAAGCACTTACCTTTCTCCAGCGCCGGACTCCCTTGGCGCTGGGGATCTCTCCGTCCCGATCCGCTTCTCAGCTCCGAATGCACATGCGTGGCAAGAGCCACGCGCGCATTCAAACCGCCCATAGGAAAGCATTACTCAATGCTTTCCTATGGACGTTCAGCGTCTTCTCACTGTGATTTTCACAGTTTCTCTGAAACTGCTATGTTTTCAGCTGCAGGGTTAACACTAGAGAGACCTGGCACCCAGACCACTTCATTGAGCTGATTTGATCTGGGTGTCTGTAGTGGTCCTTTAAGTGTATGTGTTTATGCATGCACTGGCGTACATACCGCGGTCGCACGGGTCGCAGCCCTGCGACCAGGTGCCTGCCGCCATGTGTTGCGGCCCCAGCCCACGCAGAGTAAGCGCGGGGGGGGGGGGGGGGGCACGGATCAGTTTTCGCACCGGGGCCCCATGAGTTGTGTGTACGGCACTGGATAGACAACAGGTGTAAATTATAGGCAATTAGCAAGACACCCCCAATAAAGGAGTGGTTCTGCAGGTGGTGACCACAGATCACTTCTCCGTTCCTATGCTTCCTGGCTGATGTTTTGGTCACTTTTGAATGCTGGGGGTGCTTTCACTCTAGTGGTAGCATGAGACGGAGTCTACAACCCACACAAGTGGCTCAGGTAGTGCAGCTCATCCAGGATGGCACATCAATGCGAGCTGTGGTAAGAATGTTTGCTGTGTCTGTCAGCGTAGTGTCCAGAGCATGGAGGCGCTACCAGGAGACAGGTCAGTACATCAGGAGATGTGGAGAAGGCCGTAGGAGGGCAACAACCCAGCAGCAGGACCGCTACCTCTGCCTTTGTGCAAGGAGGAACAGGAGGAGCACTGCCAGAGCCCTGCAAAATGACCTCCAGCAGGCCACAAATGTGCATGTGTTTGCTCAAACGGTCAGAAACAGACTCCATGAGGGTGGTATGAGGGCCCGACGTCCACAGGTGGGGGTTCTGCTTACAGCCCAACACCGTGCAGGACGTTTGACATTTACCAGAGGACACCAAGATTGGCAAATTCGCCACTGGCGCCCTGTGCTCTTCACAGATGAAAGCAGGTTCACACTGAGCACATGTGACAGACGTGACAGTCTGGAGACGCCGTGGAGAACGTTCTGCTGCCTGCAACATCCTCCAGCATGACCTGCAACATCCTCCAGCATGACCGTTCTGGCAGTTGGTCAGTAATGGTGTGGGGTGGCATTTCTTTGGGGGGCCGCACAGCCCTCCATGTGCTTGCCAGAGGTAGCCTGACTGCCATTAGATACCGAGATGAGATCCTCAGACCCCTTGTGAGACCATATGCTGGTGCGGTTGGCCCTGGGTTTCTCCTAATGCAAGACAATGCTAGACCGGGGCGTCGCTTGACCGTGATGGAAGCTGGACGCGTCTGAATAGAGCTCCGCTCCATTCCCACTATAATTAGCCCACAATAGCACCAACAACGAACAAAAACCCACAAAATGGATAAAAGAAACCCTAAGAAATCGACCAAGAAAGGCCAGGAGGGTGGACAGACCGTTATGGGCCTGTTTGCGGCGCAAAAAGCCGGACAGCATGACTCCCAAGATGGCGCCGGCGAGGGCCTCTCCTCACGGCCTCCTTCTCCGCGCACCTCCCCGCCCAGAGATGCGCCCCTGGGGAAACAACGCAGATACTGGCAAAGCTGGCGGAGGTAAGAGCGTACCTCGCCGGCGAAATAGTGAAATCCACCTCGGTCCTTGTAACGGACCGTTTCACTTACAAGAGGATAAAACCCAGTTTAGGCGATATCCCCCTTTTCCATAGACCAGCAGCTACTGCAAGCACCAATCTTCCGAACTGCAAACTGTACAAATCTTCCAACTCCCGAACTGGAAACACACGAACCCTGGAATAGCTGAACAGGAAAAGCATACAATCCGCTTACACTCCTGGCAGTCAGCATACAATCCAATTCCCCCAAAAACGAGACGACACATCGGTTTGAGGGTCAAGCAGAATCTCAGGTCTGGAACACCCAGCCTGCTTTTTATTACAGTTGTGCACATACAGGACACACCCAGGGGGAGGCATAAAACAACCAATCATGTAACAGTACAACCCACACATCCCCTCCCCTCAGATAAGCAATTAACATAATTACTACATACAGTAAAAATACAGTTTCCACACATACTCTGTAACTTTAAAACCATACATCACATTCACATAAAAATACATATCCACAGTCAATCCATTCAGGGGAACAACATATTAAAAAATGGCATGAATCAGACCAGGGGTTCAAAAGTTAGTAAAAGTATCTTTCGTTCCCCCTGGCTGGCAGTATTTTAATCAAACAGTAAAACAGCAAACAGTAAAAGTAAAAACATCCCCACAATGCACCCTGGCTTCCTCCCTTCTGCCCTGGAGATAATTGGAGAAGTAATCCAATTATCTCCCAGGTCAAAGACAAAACTCCATTACACATGTGGGGACCTAAATACAGGATTATGTTTTAAAATATATAAAGTCACTTTTATACATTAAACACAGACATGTAACATATCCCCAGATAGCTCAGGTCTGCGTGCACATTATTAGGTGAATGGCACGCAGACCACACAAATACAGTTTAATTGCCATGGAGCCAAAGTCTTTCCCATAGTCTTTCATTATATGAATAGGCTCCATGGCATAGCTATCTGGGGGTATCACCGCTCACACAGGGCAAGTACCGAATGGCCCCACTGTGTTTAAAGGGCCAAAATGAGTGGCATGCACTCTGTTAGGGCCGAATACGTTTTGTAAAAGGGCCCAATCTCCCATGGCCATAGTCCAAAGGCAAGAGGCGGGCAAGCAGCCCCCTCCAAGGACACGTGGCGAGGTCGGTTTCGCCACACTTCTCCCCTTTACCCCCAGACTAACAGAGTATCTGACCTCCTGCCGGTCAGTGCCCTGGTTAGTCCAGTAACCCACCCACAAAACAGAAACAGCAGTACAGCACTGCACTTTCAAACGAAGGAGGCGCTGCTTAGGAGGGGCAGGGACGGACCCATTCGATATGGAGGTGCTGAAATACATATGTACCAGGATTTGTCTCCCAGCACCCTGCAAAGACGCCGGGAATGGAAGCCCATCACAGAAGCACTGCGCTGGGCCAGAATTCGCTACGCCTGGGGGTTCCCCTTTAAACTACTGGCGTTCAAAGAAGGCCGCACAACCATACTCACATCAGGCGGAGATCCGCACCTCCTGTTCCGGAGTTTAGGACTTCCACCTCCTCTCAATTTGCCTACAGTGCCCACGACACCGGAGGAGCTGCCGACCCTTCCTACTGAGTGGCAGGAAGTAGGAGACGGGAGAAGGCGACATCAGTGAAGGGTATTGGATGAATAGGGACTGGGACCGATGGCTGCACACTTAGGGCCTACACAGATCAACTGCTGACACCTTAGGCTTTAGCGAGACAATTTGGGGGGGGGAGGGGACTTCTATGCTGCTTTGGGGGGTACGGAGCATTGCTGAGCACCGGAGGGGCCGATATACCAACCTCACGCCCAGGCGCCCCTTGTGGTGGCTGAAGGGTGGGAACCTCCGTGACTTTTGGGGGCTGAGAGGGGTTTAATGGGGCGGCAGGATCGATTCTAACCTTCCAGCAACCTCCTCTGAGGCCTTCGGGCCCTGAAAGGGACGCAGATGCAGAACCTGTCCATGCTTGTTTTCCTGACAGTACCTCACAGGGACAAAAAGAGATAGGCCGGGACTGTAATATGTAAATTGTGTCTGGTGTTTAGTTCCCTAGTGCCCCACCTTCACGGAGTGTGGACGGCGAAATCATGTGCAGCAACTAATGGGTTAATGCATCCCTCACAACCTTATCCCCACGCATTGTACTGCGCGCTGTCCTTGAGTCGCACGCACCAAGGTGCCCATAGGACCCATCTGATGACCCTTCTCACATTCACATTCACCTGCCTCCCGGGTGGGTGAAGGGGTCCCCGCCCGCAACTGGTAAAACATCGAGGCCCTGCCCCCAAACCATGGGGCGAACCGTTGAGTACCTCCACGGGAAAGACTCGGCGCCCCCCCCCTTCCCCCCTTCCCCCCTCCCCCACAGGGAAAGTAGAAGGGTGAAAAAAAATTAAATTAAAAATAAATCAAAATAATAATAATATAAACATGTAAATAAAGAATCAACAAAGTCTCCAAACCCTAACACAACTCTTACACTGGGCCCAACTCGCTACAGCGGCTCTCGGTACCTTACCCCCCCCCCCTCAATACCCAAGATGGCGCTCACATAGATTTATTGTGGGATTGGTTAAGTGTATAAGTTAAAACTGCAATGTTCCGTTTATATTGTCCAAATGTATAGATTTCAATTGCCTGGTTTCTCCGTGGTGAAGGGAAGGGCAAGCCCTTCGTTGTTGGCATTACGTTGTATAGTGTGACATGGTCATGGCTCATGGACCTTCATCTCACTACTGCGCTGGACGCGGTGGAGGTAGGGCTCCATGTACCCAATCAAAGCATGGCAGGTTATAAGACCAGGCAGATGTTACTTAATTCAGAGAGTGCCTCCGGCACACTCTTCTTTTCTTTCTTCTCTTCTTTCCCTCCCCTCTTATATTTTCCTTTGGGACCATTGTACGAAGCTGGTGGGGGGGATGGGAGTGGGGCAGTGGTGCGGGGGCGACTGACTAGGGAACGAAGCACTAGGGGGGCGAGGAGAGCAAAGGGGGGCGCAGCGCCCGGCAGTCCTTCCCAGTACTACATATGGCGGTAAACTTTACATCACTTAACGTGAAGGGCTTGAATGCCCCTAGAAAGCGACGCCAAATGTTCCGTGAGCTGAAGCGAATGAAGTCAGATATCGCATTTTTGCAGGAGACCCACCTCCCAAAACATGTACAATTTAAACTGCGAGACCACACATTCGGTATCTCATTTGAAGCCAGAGCACATAGGAAGCGTAACGGGGTAGCGATTCTGATACGACATAGTTGCCCCTTCCAAGTCTCGAATACTGAAATAGACCCGGACGGGCGATACATTGTCCTCTCTGGCACCCTCCACTCGCACTCGGTCCACCTCATCAACATCTACGCACCTAACCAACAGGAACAGGGATTCTGGGATCACCTCCAGAACATGTTGCGAGCCTTGCCACGTGGCATGGTGATAATGGGGGGGGGGATTTTAACGCGGTGCCGTGCCCCGCCGTCGACAGAAGCGCGCAGAGGGATCCCAAGATCCCAGGGTAGAGGGGGACAGGACAAACTTTTACACGAGTTTATAAGGAATATGGGCCTGATAGACATATGGAGGGCACACCATCCAGGGGAGGTCGACTACACCTTTCACTCCGCACCACACAACACGTACTCCAGGATAGACCTGTTCCTAGTTAATGACTGCAGTTTGGCCCGGGTCCAGAAATCGTCCGTGGGATCTATAACGTTGTCCGACCATGCGGACATCACGTTGACGTTGGGAATCCTTTGCACCGCGACCCCATGGACGTGGAAACTGAACACGTCCCTACTTAGAGACACGGACATTACTACACAAATTGGTAACGAGCTCCAAGAGTACTTTACGCTTAACACCAGCCCGGAACTAAAGGCGACTAAGAAAGAAAAAATAGAAATTCCAAACCCTGGAACGACTTTTGACGGAGTTGAGGGATCTAGAGCAGACGCATAAAACCGCCCCAGACAGGGAATCGTTCCAACGCCTAGCGACTGCGAGACATAATATCCGAACCCTACTGGTAGAAGACACGGCCAGGGCCATGACGTACACGAGACGGACATTTTATGAAAAGGCCAATAAAATGGACACTTTCCTTGCTAGGACTCTGAACCCCAGACAACGACGCACACACATTACCTCGATTCGGCACCCCGACGGCACTATAAAAGCCACCCCGACAGACGTGTCCTCCGTATTCACGAACTTTTATAAAAAGCTCTATAACCACTCACCCACCGCACAGAGAGACAGGGACACGGAAGAGAGTCAGATTCAGAACTACTTAAATGAACTAGGACTGCCCAAGCTATCCCAAGAAGCTATAGACACACTAGCAGCAGACATAACAGAAGACAAAATAGGCCGCGCCATTACGGCCCTTAAGGGAAATAAGGCCCCCGGGCCAGACGGCTTTGATGGTGGATATTATAAAACGTTCCGGGAAACCCTCACTCCCCACCTACTTAATTTATTTAAAGAATTGAGGGACGGGGGTACACCTGATAGAGATATGTCCCTAGCCACCATTGTGCTCCTACCTAAGCCCAAGAAAGACCCACTAATACCAGCAAAATATAGACCAATCTCATTAATTAACCACGACATGAAAATATTAGCGAAACTCCAAGCGACCAGACTAAACCCTTTCCTCACGACGCTGATAGATGCCGACCAGGTTGGTTTTATCCCGGGGAGACAGTTGTTCGAAAACACACGCCGTAACATCGCCCTGATCTGGCGACAGGCCACAGCACGCACACCCACACTAGTTGTCTCCCTGGACGCTGAAAAAGCTTTCGACAAAGTAAAATGGCCATTCCTATTGTCTGTACTAGAGCACTTTGGGCTACCACAGGAATACATTACACTCGTTAGAGCCATGTACAGGAACGTCCGGGCACAGATACAAATTACGGGAGCCCCCCTCCAACCTTTTAGCTTACACAACGGAACGAGACAAGGGTGCCCACTATCCCCACTCCTTTTTGTTTTAGCTCTAGAGCCACTACTGCAAACTCTGCGACAACACCCGGGAGTGAGAGGAGTGCCTGTTGGCGGACAGGAGTTTCTCGTGTCTGCTTATGCGGACGACGTACTGCTTACGCTGACGACCCCAACAGAATCAATGATTGCCGTTAGTGAGATCCTTACGAGGTACGGAATACTCTCAGGGTACATGGTAAACATGACTAAGACTAGCGCTCTTCCATTGGCAGACACGGCGGCGATCAGGGATAGGCACAACATACATATAGAGCACTCATCCCTCAAATACCTAGGGATACGTCTAACAGCTAACCCGGACAGGCTTTTTCAGCACAATTATACCCTCCTGATTAAATCCCTTATGACGGATTTGGAAAAGTGTCAGGAAAAACCCATATCATGGATAGGAAGAATTCATGCAGCAAAGATGAATGTCCTGCCACGTATCCTATTTCTGTTCCAGGCACTACCCATATACATCACCAAATCCCAACTCCTCCCGCTCCAGAGAGCAATATGTGCTTTCAAATGGCAGAATAAAAGGCATAGGATCTCGAGGCAGGTGCTCTATAGACCCAAACATAGAGGTGGATTGTGCCTTCCCTGCCTACATTATTACTACTTAGCAGCCCAACTAGCACAGATTATAATGTGGCACTCCCCTCCAGGCGACAGAAAATGGGTGGATATAGAATCACTCATGGTAGGGACCGATTTACCACAGTTCGCGATGTGGATACCTAAAGAAAATAGATCCATACTGAGAGTTACATGCCCAACAATCCTCACCTCCTTAAGAATATGGGACTCTACCTACTCTAAACACAAACTGGCCTCTTCTCCTTCCCCCCTTATGCCCTATTTGCGAAATAGAGCCTTCCCACCAGGCATGGCCCCCAGGGAGTTCAGGAATATAGAAAGGACAGGTATCCAGAGAATATACCAACTGTATCAGGGCACTGAGTTTATTGGCTTTAATGACCTTGCGCAGGGGAGGCACTTGACACCTGCTGACTACTTCCGCTATATCCAATTGAGGGATTTCGCGAAACAACCCCTTATACAAAGAGCGGCACTGCAGCAAAAGACGTTCTTTGAAAGACGGTGCCTCGTAGAATCGATACCCAAGGGGATGATAACGGAGCTATACGCCCACCTTTGCTCTGCGAACGGGGACTGGGGACCGCTGAGGTACACTGACCTATGGGAACGTGACTTAGGGGAAGTTCTCGATGGTATAGAATGGCAGGAAATATAGGAGGCGAGTAACACCACGTCGGTGTGCGTAACACTACAGGAGCAATCCTTTAAAACACTGCTCCGGTGGTACACCACCCCCGTAACGCTATGCAGGATGCACAGAACCAATACTGACAAGTGATGGAGAGGCTGTGGGGAACGAGGCACCTACCTACACATGTGGTGGGAATGCCCAAAAATGGTCCTCTTCTGGTCCGCAATTAAGCAACTGATACGGGAAGTACTATCCAGGACCCTTGACTTAGACCCCTGGGTCTACCTCCTCAACCGTACGGTCGAGGGATGGACTAGGACAGAGCAAAAACTCATACACAAACTCACCCTAGCAGCTAGAAAAGCAGTGGCAGCCACATGGCTGCAACAAGATACCCCAAAGATGCCGGAGGTTATAGCAAGAATCAGGGAGATCCACTTGATGGATAAACTGACGGCTAGCGTGCGAGGCTCCACACGAAAATTCACCAAAATATGGGAACCTTGGGATTGTAGCGACATGGGGAGGGAATGATGCCGACACATTGACCGCTTGGACCTCGTCCCTGCCCTCGCACCGGTCTCCTCCCCCTCCCCCTTTTACTAAGATTAGTGAATACTGACCACCCTCTCTCAGCTGCTTAAACCAGGTCCCACCCCTTAAATCGCTGTCCCTCTCTCTCTTTCTTTCTCCCTCTTTGCTTCCTCTCTTTACTAGCCCAACCCGGGACACGGGACGGGCTGACACTACCTTGATATCTGGCACAGGACTTACCTGGGGCACAATATGAGAGCTATATGAGGGTGCCCCTAAACCGGGGACACTGCTCCACCCTTACGCTGTGTACCGCACTACGAATCTGGAGAGCCACGCCTGAACATATGGCTGTACACCAGTTGTCCCGGTAGGGCCGCCCAGGTCAACTAGCCAGATTGTGTTCGCATATGTAAAGATTATGCATTGTTATGAAACCGTTAATTACTTATTATACTAAACTACCATTTTGATTAACACAGACAGTGGCTTTTGCACATGACACGTTACTAAGTTTATGTTTGCTAACTCTGTCAAGCTGCAAAATATAGAATCTGGAAAGGGGCGAGACAGACAAGAAAGCTCGCATGTTACATGATATCTTTACCTACTGTTTGTGTTTTCTCTCCACAAAATGTAAAAACTGTGCTGTTTATGCATAGACCATGTTTGACCTGTTATACCTGTTAACGCTTACGACTACTATCATGGCTGAGCGAGCCTATTGTCATATCATGCACAGCAAAAAAAAAATAATTAAAAAAAAAAAAAGACAATGCTAGACCTCATGTGGCTGGAGTGTGTCAGCAGTTCCTGCAAGATGAAGGCATTGATGATATGGACTGGCCCGCCCGTTCCCCAGACCTGAATCCAATTGAGCACATCTGGGACATCATGTCTCGCTCCATCCACCAACGTCACGTTGCACCACAGACTGTCCAGGAGTTGGCAGATGCTTTAGTCCAGGTCTGGGAGGAGATCCCTCAGGAGACCATCTGCCACCTCATCAGGAGAATGCACAGGCATTGTAGGGAGGTCATAGAGGCACGTGGAGGCCACACACACTACTGACCCTCATTTTGACTTGTTTTAAGGATCAGCCTGTAGTGTGTTTTTCCACTTTAATTTTGAGTGTGACTCCAAATCCAGACCTCCATGGGTTGAAAATTTGATTTCCATTTTTTTATTTTTTGTGTGTTTTTGTTGTCAGCAAATTCAACTATGTAAAGAACAAAGTATTTCAGAAGAATATTTAAGTCCTTCAGATCTAGGATGTGTTATTTTTGTGTTCCCTTAATTTTTGCGAGCAGTGTATACAATATGGCCAATAATAGAACTTCAAGAGAGCATAACTAACTACTAACTGAAAATTGTAACCCGTGCAGTACTTTCCTATGACCTCTAGGGGTCAGTAGCCTACCAAGCATATTTGTGTAATTTATACGAATGGACGCATGAACTCTAGGAATTCCTATTATTATATTAGGGCATTTCAGTTGTAATTATACGAACGGCTCCAAAAGAGGAGAAAGAGCCCCATTAACAACCAAATGCTCCAGTACAACGAAATACTATGACATACTTGTTTGTGAGAATCGTAAGTATCGTTCGTGAGTACAATCCCATGAAAGACAAAGTAAAGAGCCAACAGTAACATAGTGGACAAACTATCGAACCGCACGTTCGTATGGAAGTTAAACGAAAAGGCTTATACGAAAGCATACAAAACAGAGGTAAGTATGGGGAATAGAGTTGGCCTGTGATGACGCTGTGCGCCTGCGACAGGGTCAACCAACTCACTGTTACTGCAGCTTTGAGACAGTTAGTGGTAGTGATCGGAGGAGAGGGAAAATATCCCGGAGGCCTTGGACGGCTGTAGAACTTGAACCGGGAGCGGGCAGACACTCAGAGCAGGTAAGGTCTCCACAAGGAAATGGGGCAAAATGGCGGTCTGCTGCAGCCGGAAATCCAGGTATGCAAATCGCCAGACCAACAATGGTAATGAAGAGGGGCCTGGTGGTCCTTAAGTAGGGAAATCATGCCCCTCCCACAACTACAAGCCCAGCCTTATATATATATATATATATATATATATATATATAAGCAAAAAATGAAAAATCAAAATGCACTCACAGGTCTTCGTGTTTGTAGAAAAACTGGTGCTTTATTAATTCATATATGGTGTACAGAAATCAATCGACGTTTCGACCCTGCCGGGTCTTTTTCAAGATCACAAAGTACATGACAGTGAAGTGTTTATATATCAAATACAAATCTAAGTAAATGTGCACTTACCCAATGGTGAAGTGGAAAGGAGTGTGTCTGTCCGTTAGAACCCGGATGTGATTGGAAGCCACATAGAACGTCACGTGATCGGGACGTCGGACGGAGGAAAAGTGGTTGCCAAGGCAACGATATACAAAGAAGAGAATTACATACCGGGCGCAAGTGAAACGCTATGGGGAAAGGAATGGGTAGTGTAAACTACCAAGGGGTGTAAAAAGTCCAGATGCCAGGAGAAAGATCTAATAAACAACCAGTGCTGTGCAATAATGTGTGTGGTATTAGTGACACACAGGTGACAGAGTGTAGCCAACCAAAAAAAATACAAACAGTGAATCAAATCACAAAACCTGACATCATAAATTAAAATCAAAGCAGAGAGCAAAACATATTCATACAGTGCTATGTACATAATTTATATAAGCAAACTTAAGCTTACATGTTCTATACACTAGAGCATACTGTAAAGTGTATTAATAATGTAATAATCTAATACTAAAGAATATGTCATAATCTCCAAGCATAACACGGATTTATTCTAATAGATATATATATATCAGAAAATATGCTAACTAGAGAGCTAGAAAGATAAATGGGACCTCCTATAAGCTATCAAACCAACTGCACATAGAGTTATCTGGGATGACGTATCAAAGGGAAAAATAAATAATTGAACAGAAATAAATGAGTAAATGAATCAATAAGTGACTACACGCCACTAATAAATAAATCTAGCGTTGTGTCAAAATATCAACAAGCAGCACAATGTCTATGACAGTTACAAAACTAAATCCGGCATGCGGAATTGTAACATGGCGCCTATAGCGTATGATTGCTATATACAAATGAAAAAAGCTTATAATAAATGGGAAAAAAATAAATAAAAAGTGGGAAATCTAGTGCTAATAAAAGCTAGAATGCTATCATCAAATGGAAACAAACAAATATCAATGTGTGGCTAATCTACAAAAGGATCTATCCTACAGACTCATGATTGTAGCGTGTGATTGCTGCGTACATGTCAGACGCCAGAAGTAAATGGAAAAACAATAACTGTCCATGAACAACACCACTCATTATCCTAGGCCATACTAAACTGCCTAGAGAACAATAAATAATATAATGAGATGATGCTCGTAGCATATGATTGCTACCTATATCTAAACAACGAAAAAGGCGAAAAAATAAATAATGATAATTAAGGCGTGTAACTTTTATATATTTCTAAACAAAAAAAGACTATTATCCATGCGAATGCCAATAGTTGCTATAAGGCATATAGTAATATTAGCTAAAAGAAAAAATTAGGACTTAAAGGAATCTTGGTGGTACAGAAAAAACAAAACCTATAATAATGATCGCCACCAATCTATAGATATGTTCTATAAGAGCATTATCTAGATATGAGAATGTAGTTACAAGAACATTGAATATACGATGTTTTCATTTAGTCCTTTAGGTGAGACCGTGTCCAAATGGTGGATCCAATAGGCTTCTCTCTGTAAAATAATTTTAGATCGATCGCCACCTCGGTCCAGAGGGGGTACGTGATCAATCCCAATAAATTTGAGTGTGGGAAGATGGTGTTGCATAGCCAAAAAAATTTTGGCCACTGGTTTTTCCGTGGTTTGGTCCCGGTATGCCGTCATTATCCCGGATCGATGACCCCTGATCCTGTCACGTAATGTGAGGTCTGTCTTCCCGACATACGATAGTCCACATGGACAGGTCACCATGTAGATGACATGATCTGTCGTACAAGTGATGTAATGGTTAATCGGTATCCGTTTGCCTGTGTGTGGGTGGGCAAAGGAAGTACTGGTCAGCATATGGCTACAAGTCACACATCCAGTACACTTGAAGCAGCCCTTCTTTTTGATCCATGTTTTCTTTGTGTAGCATTGTGTGGGGTCATTGCGAACTAATAAGTCCCTCAGATTACGGTTTCTTTTGTAACTGATCATAGGACATTGTTGGAAGATCGAAGGGAGATTCTTATCAGCTTGTATTACATCCCAGTGTCTGTGTATCATGTTTTTTATTTTTGTAGTTGCTGTGTGGTAGGTCATAGGGAGAAACAATTGTGTCTTCGTGGTTTTGATGTTGGCACTGGACTCAAGACGTTCTCTGGCTCTTTGTTCAGCAATCTCCAATGTGTGAGGGGCATAGCCTCTATCAATAAAGCGTTGTTTCATTTATGCGAGCTGAACATTCATATGAGAGATGTCACTGTTGTAACGTAGGACTCTGAGAAACTGAGAGATGGGCAGAGAGTCTTTTAGATGTTGGGGGTGGAAGCTGGTGGCTGATAGAATAGTGTTTCTGTCCGTGTCTTTTCGATGTAGAGTATAGCCAATTTCCCCTATTTTTTTATACAGTAAAACATCCAAAAAATGGATTTGGTCACGATTATAATTTAACGTAAATTTTATGGTGGTGGGTAACGTGTTTAGTTGTTGAACCATATCTTCCAATTCCTGATGTGTGGTAGTCCAAAGGAGAATGATGTCATCCACAAATCTAAAATACTTCAGTATTTTGTTTGCATATGTGGAAAAAATGTATTGTTGTTCAAACCATGACATGAAGATGTTAGCATATGATGGAGCCATGGCCGCCCCCATAGCAGTCCCGGATGTTTGCAAATAAAAGTTGCCCTCGAATTTAAAATAATTGCAAGAAAGTTCAATAGTGAGTAATTCCAAAATAAATTCGATTGGGGGGCCTTTGTACGCTGTACATTTGGACAAGGTAATGCGGACAGCTTCAATCCCTTCTGCTTGTGGTATTGCCGTGTATAGATTCTGAACGTCTAGAGTGGCAAACATAAATTCGCATTGTATATCCTGACCAAGTTCTCTAAGTTGACTTAGAAGATCCTGGGTGTCTTTGAGGCAAAATGGCAACTCTTTGACGCAATCCTGTAAATAATAATCCACATATTTGGCAATAGGTTCTAGTAGACCACCCCTGGCCGAGACTATGGGTCTGCCTGGGTTTTTTTTTTTTTTTTTAAATTCTTTATTTTTGTCGTGCAGGTGAGTACATTACAAGATTAAACGCCACAACAGCGTACACGTTTTATGCAAGTCAAACAGTGGCAGGGGTAAATGCACATTTTTATATTAGTATACATAAAACAAGATTAACTGAACAGTTTTTAGAGTAGATGAGTTTCCAGAGTAGAGTTAGATTGTTCGATGTTCGTGTGGGGGGAGTGTGGTGTAGGTGAGTTGTGTCGGTAGTGCAGGCTATGTGCATGGTAAGGGTAAGTGTCCTGTTTAGCCGTCTGCTTGGCTTAGGTAAGTTTCGGTTATGTGGACCCCATGTGGGATGCACACATTATCAGGCTGAGCTAGGCATCAATTCAGACTAAGGCAGGGTGAGTGCAAAGTAGGGTGCTGAAACAGGCTTTTACAGCAGTCTTAGAGCACATAGTGAGTTTGCCTAGGAGGCTCAATAATCAGGACTGGGTATCAGAATCGGCTGCTTGACCAGTAGGTTATCACAGCGTTTACCAAGGTTTTCTAGCGTCTGTAGTGAGAGCGAACATATGTCTAAAATGCACACAACATAGCATTAAACCGGATAACCGTAAGCGTTTCTCATGCATTATACATATACTCCTAGGGGGGAGGGTTTTCATGTTCATGTGCATGGTGTAAATCGACTGAGTACTACCACCATACAGTATTGCCCCTAACCGTTGCACCCCAGTATAACATGCTTGACATTGCCCAAACAAGCCCAAAAGACGCTTGCTTAAAAACACGCTTTAAATAAAAAAAATAACAAAAATAAAATAAAGATAAACAATAACGCTTTGAAAATTGCCTGGCATATAGTGATGCGTTCCAATAACAGGGTATCTAATGATGCTAAGGCTAACATACTATGTAGTGAGTAGTCCAGCGCTTAGGCTTGCTTAGCCGATGCCTAATGATGGCAGGCTGCCAGTCCCAGGTATCGTAAGTCCACCTTTCAGAGTACGGTGTCGCCGCCATTTTTGCTTGCCTGCATGCTCCTGCATCTCCTCCACGGACAAGTAGCAAAGTCTCTTAACCGGACTCGGGCCTCTCGGTATTTCAGGTGCTCGTGAGTGTTGCCACCAGGGATATGCCATTCGATCGGGCGGCTTGTGAGTACGGACTCGTCCTCCTCCAGTGAGTTCTCGCTGCGGACTGCTTTCTGCAGGAGTGTGTGGCTCTACCGCCGCTAGGTGCTGGTTCAATTAGTGTGGGCCTGGGCCTGTGCTGCGTCCGCGCCGCCATTTTGGTTGGGCCCAGTAAGTCTCGTTTGGTCGTAGGTTTCTTCATCCCCATGTGGGTTCTACTTGTGTGTTTGTCGTTTGGTCGGTTGCGTGTGCCGGGATATCCATCACCGGCAGGGGGGGGTAATCGGGATCTGTAGCGTTGCAGTTTCTTCCCGCTGGTCCGTCGGCGGGGAGGTCGGCCGCCTCTCCCACACCAGCGTGCACTGGTAGGCCGCAGATCTAATTCTGCTTCAGAGTGCCACTTTGAGTCCGGTGAACCGGTCAGATAAGTCCCCGGGTGCCACCGTTGCTCTGCTGTGCCTGATTATGAGGCTCACTGTGAGTTTGTGGTTAAAAGTCGCTTGTTTGCAGGGCTTTCTCACGGAGCTCCTGTTCAGTGCGACCAGTCTGCTCAGCGGTCAGGCCCCGCCCCCTGTCTGGGGGGTTTTGACTGGATTTGTGGATCTTAGGCAGGGTGTACAGTACAGGATGTATGGGATGGGTCACCAAGAGATATTTCGCTGTATTAGGATCAATATAACCAGCTTGAAGGCCGATATCAATAAGTTGTTGGATCTTTTTTTGAAATGACTGAACAGGATCATTAGTAAGTTTCCGATATGTGGAAATATCATTCAATTGTCGCATAATTTCACACTTGTATTGCTGGTACGATTGAATCACAACGCCTCCACCTTTATCAGCGGGGCGAATTACAATATTTACATCATCGCGGAGATCTTGAAGTGCAGCTTTTTCATCCAAGGTCAAACTGGGTCTGTGTTTAGGCGGTGTTTTTATAATATTTAGCGCGTCCTTATGTATGGTCTGTACAAAAGTTTTAATGGTCATGTTGTTTGATTTGATGTCTTTTTTTCTCCTTATAAATAAAAGGATTTGGTTGATATGTAGAATTTTCTTTCCTGTATTCATTAGCATACAAGGTGCGTTGTACCTTATACATATCAATTTCAACTGAAAATGGCTGTTTTTTTTTAACCGGAATGAACGTCAGACCTTTACTTAAGAGACTAAGATGGGCTTCTGTTAGTAATTTGTTAGAAAGGTTAAATACTACAGACGTTTCTTCTGTGATGGGGGTTTTGCTGCTGTGTTGGCATATCTGGTGACCCTTTTTCCCTCGCCTGGGGGGTCTCTTTTTCTTAGCCCGCTGGATTCCATACCCATTTCTGGGGGGTCTTGGTGGTGAATGCCAGCTCCTAAAAAAGGTGCAGTTCTGGACAATGGTCTAGTGCAGTGGCGTACTAAGGGGGGGGCGGGGGGTGCGGTCCGCCCCGGGTGCCACCAGTTAGGGGGGTGCCACCAGGTAAGGGGGTGCCTCCAGGTAAGGGGGTGCCTCCAGGGCTTGTGACTCTGTGAGCTGTGTGGCTGCACAGGGCGCCGGGAGCCACACAGCTCACACACGCAGGGGCTGGGAATTCAGCAGTACAGTGTACTGCACGGAGAAATGGGGGCGGAGCCAAACCGGATGCGGGGGCGGAGCTACAGCCAGCCTCCATTTGCTGCCTTTCACTGCAGCACACTGAGGGGAAGCAGGAAGGAGGCCCTGCTTCCCCAACTCCAACACACCAGGGACTCACTGACTGGACTCCTCCACCAGTAAGTAAGAGAGAGAGAGAGAGAGAGAGAGAGAGAGAGTGTGTGTGTGTGTGTGTGAAACTGCTTGTGACTGTCTGTGTGTGTGAATCCCTGCCTTTGACTGTCTGTGACTGTGTGTGTGAAACTGCTTGTGACTGTCTGTGTGTGTGAATCCCTGCCTTTGACTGTCTGTGACTGTGTGTGTGAAACTGCTTGTGACTGTCTGTGTGTGTGAATCCCTGCCTTTGACTGTCTGTGACTGTGTGTGAATGTCTGCCTGTGACTGTCTGTGACTGTGTGTGAATGTCTGCCTGTGACCAGTGGCGAATTTGATCCGTGCCCCCCCCCCCTACCCTGACCCTCTCCCCCCTGACTGTGGGTCCTTCCCCCCCGACACATACATACAGACACAAACACATTCACACACCCCCGACAGACACATACATACACACATGCAGACACATACATACAGAGACACAGACACACACATACATACACAGCCATACATACAGATACACACATACAGAGACAGACACACACATACACACATACACACACATACACACATACAGAGATACACACATACAATCATACACACATACAGAGACACAGACACAAACATACATAAACACATACACACACACATACAGAGACAAAGACACAGACAAACATACACACAGAGACACAGACAAACATACACACAGAGACACACACATACATACAAACACAGAGTCACACACATACATACAAACACAGAGTCAAAGACATACATACGGATACACACACACGAAGAGACAGACACACACATACACACAGACATACATACGGATACACACATACAGAGACACAGACACACATACATACACACATACAGAGACACAAAATGTTTCCTACCATGTGTGATTTCCCTGGGGTCCAGTGGTGGCTCAGCCTGATGGGAGTCAGAGTTCTCACTCTGACTCCCTCCTCCTTTCTGTTTCCTTCCGCACGGGCTCTCAGGATGCTGGGAGGAGTGACGTGCGGTCACTTCCTCCAGGCGTGTGATGATCTCATCACAGGGGGTCCGGTCGCGCTCTTAAAGCGCTCAGCGCAGACCGGGCCTCCTTACAATCCATGTCCATCAGGTGGCCCCATAACATGCGGCCCCGGCGGTTTGCCGCCGGGGCCGCAAAGCATGGCAGCTGCTACCCGGTCGCGGGGGGCCGCAGGGCGGCCGGGCTCCCTGGAGTGCCGTGCCCGGTCGCAGCTGCGACCCCTGCGACCGCGGTACGTACGCCACTGCCTGTGACTATCTGTGACTGTGTGTGTGAATGTCTGCCTGTGACTATCTGTGACTGTGTGTGAATCCCTGCCTTTGACTGTCTGTGACTGTGTGTGAATCCCTGCCTTTGACTGTCTGTGACTGTGTGTGAATGTCTGCCTGTGACTGTCTGTGACTGTGTGTGAATGTCTGCCTGTGTGTGTGAATGTCTGCCTGTGACTATCTGTGACTGTGTGTGTGAATGTCTGCCTGTGACTATCTGTGACTGTGTGTGTGAATGTCTGCCTGTGACTATCTGTGACTGTGTGTGTGAATGTCTGCCTGTGACTATCTGTGACTGTGTGTGAATGTCTGCCTGTGGCTATCTGTGACTGTGTGTGAATGTCTGCCTGTGGCTATCTGTGACTGTGTGTGAATGTCTGCCTGTGGCTATCTGTGACTGTGTGTGAATGTCTGCCTGTGGCTGTCTACCTGTGACTACGTCTGTGACTGTCTGCCTGTGCCTGTGTGTGTGAATGTCTGCCTGTGACTGTGCATGAGACTGACTTTTGGTGACTGTGTGTGTGACTGTCTGCCTGTGCCTGTATGTATGAATGTCTGCCTGTGATGGTCTACCTGGGACTGTCTGCATGTCACTGAGTGTGTGTGACTGTGTGCTGCCTGTAACTATGTTACAGTCTGCCTGTAATTGTGTGTGTGTGTGAGACTGTGTGTGTGTGTGACTGTCTGCCTGTAGCTGTGTGTGTGTGACTGTCTGCCTGTAGCTGTGTGTGTGTGACTGTCTGCCTGTAGCTGTGTGTGTGTGTGACTGTCTGCCTGTAGCTGTGTGTGTGTGACTGTCTGCCTGTAGCTGTGTGTGTGTGACTGTCTGCCTGTAGCTGTGTGTGTGTGACTGTCTGCCTGTAGCTGTGTGTGTGTGACTGTCTGCCTGTAGCTGTGTGTGTGTGACTGTCGGTCTGTAACTGTGTGTGTTACTGTCTGCCTGCAGCTGTGCGTTTGACAGTGTGCAAGTGACTATGTGTTTGGTACGGTGTACATCTGACTGTATCTGACTGTCTTCGCCCTGCAGTGAGTCGGCACATAACATCATCCAAGCATCGGCGTCATATTACAGGATGTGCAAGGGACGTGTGCATGAAGAGCACAGAGATCCCAGCAGCAACCACTGACTACCAGGGACTGAGGATCCACTCTAGCCCTCCCAGAGCAAGGTAGGGAGGCTGGGTGGACCTCTTAATTATTAAATGTGTGCATGTATGTGATGTTTGCGTGTGTATATCTAATTATGTGTGTTTGTAATTGTATGTGTGTGGGTCTGTGATTGTGTATGTATGTGTTTATGTGTGTGGTTGTGTGTGTATCTCTGTAGTTAAGTGTGTGTGTGTGTGTGTGTGTGTGTGTATATATATATATATATATATATATATACACACATATATATACACACACAACACACTTAACTACAGAGATACACACACAACCACACACGCAAACATCACATACATACACACGTGTATATATATACATACACACACACAATCACAGATATACACACAGACATACACCTATTGTGTTATTGTGTGTGTATATAAATGTGTATGTGTTTGGTACATAGCTCCCTTATTTGGTGTCCTTAAATATTGCAATCCCACATAAGGATAACAAATAAGGGCGTTATCTACTAAACAACTGAAATTAGGAAAAGTTTTTTTTTTTTTAATTCATCTTTTAGCTGTTTAGTTGATAATTCTCTAAATTGGTGTCCTTATGGGAGATTTCCATATTTAAAGATACCAAATTAGGGTTCTGTTTAGCAGATGGCTCCCTTATCCTTATTTGGTGTCCCTAAATATGGCAATCCCACATAAGGATAGCAAATAAGGGAGTTATCTGATAAACAAAGATCGACGTTAAGGAAGTCAGCTAGCCCACGAACAAGAAATCTGGGTGGCTAATGTGAATTCTATGCAAATTTGTTGACTGATGCCAACGTGCACTGCATGCTGCCAATGGCAGCACATTACCCCATCCCTTAGTGAAAAGTTTTAGTCCCCCCCCCCAGTTTGGATTGTGGTATCTTACCCCCTATATATTGTTCCTATGTGTCTATGTATCTGCATGTGTGTCAGTGTGTATTTAGGTGTGTGTATGTGTATATGTGCATACATCTCAGAATCTCGCCAACACTACACACAAATACGCCCCTGCATTTCAATGTCACCATTATATATAACCACACCACTGCCTTCAAAAACCACACTACATAAAAATGCATGCCTGCATTCAAACGCCAACACCACATACAGACACACATCCTACATTCACTCAAACATACTCCATACAAAAACATGCTTACATTTAAAAGCATAAACACTGCTTAATACTAAATACATAAAAAAAAAAAAAATTGTGGTTGCTTTTTACATTTTAAAGTTGGGGGGGGGGGTGCCAAAAATAGGACCCGCCCCGGGTGCCAAATGCTCTAGGTACGCCCCTGGTCTAGTGTCCTTAGATTCGGCATCCGACGCCGATTCGCCCGAGCTGATGTCAATCGTGTGTGAGGAAGGTCTGGTGATGCGAGGTCTAAATCTAGGAGGGGCGTTCCTAGTGTTGGTATCCATACCACTGAGCCATCTATACACCTGATGGTGTGTATAGTCATGGTTGACCTTAGTTAATTTTTGTTTTTTGAAACGAATTAATTCGTTCTGATATTTCTGAATATCGTCTTGTAATTTAATCATCATCTCGTTCGCAGTGGGTGCCTGTAGAGAGGTGACATTTGTTACTTCAAATTCCTGGATTGTTTTTTTCACCTGGATTAACTCCTTCCCGACTTCCTCAACCACTATGACCATCCAGTCTAAGGAACACTTGATAGCAATGTTCATCCAACGTTTGCAAAAATCTGGATCTGCAATAATGTGTGTGGTATTAGTGACACACAGGTGACAGAGTGTAGCCAACCAAAAAAATACAAACAGTGAATCAAATCACAAAACCTGACATCATAAATTAAAATCAAAGCAGAGAGCAAAACATATTCATACAGTGCTATGTACATAATTTATATAAGCAAACTTAAGCTTACCATTGGCAGACAGAATCCAGATTTTTGCAAACGTTGGATGAACATTGCTAACAAGTGTTCCTTAGACTGGATGGTCATAGTGGTTGAGGAAGTCGGGAAGGAGTTAATCCAGGTGAAAAAAACAATCCAGGAATTTGAAGTAACAAATGTCACCTCTCTACAGGCACCCACTGCGAACGAGATGATGATTAAATTACAAGACGATATTCAGAAATATCAGAACGAATTAATTCGTTTCAAAAAACAAAAATTAACTAAGGTCAACCATGACTATACACACCATCAGGTGTATAGATGGCTCAGTGGTATGGATATCAACACTAGGAACGCCCCTCCTAGATTTAGACCTCGCATCACCAGACCTTCCTCACACACGATTGACATCAGCTCGGGCGAATCGGCGTCGGATGCCGAATCTAAGGACACTAGACCATTATCCAGAACTGCACCTTTTTTAGGAGCTGGCATTCACCACCAAGACCCCCCAGAAATGGGTATGGAATCCAGCAGGCTAAGAAAAAGAGACCCCCCAGGCGAGGGAAAAAGGGTCACCAGATATGCCAACACAGCAGCAAAACCCCCATCACAGAAGAAACGTCTGTAGTATTTAACCTTTCTAGCAAATTACTAACAGAAGCCCATCTTAGTCTCTTAAGTAAAGGTCTGACGTTCATTCCGGATAAAAAACCCCAGCCATTTTCAGTTGAAATTGATATGTATAAGGTACAACGCACCTTGTATGCTAATGAATACAGGAAAGAAAATTCTACATATCAACAAAATCCTTTTATTTATAAGGAGAAAAAAAGACATCAAATCAAACAACATGACCATTGTACAGACCATACATAAGGACGCGCTAAATATTATAAAAACACAGCCTAAACACAGACCCAATTTGACCTTGGATGAAAAAGCTGCACTTCAAGATCTCCGCGATGATGTAAATATTGTAATTCGCCCCGCTGATAAAGGTGGAGGCGTTGTGATTCAATCGTACCAGCAATACAAGTGTGAAATTATGCGACAATTGAATGATATTTCCACATATCGGAAACTTACTTATGATCCTGTTCAGTCATTTCAATAAAAGATCCAACAACTTATTGATATCGGCCTTCAAGCTGGTTATATTGATCCTAATACAGCAAAATATATCTTGGTGACACATCCCATACATCCTGTACTGTACACCCTGCCTAAGATCCACAAATCCAGTCAAAACCCCCAAAAAGACCCATAGTCGCAGCCAGGGGTGGTCTACTAGAACCTATTGCCAAATATGTGGATTATTATTTACAGGATTGCGTCAAAGAGTTGCCATTTTGCCTCAAAGACACCCAGGATCTTCTAAGTCAACTTAGAGAACTTGGTCAGGATATACAATGCGAATTTATGTTTGCCACTCTGGACGTTCAGAATCTATACACGGCAATACCACAAGCGGAAGGGATTGAAGCTGTCCGCATTACCTTGTCCAAATGTACAGCGTACAAAGGCCCCCCAATAGAATTTATTTTGGAATTACTCACTATTGCACTTTCTTGCAATTATTTTAAATTCGAGGGCAACTTTTATTTGCAAGCATCCGGGACTGCTATGGGGGCGGCCATGGCTCCATCATATGCTAACATCTTCATGTCATGGTTTGAACAACAATAAATTTTTTCCACATATGCAAACAAAATACTGAAGTATTTTAGATTTGTGGATGACATCCTTCTCCTTTGGACTACCACACATCAGGAATTGGAAGATATGGTTCAACAGAACTGCTTCAAGTGTACTGGATGTGTGACTTGTAGCCATATGCTGACCAGTACTTCCTTTGCCCACCCACACACAGGCAAACGGATACCGATTAACCATTACATCACTTGTACGACAGATCATGTCATCTACATGGTGACCTGTCCATGTGGACTATCGTATGTCGGGAAGACAGACCTCACATTACGTGACAGGATCAGGGGTCATCGATCCGGGATAATGACGGCATACCGGGACCAAACCACGGAAAAACCAGTGGCCAAACATTTTTTGGCTATGCAACACCATCTTCCCACACTCAAATTTATTGGGATTGATCACGTACCCCCTCTGGACCGAGGTGGCGATCGATCTAAAATTATTTTACAGAGAGAAGCCTATTGGATCCACCATTTGGACACGGTCTCACCTAAAGGACTAAATGAAAACATCGTATATTCAATGTTCTTGTAACTACATTCTCATATCTAGATAATGCTCTTATAGAACATATCTATAGATTGGTGGCGATCATTATTATAGGTTTTGTTTTTTCTGTACCACCAAGATTCCTTTAAGTCCTAATTTTTTCTTTTAGCTATTATTACTATATGCCTTATAGCAACTATTGGCATTCGCATGGATAATAGTCTTTTTTTGTTTAGAAATATATAAAAGTTACACGCCTTAATTATCATTTATTTTTTCCCCTTTTTCGTTGTTTAGATGTAGGTAGCAATCATATGCTACTAGCATCATCTCATTATATTATTTATTGTTCTCTAGGCAGTTTAGTATGGCCTAGGATAATGAGTGGTGTTGTTCATGGACAGTTATTGTTTTTCCATTTACTTCTGGCGTCTGACATGTACGCAGCAATCACACGCTACAATCATGAGGCTGTAGGATAGATCCTATTGTAGATTAGCCACACATTGATATTTGTTTGTTTCCATTTGATGATAGCATTCTAGCTTTTATTAGCACTAGATTCTTTATTTCCCACTTTTTATTTATTTTTTTCCCATTTATTATAAGCTTTTTTCATTTGTATATAGCAATCATACGCTATAGGCGCCATGTTACAATTCCGCATGCCGGATTTAGTTTTGTAACTGTCATAGACATTGTGCTGCTTTTTGATATTTTGACACAACGCTAGATTTATTTATTAGTGGCGTGTAGTCACTTATTGATTAATTTATTCATTTATTTCTGTTCAATTATTTATTTTTCCCTTTGATACGTCATCCCAGATAACTCTATGTGCAGTTAGTTTGATAGCTTATAGGAGGTCCCATTTATCTTTCTAGCTCTCTAGTTAGCATATTTTCTGATATATATATATCTATTAGAATAAGTCCGTGTTATGCTTGGAGATTATGACATATTCTTTAGTATTAGATTATTACATTATTAATACACTTTACAGTATGCTCTAGTGTATAGAACATGTAAGCTTACGTTTGCTTATATAAATTATGTACATAGCACTGTATGAATATGTTTTGCTCTCTGCTTTGATTTTAATTTATGATGTCAGGTTTTGTGATTTGATTCACTGTTTGTATTTTTTTGGTTGGCTACACTCTGTCACCTGTGTGTCACTAATACCACACACATTATTGCACAGCACTGGCTGTTTATTAGATCTTTCTCCTGGCATCTGGACTTTTTACACCCCTTGGTAGTTTACACTACCCACTCCTTTCCCCATAGCGTTTCACTTGCGCCCGGTATGTAATTCTCTTCTTTGTATATCATTGCCTTGGCAACCACTTTTCCTCCGTCCGACGTCCCGATCACGTGACGTTCTATGCGTCTTCCAATCACTTCCGGGTTCTAATGGACAGACACACTCCTTTCCACTTCACCATTGGATAAGTGCACATTTACTTAGATTTGTATTTGATATATACCGTATTTATCGGCGTATAACACGCACCTCATTTTCAGAAGGAAATTCCAGGAATTTCCACCCCTCCCATAGTATCCCCCCCCCTCATCCCATAGTGTTCCCCCCCTTTCCATAGTATTCTCCCCCCTTTCCATAGTATTCCCCCCCTCCCATAGTATTCTCCACCCCCCATAGTGTGTCCCCCCCCCTCCCATAGTGTCCCCTAGTGCACTTTCCCTCTGTCCCATATTTACTTACCTGTCTTGTGCACACTTCCTTTCAGTCCCGCCGGAAACCCGAACCTGAAATTTAAGTTCCAGTACCGCGGTGCGCGCTGTGAAGCCGGCCCACGCTTCAAGACAGGTAAGTAAATGTGGGATATCGGCGTATAACACGCACCCATGATTTTCTCCCTATTTTCAGGGAGAAAAAGTGCGTGTTATACGCCGATTAATACGGTAAACACTTCACTGTCATGTACTTTGTGATCTTGAAAAAGACCCGGCAGGGTCGAAACGTCGATTGATTTCTGTACACCATATATGAATTAATAAAGCACCAGTTTTTCTACAAACACGAAGACCTGTGAGTGCATTTTGATTTTTCATTTTTTGCTTATATATTTGACGCCAGCAATTTGCAACCAGGTATATGAGACATAATTTTTGTGGGAGGAGAGTGCCAAGCTTTAAAATGTAAAAAAAAAAAAAAAAAAAAAAAAAATATATATATATATATATTTTGATAATATCAAAACATCGAATACAACATCCTAATATCTCTAGGAAACAAACACAGATTATTCAAGGACTTTCAGAAGATTCCACCATAACAATACGCTCGGCGGACAAAGGAGGGGGCATAGTCATACAGAACTATGAGGACTATGCTATAGAAATTTACAAACAACTGGAAGATGGAAATACTTATCAAAAGGTGATCCAACTAAAAGGATAACACAAGCAATTGATGAGACTTTAACATTCGGGCTAACAGCAGGTTTCATTGATCTACAACTATTTCGATTTCTGCACAAAGATAGCCCCGGACTCCCATTTTCTACACACTCCCGAAGATTCACAAGAACTTAAAAAATCCCACTGGACGACTGATAGTCTCGGCGGTAGGAGGCCTACTAGAACCAATTGCCAAATATTTTGACTTTTTGTTCAAATTACTTGTAAATGGAATTTCCACCTGCATCAAAGACACGGCCAATCTGATAGAAGAACTAACAAAAATCAACAATTTGGAAGGAATGGTTTTACTAATGACCTTAGATGTATCCAGCCTTTATACTGTTATACCCCATGATGGGGGGATAGAGGGAATGAGGGAGCTACTAACTGAGACAACACACTACTCTGGACCACCTATCGAGTACACCCTGGATTTGTTATCTCTGGCGTTGAAGAACAATTACTTCAGATTTGAAACGAAGTGGTACTTACAGAAGGCTGGGACATCCATGGGGGCAGCTATGGCCCCCATGTATGCAAATGCCTACATGTACCAATATGAAAAGGAGCACATTCTCAGTAAATATCGTGATAATATAATTAAATATTTTCGATATATCGATGATATCCTGATTTTGTGGAAGGGGAGCCCTCAACAAGCGATGGATTTTGTTGGAGATTTAAATAAATCGCCCACTCCAATAAGAGTGACTTCAAATATCAGTAGTCATATCATTCAATTTCTGGATTTGGAAATACTATACGATCAAGGGAATATAGAATACCAACTCTATACAAAACCGACAGATCGAAATACACTACTCCACTACGAGAGTGCACATCCTAATCATGTGAAAAATTCTTTACCTTTTTCACAATTCTTGAGAGTCATAAGGAACAATTCCAGGGAATCTCAGTGTGAGATACAACTACAAGAAATGTATGATACATTTTCACAGACAGGTTATACCAACAAAGTGTTAGATAGGGCACTCATCAAAGCAAGAGACCAAAGAGGAGAGACAGAAAAGAAACCCCGTAAGAAGAACTATAGGATTCCATTTCCTTACAACACAGCAACAACTAGAATCTGCCAGACGGTTATGAAAAACTGGCATATCATGGAGAATGATAAGAGTCTTCCTGACAATCTACACAATAAACCGATGTTCTCTTATAGGAATAATAAGAGCTTGAAAGATCTACTAGTTCACACTGATCCGATTAAAAGCTATATGCCAACAACCAAAAATGTGGCGAATTATGGTTGTGTAAGATGCCTAGGCTGCGTGACCTGTGGACATCTCATACCCTGCAAAAGCTTCAATCATCCACATACGGGTCAATTATTCAGAATACAACACAGGATAAGTTGCCGTACAGATCATGTGATCTATAAACTATCCTGTCCTTGCGGATTGAATTACGTCGGCAAGACGGAAACGGCTCTGTGTGAAAGAGTAAGAGGACACAGATCGAGCATCAGGCTGGCCTATAGGGATAAGAAATCAGATAAACCAGTGGCACGACACTTTCTAGAGCAAAACCATCCGCTTTCTTCTTTGAAATGTATAGCGATTGATCATCTTCCGGCATCTCGAAGAGGTGGTAACAGACAGGAACAATTGTTACAAAAAGAGACATGGTGGATTCAGAAGTTGGGGACATTAGCCCCAATGGCTTAAATGAGAAACTCTCTTATATTTCTTTTCTTTGACAGTTCACTGATGGATGAAGTCCCTATTAAGGTTTGACATGCATAGTATCATGCGAGACAGTTGTAGTTACTATTCTGTTAGCATCTATTTATGTTAGGAGAAAATAATTTTTTTGAATAATCAGGCTACCTTGAAAAGAATTTTTTAAGTTTTTTTGGATTATTTCCAATTTTTTAATATTTGGTATATTGCACACATTAAATATACTTCATTATAGTAATCTCTAGGGCTCCGGTTAGTATGTGGGTAAAATTGGAAACCGCCAGTGTCTTTGCTCCCCAAAGTTTGGATGAAGAGCATATAGAGAAAACACTTGGTCAGAGTTCCCATCCTTAAAAACCTTGTTCGCTTTCCTCTTGTTTTTAGCATAACCCACAATACGGTATACTTATGTATATGAGCCTGTAGTAGCCCCATATGAGAACACATATATCAATAAATTTCACATATAGCCAACTACTTTCTTAATATGATGAAGCAGCACTCTAAGTTAATGATGCAATTAGCATTTCACTCTCTCACTTTTTTACATTTTTTATGGTTTGTTTCACTAATATTTTTTTCACTTGCTCATTACTTCACACAGGGACATATTAAAAGATGTCACTTAAACATATCCCAGTAGTGTTAAACACTATATTGATCACTTTTGTAGTGATCTTTTTATTAAGAAGCTGCAGATCACTTACCTGGAGACACTATTGATATTATTTATATTGAGATCAAACACTTTAGAAATAATTGTTTCACATGGCTAACTATTGCTATATCACCTTTGTATCTTGTACACTGTTTATTATATACATGACTACTCACACATAGTGTGCTCATATTTACAAATAAATTGCTACTTATATATTCAAGAGGCATCATTCATGCTCTCTTTGTCTTGGAGGCTGTATAGGTGGGGAGATTGGGGATTCTAATCTCCTGCCTCAGCGCGAGTGGGAGGATGCACAGTCGATTGAATATGCAATCGCTCATGCGCCCGACGTCTCCATGGTGATGGAGGACTCGGGCAATCAGGAAGTAGACTGAGCGCGCGTTTAGCATTACGGAAGCGCTCTGCACCCGCCCAGACGCTCGGAGGATAGGATGATTGTTCTCCTGCACATCTGAACTGTGAGTAAAGTTGATTACTATTCTTATTTAACCAATTTGATTTTCATTTGTATCTGTATTCTGTCCTGAAGAAAGTTCCTGAGTGGAACTGAAACGTTGACTGTTGGAATAAAGACATAACATTTTGATTTGGAAAAACCCTGGGAGTGCTGATTTTTCTTGGTCTATATCTATTTCAGTGCAATCGAGCACCGGGTCTACATTTATGTAAGTTGGAGTGCAAGGCCTTTTTCTTTTATATATATATTTTGTGATATATATATTTATATATATTGTGATCCTTGTTTGTAGATAGCACGGTCCTCTAGGGTAAACAGGCACAGTCCTTTGGCTTTTGTATAATCCAGGCAACTTTATTGTAAATCCACACAGGAGACAGCAGTAAATGAAAACATAAATCCCTTTAAACAAAAACCTAGCTCGTCTGAGCACTAACTAATATTAGGTTCCCTATCTCTCAGGGGTTAAACTAAACAAAACAATATTGGTTTCACCAACCTAGAGTCTTTGTCCACTCTCAGCACTCCCAGTGCTCCAAGCCAGCCTTGACTGCTTCACTTTCTGCACTCCCAGTGCTCCAAGCCAGCCTTGACTGCTTCCCTTTCTGCACTCCCAGTGCTCCAAGCCAGCCTTGACTGCTTCCCTTTCTGCACTCCCAGTGCTCCAAGCCAGCCTTGACTGCTTCCCTTTCTGCACTCCCAGTGCTCCAATCCAGCCTTAACTGCTTCCCTTTCTGCACTCCCAGTGCTCCAAGCCAGCACTCCCATTGCCTAGTCTCCTTGACTCTCACTGGAGAGAACAGCCTCTCTCCTACCTGCTTCCTGGGAGGAAGCCAGCAATCCCCCTGTACCTGCTTAGCAGGGAGTGGTTTATTCCCACTGCTACAGCTGATTATCTGCAGCTGAGCAGTGGGTTGGAGACAGTCCAAAAAACCCTGGCCTGGATCTTTGTCTCCCAAGAAAACCACTAAACTGTGGAGTGGAGCATTGGCCCACCCTTCTCTCCAAATGCTCCACCCCAGGGGCCCATAACTAAACAAAGCTTTGTGTTGTGAAACACACAAACTACATATACTCCCCATGGGGTTAAATGGCTTCTCTGCCTTCACTTTATCACAATATGTATATACTTTGTGTATTTCAATATTAATATAATTTCACATATTAATATTAAAATACAAGTATAAAATCACATATGTATTATATGTATATTTTATGTCTCTATATTCATTTCATTACAATAATAAATAAATGAAATAAATCAATCAAATATTATAAATACATATGTAATTTCTTTCTAACTGTTTGATATTAATATATATTTTAATATCCTGCATCAAATTCAACAACCATCAGGCCTCATCTCACACTCACTCAGTGGAGCTCTGAGCCGGCGAGATAATTGAGTTTTGGAAAAATACTAAAATCAATTATTTGCTGGCCAAAAAAAGTTAACATTTACATTTTTCAGAAATACCCCAAAAATACATAAAAACCCCACAAAAAGCTGAGCTTGATGGGACAAACATATTACAAATTCAGCCCAATCCATTCAGTGGTTTTCGAACTGCACCATGTGGAAGGTTGACCGGTTTGCCACGAGGTTGAATCCGAAAAAGAGTTCCAGAAAATTTGTAGCAAGAGTCGGTCTCTGTTTGCGTGGATTTATCCGAAAACCGCAATAGATTAAATAAAGCTTCATGTAGAATGCTCCTGTTGATTGTCTGTTTCAAACTCCCGAATGCCGTTCATCTACCGTACTGGGAAGTAGGACATAGGAGACTTCCATATAGACCGGGGTTCGTGCGAGTGCCATGCCCAAAACAGTTCCAGGCACTCCACGACTAGCGCGTTCAGGAGAAAAGATGTCCGCCATCCATTGTTCTCACCACGTGCGTTCGTATGCACGAAATGGCGGCCACCTAGAAGCATTGCTACAGTGTTCCACGTTCTAATTAGTTCACCGGGTGGTCTCTGTTCGGTAAAATTAATGATTTACCAGACGGTTGAAAAAATAAAATGAAACAACAAGGGAAGTAGATAGCAGTGGAAATAACCAAATGGTGCTGGGAATCCCTTCACAACCGTTAATATAATTTTCAGTTATAGTTAATGCCAATCTGATTTCACTGCAGATTATACACAGCGGCGTACATCATCTTCTGCGGCCCCGGCCCACGTGGCAAACCACGGGGGCCGCCCGATGGAGATGGATTGTCAGGGGGCCACCACTGGGCTCCATGGAAAGTCACCTTAAAGGTAGGAAACAGGAAGGTGACATTTTGTGTGTGTGTGTGTGTGTGTGCCTGTCTGTATGTATGTGTGTATGTGTCTGTCTGTATTTGTATGTATGTGTCTTTGTATGTATGTGTGTCTTGTGTGTGTGTGTCTGCCTGTATGTTTGTGTGCTTGTCTGTCTGTTTGTATGAATGTGTGTGCGTGTCTGTCTGTATGTTTGAATGTGTGTCTGTCTGTGTGTGTGTGTGTGTGTCTGTCTGTGTGTGTGTGTGTCTCTGTCTGTCTTTTTATGTATGTGTCTTTGTATGTATGTGTGTCGTGTGTGTCTGTATGTATGTGTGCCTGTGTCTGTCTGTCTGTCTGTCTGTATGTGTGTGTGTGCCTGTCTGTGTATGTATGTGTGTGTGTGTGTCTGTATGCGTCTGTCTGTGTGTATGTGTGCCTGTCTGTTTTTATGTATGTGTCTTTGTATGTATGTGTGTCTTGTGTGTGTGTCTGCCTGTATGTTTGTATGTCTGTCTATGTGTGTGTCTTATGTATGTGTGTGTGTCTGTCAGGGGGGACTATGGGGGTGGGGCACAGATCATTTTTGCACCGGGGCCCCATGGTTTGTGTGTACGCCACTGATTATACACATAATCTTTCACCTCCTTCCCCTTGGTGCCTAGGGGCTAATGGGCACTGCTAACATCCCTGCTAGCCCTCCACGCCATGATAGTCAGGGCGACCACATAGCTCATGCCCTCTTGCCTGCATAGCTCATGCCCTCTTACCTACACCAATAAGCTCACAGACACCTCCGTTAGGCATCCTCTAGGCCGATAACAGCTACCACTACCAAGACATCTTGTACTGCACACACATAGCACACTTGAGGACCCATTAGCTAGCAGGAGTTCACTTCACTTTACACAACTTGTTACTCATTTTTATAACTCTAATAATATCTTAAAATACTTGCCCAAGTGTATTCTATTACGCGTTCATGCAATGTTTGAAGTTTGACTAGTGCTTTATGTAACCGCATAACGTATTTTATGGCATATTTGTGCAAGACAAAAATAAAGAATACTTTTTTAAAAATCTATTTTTCTAAATAAATAAAAGAGGTAAACTTTGAGGAGATTAAAAATCATCCATTATGACATTAACTAACTTATGACAAAGCTATAGTTCCTGTCATTTTCATCTTTTAGCTGTTTAGAAGATTCCTCCCTAAGTATTCTTTACTTGGGATTGTGCAAGATATTTTTTTTTGTAAATTTTTATTTTATTAATAAATTTATGAGTGCCCTTAGTGGATCAAAATATCATTAAAATTTTACTTTTAATAGTACGAAAAATATAAAACAATTAAAAAAATAAAAAATGTTGAAAATAACTTTTAGTGAATTTACAGTAAGTGTAAAAGTATGTACAGCAAAACAAAAGAAAAGAACCAAAAAATAAGTGCTAATCAAAATCTGTAAGCTAGATAGTGAATACACGTATACCTATATTATAATGGTATATTTGTGCACATAGTATCGCGGCACATCTACCCCAAATTGCAATGTGGGTGACATTCGATACTTCAAGTAGTGTGCAATTCGGAGAACACTGAATTGGGGTCTAATGGGCAGCTGCTGCCGAGTTTCTGAGCATGGATCAGCCCTGTGACCTATGTAAAGAGAGACCTTCAATCGCTGATAAAATGTCCAGCGTATTTGACAGGTCTGTTAAACGATCACAGTCAAGATGAGGATTAATCTTTCTAGTGATAAATCATAATTAAATGATGTGCTGTACAAATATACACAGAAGATATGGTAGCTGTATGCAACCGATAGTCCGATAGCAATCGTCTAACGTGTAAACGACCAATTAAACAAAAAAATAGAACACTGAAATTGCTGGTAATCAACCCTGTGACTTATATAGAGAGAGACCTATACTCGCTGTTAGGATATCCAGCATACTTATTGACAGGTCTACAATGGTCACAGTGCAGATATGGTTCCTTCTTTATAGTGATAAATTATACATAAATGAGGTGCTATACAAATGTTCACTAAAGATATAGTTGCTACATTCTTTATAGTGATAAATTATACATAAATTAGGTGCTGTACAAATATACACTAAAGATATAGCTACATTAGATACATAAAAACACAGAGGACCTGTTCATAAGTTTTCAGGATACCTCTGGTATAAGTAACTTGCAACAAAACAAAGTTGCAGTTAGCTTGCAACAAGACAAAGTTGCAGTAAGAACTGAAATAGTAACAGTAATAATTTACTTGGTAAACGGAGTGGAATGTTGCCACCAACTGCATACAAGTAATGGAGCTAAAATAGCCCAAACTAAACCACAATAACTGTTATAGCCAGCAGACACAAAGGGAGGGGGTAGTATCACGATCGAATGTGTACTGAAGGTGAAAGAATAATGCACAGTGGCATAGATCTACCCCACAATATAGTCTGCTCCGGTCATAACAGGAGTGGTAAACAGGATCCTTCAGAGAGTGCGGTCATGTCGATCTGAGGACCACACACTGAGCTGTTGCACTGAATCCGACGGCCCCTGACATGTGCGTTTCGTCACAACTCAGAGGGTAACCGATGTGAGGTGAGTATCAGCTATTTAAAGGTAATAGGTAAAGCTGATTCTGATGGCCCGCTGATTCTGATTGGTCGGTCACTAATTTTCAGTGATGACGATCACTAATTGGATAAGTATCATCATTAACCATGTAGGGTCCGTAGAGGAAACAAATGAATATGATAATGCATATGAATAGATAAATGTTGCAGTTGAAGACTGATAAACTGCCACAAACTTATGAGCGAAAATGACTCAAAAAGTAGAGACAATTAAATATCGATGGAGGACTTAAGACATAGTAAAAACACTTAGACATAGTGTATATAATGTCTATATCCCTCTGATCGTGGAGTGCTGTAAAAATCGGTTTTAACCCCTTCAATGCCGATCAAGGGGTGAAAAAACATAATACAGAGGAAAAACCAGACTAAGATAAAAGATAAGACCATATGTATAATATAATAGGGGATTCTTAGTTACAAGGGGCAAATCTTGTCATGATCATTTAATATACAAAAATAAATACATATGCTCTATTGACTAAATAAATCCTAATGTAAATGAATAAATGGGGTGAAGTTGAATTCTTCATTTAGATTAGACGTTTAATCTTTTGGACCGGTTCTTGTTCTAGCTTCTCTGACATGGTGAAGGTGTTAAACAACAACGATATTGTTTTACAACTGACACACGTCATCCATGAAACACAACTGGTATTTCTAGATCTCAGAATCTTACTGAACATGGATGGCACAATAGATACTGAGCTGTATATGAAAAGCACTGCATCTAATAACCTTCTCCACTGGCGCAGTTTCCACCCTTACCGCCTGAAAGCTGGAATTCCATATGGACAGTATCTCCGAGCTAGGAGAAACTGTTCTAATGAAGTGTCATTTAAAGCCGAAGCAGATATTTTGAGGACACACTTTAAGAGCAGAGGGTATCCCAATAAGATCCTCAAAAAGGCCTTTCAGAGGGCTCTCTCTCAAGACAGAAGTTCCAGCCTTCATTCTTCTAAAGTCACTTTACCCAACCAATTGATTAGGTGTATAGGAACCTACGACAAGCAATGGCAACCTATCAAAGAGATATTTACTCGGCATTGGCCAATCCTACAACATGACACTGACTTAAAACCAGAAGCAGTGGCATATCCCAACATCACGGCTCATAGGTCAAAAAACCTCAGAGACTTTCTGGTACACAGTCATTTTGAGAGAAAAACACCTTCCAAGAACTGGAGTAAGGCATGTCCTTTCATAAACCAGTACAAATTGATTAAGTGCACTAATACACAAAAAGAATGTAAAATCAACCAGTTCATAAACTGCAGTACTACACGCGTCATATATGTCATCACATGCTCTTGCGGCATGCAATATATTCGGAAAGACCTACCAAGAACTCAGGAGGCGCACTTTGCAACATGTGAATTCTGTTAAAAATCTTCATCTGAGTACTCCAGTGGCCATGCATGTCAGAAATTTCCATGATGGAAACCCTAATCATCTATCTTTTCAGGTCTTGGAAAGAGTTAATTTAAACTCCAGGAAAGGCAACTTCAATCACATACTTCTTCGTAAAGAGTCCAGGTGGATCTATGAATTTAAAACTCTCACTCCAGGCGGTCTTAATGAAGAATTCAACTGCACCCCATTTATTAATTCACATTAGGATTTATTTAGTCAATAGAGCATATGTATTTATTTTTGTATACTAATGCTCATGACAAGATTTGCCCCTTGTAACTAAGAATCCCCTGTTATATTATACATATGTTCTTATCTTTTATCTTAGTCTGGTTTTTCCTCTGTATTATGTTTTTTCACCCCTTGATCGGCATTGAAGGGGTTAAAACCGATTTTTACAGCACTCCACGATAACAGGGATATAGACATTATATACACTATGTCTAAGTGTTTTTACTATGTCTTTTTTTTTATAAATCTGTTTATTTAATAATGTTAAGGCAACAAGAATGTTAGGCTCGCAGGCCAGCATGGGTTTCAATTGGTACGGTACATAACAGATTCAGCGTCAACATTTGAACATTATAAAACATTCCGTGCGGTATTGCTCAGTTATCGTGGTGCATTCAATTTTTTTTTTTTAAAGGGGTAAAGTAAGAGGAAAGATAGGCTTGCAGGCCTTCGGTAAAAACACTCAAGTTTCAGTACATGTCCATATCTTATAGTGCTCTGCCTATAGGTTACCGGTATTTCAACATATTGTTCATTGTTATACCATCTTTATTCATGAGATATAGTATTCATTACTGCGGGGGTGTAGTGGTAGTACGTCGGGGCGTTTTTCTGCAACAGTGCGTATAGGTAAGCATACAAGCATAAATATCGTGTTCCCATGGTCAGGGTATGTCGTCTCGTACATGGATACCTAGATTCTTCCGGTTAGAATATATGTGACAGTAGCTACCTGAGATAACTGTCTTAGTTAATGAGGGGAATCAGGGTGGTGTCAAGTGGTATGGAAGGTAAATTGTGGTAGTGGTTGTACCAGTGTCCCCCCCCCCCCCGTGCCCCCGCGGCGCGGTCCCCACGACAGGCGAACTCCAGGGCCAAATGAGGAGTGGTGTGTCTAGCTTGGGTTGCGCTTTCCAAGTGTCAAGTTATGTGCGTGGTAGGCTATATCATTAGTCTAGCTGTGAGGTTGCTGTTTTCGGTGATATCCCCTTAGTATGGGGGTGTGCATGTGTCCGGGAGTGTTATGTTCCGACTCCCGACCCCTCATTCCCCGTCTTCGTGCTGCGCATGGGTTGTTTGCCGCCTAGCTTGGTATACAAACCACGACTGCCACATCTCTGCATGTCTGACCTCACGACCCGTTAGGGAAGCCTGCAGTGCTTCCGCCAATTGTATGTCTCCGACCCTTCGGTGCCACTCCTCAACTGTAGGGGCCTCGGCACGCTTCCAGTACACAGGAATAAGGGCCTTGGCTGCGTTCAATAGGTGGCGATGTATGGATTTCTTATATCCAGATATGGACTGGGAGGTGATGCGGAGGAGGGCCAGTTCCTTGGACCACTCCGTGTCATCGCCCAAGATTGTCTTGATTTCGGACCGGATCCGTTCCCAGTATGGTGTAATGAGTCTGCAGTCCCACCACAGGTGTATCACCGTCCCTCTTTCTTCCAGACATCTCCAACAGGTTGGGGATGCCGTCGGGAATATCCTGTGCAGGGCGACTGGTGTTCTGTACCACATGGAGATCAATTTGTAATTGACCTCTTCATAGTGGGAGCTAGAGGAGCTCCTGTGCTGCCACAAGAATGCTGTGTCCCACTTTGACGGCGAAATGGGTTCTCCTAGTTGGACTTCCCATTGTCTTTTGAAGGTGTGGTTGTTCGCGGCGGCTCCCACCAGCAGGTGTTGGTAGAGCTGTGAGACTGCCTTGTCTAGCGTGGCTCCTCTGTGGCAGAGGTCCTCAAACCAGGTGAGGTTTCTATGCAGTTGTTCTTTGTTTGGGAGCGATTCGTAGTAGTGCGTTAGTTGCATATGTCGGAGGGTCGCCATCGGCGTATTAGGTCTATTGGCCATTAGAGCGCGTAGGGGTTGTATCGTTCCCTCCCTGAGCACTGTGCTGATCGGGATGTATTGCCTCTCCTCTAAGAATATCCAGGCCCTGGCCGGGACGTGCCCCCCCCCCTATATCTGGGTTAGGGGTAATGGGGAGCAGGGGGCTAGGAATCGGGGAGACATGTGTGTTGGTCATTATCTGTCCCCATGTCATCAGTGTCTGTACCACCGGGTTCCCTGTTCCACCGTCTTTGTGACGTCTTGTCCTCCCTCGCCACACTGCCGCTTGAAGTTTGGCTTTTGAGTCTCCTCTGTCCAGGGTCGCCCAGTGCTTCGGGGAGTCAGTTGCGTGCCACTCTAGGATTCGTTGCATTGTGGCGGCTTGGTGGTACCGCTTGAAGTCTGGGAGTGCCAGACCTCCCCCGATTCTGGGTAAGCACTGGCACAACAAATAGATAATCTGGAGATGCAGGTGGAAGATCTCGCCAACATATCGAGGTGAAATAACCTGCAAATATGGGCCCACTTGCAGAGAAAATGGCAGGTTACTTCAAACACCTAATCCCCGACATACCTGAAGAGAAGTGGGTCATAGACCGTGCCCACAGAGCGCTACAAACCAGAAGATTGGAGGGAGTGGTGCCTCGTGACATCATAATCCGCTTCCAACACTAGTCCGCCAAGGAAGCCATAGTACGCTACAGCCGGGACAACACCTTGCAATGCCAAGATACTCAGCATCTACCAGGATCTCTCTCTGGCAACCCTGCAATGAAGAAAGGAATGGAGGACTCTGAGAGAATTGCTCCGGCGATATGGGACCCTCTACACCTGGGGACACCCCTTCAAGATTGTTTCTTTCCGAAATGGACAAACGCACACTCTTCTACCTTGCATAAATCCTATGGCATTCCTCTAGAGTCTCAACATCGAGCTGCCGCAGGACTTCCAAATGCCCTGCAACCGGCGCTCACCATTGATTACGCTACCTAGCAACTGGCAGAATGTCCCACCACTCTCCTACCAGCTGGGACTGTATGCCGGAATTACGCTACGTTCCTAGGCAGCGGACTTCATGGAGGAATAAAGGGGGGGGGGGCAGGACTCAGGGGGAGCCAGGGTGGCCACCATGCTACACAGGGGTGGATTCCCCACAATGTTACACCACACGGGATTGCCCCCTGTGGGATTTGGGGGATGCACAGGTTACCCAACACCCTCTAAACACCCCGCTTTTGGGGGGGGGGGATACTTGAAAAATAAAAAAATTATAATTATTTTTTATAAAATTAACCCCCCCCCCCCAAAAAAGCTATCATATAAATGATAGCCACCCCTGTGATGAGACTTCACGAACCTCCACTGAACTCTGAATGTATTGTTCCTTCAATATTGATACGGTTAAATGGATCTTTATGCATTGAATAACTATGGGTCTGGCGCTTTGCAGCACAGCTCGCACCCCTGGACTCCTCTGGCAACACATAAGACCAGACTGTTTGTTTATGTTTATCGTTAAGGTTTTTACACCTCAATTTCGAGGCAAAATTACTATTGTTATTGCTCTTACCCAAGGCACCGAGAGGCCAAGGACACCACAGGGACACACGACAGCAACCCAGCATGCTGCCGGTTCACCCTCTGCCCCAATCAGGGGGACTCATAATGAATCGCTAACGCATATACACCCTGCCTTGATATGGCGCTGAAAATAGTATCCTTTAATGTCAAGGGTTTGTACTCCCCCAATAAACTAAGACTGCTCCTGCGGGACCTTAGGTCTAAAGGGGCAGACATTGCCCTGGTACAGGAGATGCACCTTCCCAGGTTGGCCAAGATTAGGTTAACAGATAGTCACTACACTGGAGTTTATGAAGCCAGTATGCGGCGCAAATGAGCGGGCATGGCCATTCTAGTACACAAGCGTTGTCCCCTCACTGACGGGCTCCGATGTGGACCCGGAGGGAATGATTCGTAACAATATCTGGCACATTACATAACTCCAAAGTGCAAATTACCAATGTTTATGCCCCAAATGAGCCGGAGCCCCAGTATTGGGACACACTCATAACATTGATAAGCTCCGGAGGGGGAGGCATACAGGTGGTTGGGGGAGATTTTAACGCAGTGCTGTGTCCACCCGTCGACAGAAGCGCAAAGCCAGGAGTCCTAAGGTCCCACAGTAGAGGGGCACAGGACAAACTGTTTCACACATTCCTAGCCAATACACGCCTCCTAGATGCGTGGCGCATTCAGCATCCTGACACTCGTGATTTCACATTTTACTCTGCACCGCATGGCACATATTCCAGAATTTATAATATTCTCCTTAATGGGGATGGCCAAACTCGCTCAATCAGACATTCACAACATAACATGGTCAGACCATGCAGACATCGAGGTTACCTTATACAAACTTAAGTATTCCTCCAATTCGACATGGAAACTAAATACTAGCCTGTTACAAGATGATATCTGCCAAGCAGTTAGCGACACTATCCTAGACTACTTTACACACAACACATCCACAGAAGTCAAACCGGTGGCCGTGTGGGCAGCACACAAATTGGTCCTGAGGGGACACTTTAAAGTAGCAACACACAAAAAAAGGCATGCCTCACAACGCATGATAGAGCAACAAGCGGCGTTACAGAGGGCTGAACAACAACACAAAGTTAATCCCACAATGGACAAACTAACAGAACTAAATGCCATAAGACACTCCCTCAAAGTACTATCCCTGGAGGGTGTGGCATGCTCCATTCTCTGGTCCAGGCGCATGTTCTATGAAAAATCCAATAAAATGGACACCCTTTTAGCCAGAGCACTGTGCCCCAGGGGTCTGCACGCAGCAGGGCAATCTAACTCACACACCACAGGACATCACCACAGTGTTCACTGAATACTACTCCACCTTATACAACCTCTCCCCACATTTAGACGGAACGACAGCTGAAGACCCAGCAACCTTGAAGGCATTTTTGTCCGCGGCTAGATTGCCGGGAGTGACGGGGGAGGATGCTGAGGCCAGCAATCACCACACTTCAGGGAAACAAAGCCCCGGGTCCCGATGGCTATGACATAGAAGGCCTTCGACAGGGTATGATGGCCCTACCTCTTCGGGCTGCTTGGGGCATGGGGATTTCCAGAGCCCTATGTGATCCGATCCGCGCCATCTACTCCAACCTCAGAGCTCAAACTCTAATAACGGGAGCTAACCATATCCCTCCCCCCCGCTCTTTGCGTTGTCCTTCTACAAGCCATCCGACAACACTACAACACCCACACATACAGGGCGTGCACATAGGCGGACAACAATTCAAAACATCGGCCTATGCTGATGATGTCCTGCTTACCCTATCTGACCCAATCCAATCCTTAGAGCACCTGACCGAACTATTAGATAGGTACAGCGCTTTATCGGGCTACAAAGTCAACATGGCAAAATCCACGGCTATCGCCTTTCACCTCTTGGCCGCGGACAAACACTAATTCGCGATAAATACAAACTAAGTATCACTGCAGACACACTCCCTTACCTGGGCATTAAACTGATGACAGACCACGCCCTACTATACAAACACAACTACCCACCCTTCGTACCCTGACCCGGGACTTGGAGCACTGGACGGATAAGCCCATTTCATGGTTGGGCATACTTCACTCTGTGATGATGAACGTCCTCCCCAGACTGTTATTCCTCTTCCAGGCACTACCTGTCCTGATATGGCAGAGGAAACATCTCAGGTTAGCCCACAATCTGCTATACAGACCTTGGCACAGGGGAGGATTGGGGCTCCCGCACGCATATCTGTACTACCTCGTGGTACAATTGGCGCAGGTCGCCTGCTGGCACTCCCCCCCCCCCCCCCACCGACCACAGAAGTTGGGTGGACCTAGAATCCCTCCTGATTGTTTCAGACCTGCCCCAATTTTATATCTGGCTCTACAATGAGCAGAGACCCTTCTTGAGGAACATGTGCCCAACTATCCTAAACTCCATCCGGTTGTGGGACCAGGTGGCCCACAAATATGCACTCAGTACCACGCCTTCCGTGATGACTCTGGTGCTCCAAAATAGGGCATTCCCCCCTGGCCTGTACGCTTGGAACTTTAAAGGGATAGAGTACGCAGGACTACAGAGATATGTCCACCTATACATAGATAAAGCCACCGTCACCTTCGAGAAGCTCAAAGAGCATGCCCCCCTCACCACAAGGGATTACTTTCGCTACTTACAGATACGCGACTTTGCAAATAATAGGGAGGTACGAGAGGCCGCTAAAAGCCCATTAACTTTCTTTAAAAAAATGTGCTTCCATGAAACACAACCCAAGGGTCTTATATCCCTACTATATAACCACATCAGTGCAGAATCTAACGAGTGGGGAAACCTCAGCTATACCGACCAATGGGAAAGAGACATGGGAGAGGTGCTAGAGGGAGAGGAGTGGCAGGACATATGCGAGGCGTGTGCACAGTCCTCCATCTGTTTCACCCTCCAGGAACAATCCTTCAAAATGTTATTTCGCTGGTACACCACCCCGGTCAAGCAACTTCACATGAAACTAAGTTCCAACAACTCTTGTTGGCGCTGTTGTGGCTCAAAGGGTATATACACATATGTGGTAGGAGTGCCCAATCGTCCGGAGTTTCTGGACCAGGGTGGTGGATCTGAGCTCTAAAATACTACAAAAGCACCTGGACATGGCCCCATGGGCGTGTCTTCTATCTAGGCCCACAGAGGGATTGTCAGGACCAGAAACTGCTTAACATGCTATATTTGGCGGCCCAAAGGGCATTGGCTCAAAGATGGCTCTACCCGGAGCCCCCTCCCCTGTTCTTAGTCATCACAAAATTAAAGATAACCACCTTATGGCCAAGCTGACCTCATGGGTGCGGAACACCACAAAGACCTTTCGAAAGGTGTGGGATCTATGGGAGCAGTACACTGACGAGACAGGGATATAAACTGACCAGTCCCTGGGAAAAAAGAGACGGAGGGCGGGGATGCGGGGGTTCCCGGTTGCCTCAGGCCTCCTCCTCTCTGTACATGTTTGTAACCTACCCTAAAGACAAATGGTACATATACCAATCACCATTCCATAACATAGTTACATAGCTGAAAAGAGACTTGCATCCATCAAGTTCAGCCTTCCTCACATTTGTTTTTTGCTGTTGATCCAAAAGAAGGCAAAAAAAAAAACCCAGTTTGAAGCACAAGTTTGCAACAAGCTAGCAAAAAAAACTCCTTCTTGACCCCAGAATGGCAGTCAGATTTATCCTTGGATCAAGCAGTTATTACCCTACATTGAAAGATTATATCCTTGAATATTCTGTTTTTGCAAGTATGCATCTAGTAGCTGTTTGAACATCTGTATGGACTCTGATAAAAACCACTTCTTCAGGCAGAGAATTCCACATCCTGATTGTTCTTACAGTGAAAAAAACATACTTTGCCTTAGATGAAATCTTCTTTCTACTAGTCTAAACGCATGGCCTTGTGTCCTATGTAAAGTCCGGTTTGTGAATAGATTTCCACACAATGGTTTGTATTGGCCCCGAATATATTTGTATAATGTTATCATATCCCCTCTCAGGTGACGTTTTTCTAAACTAAATAGGTTTAAATTTGTTAACCTTCATAGCTGACATGTTCCATTCCTTTTATTAATTTTGTAGCCCACCTCTGCACTTTTTTTAGTGCCATAATATCCTTCTTTAGAACAGGTGCCCAAAATTGCACAGCATATTCAATATGTGTTCTTACCAGTGATTTATAAAGAGGCAAAATTATATTCTCGTCCAGAGAATGAATGCCCTTTTTCATGCATGACAATACCTTACTGGCCTTGGCCATTGCACATTGTTGCACAGTTTGTTGTCTATAACAATTCCCAAGTCCTTTTCTTGTGTTGTTATCCCTAATTCGCTTCCATTAAGCGTATACGTTGCTTGTGTATTCTTTATGCGAAGTGCATAACTTTGCATTTTTCAACATTAAATTTCATCTGCCATTTGAGTGCCCAGTCCCCCAGTATCTAAATCCCTCTGCAGCAAAGTAATATCTTGCTCACATTGTATTATTTTACAAAGTTTTGTGTAATCTGCAAACACTGAAACATGACTTTCAATGCTGTCTTCAAGATAATTTATAAACATGTTAAATAGAAGGGGTCCCAGAACAGACCCCTGAGGGACACCACTTGCCACCTCTGTCCAGCTTGAAAATTTACCATTAATAGCAACTCTTTGTTTTTAAGCCAATGTTCTACCCAAGAGCAAGCATTTTCATCTAGACCGATTTCCTTGAATTTGAACACTAATCTATTGTGTGGAACTGTATCAAATGCCTTGGCAAAATCCAAATAGATCACATCCACTGCAACACCCTGATCTATACTTCTACTTACTTCTTCATAGAATGCAATAAAGTTAGTTTGACATGACCTGTGCTTCATAAAACCGTGCTGATTTTTGCTGATAACCATGCTCTTCTCAAGGAATTCTTGAATATTATCCCTTAATAACCTTTCAAATATTTTACAAGCCACAGAAGTTAAGCTCACAGGTCTATAATTTCCAGGCAAGGATTTTGAACCCTTTTTGAATATAGGAACCACATCTGCCTTCCTCCAATCCTCCTGAACACTTCCTGAAAGAAAAGAATCTTGAAAGATTAAAAACAGAGGATCACTTATTTCTACACTTAGTTCCTTAAGTACACGTGGTCAGGCCCTGGAGCATTGTTTATATTAACTTTCTTTAGTTGCTGCAGCACCTTGTCTTGAGTTAACCAATTACAATTATTCTGCAAGTTTTTAGTAGCAATCATTTGCACATCTATTGCCATGGGTTCTTCCTTAATATATACGGAGGAGAAATAGTTATTTAAAATTCCTGCCTTTTCCTGGTCTTCATTAACTAACACCCCCGTTTCAGTTTTTTGTGTACCTACACTTTAATTTTTGTTTTTTTTAGAATTGATGTACTTAAAAAATGCTTTGGGGTTGGTTTTCCTCTCTTTAGCTATCATTTTTTCATTTTGAAGTTTAGCTAGTCTAATTGCCTTTTTGCACGCATTATTTGCTTCCTTATATCTTTTATAATATGCATCTGATTTGTCCGATTTAAATGCTTTAAATGCCCTTTTCTTATTTTTAATCTCTTGTTTTACTTCTCTACTAAGCCACATTGGTTTTAATTTGTTTCTTTTATATTTATTTCCCTATGGTACATACTGAGAAATGTACCTTTCTAATATTTGTTGGAAGATGATCCATTTATCCTCAGTGTTCTTTTCACTAAAGAGTTTATGCTAGTCAATATATTGTAGAGCTTCCCTTAACTTATTGAAATTGGCCTTTTTAAAATTATATGTTTTAGTATACCCCATGTGCTTTTGTTTTTTTGAGTTTATTTCAAAGGAAACAAAAAAAGAAAAAAATGCCATTCTAGCTGTGTATGATTTACTGAGAAGATTATAGGCTTAAAAAGTAACTTTTAATAAATAAATCTAAAATAAAAATATATTAAAGAAAAATCATATGAACAACAGGAGTGGTTGGAGACTATACAGTGAGTAAAACTCTGACTACTTATACAAGCTGTAAAAGTGTATACATAACACTAATGCTGAAGCAATACTGTTTTGCTACAATATAACATCAGTGTATTCCCAAGTAATAGAAGTGATACTATATTATATATCACTAATAGCTGTAGGGGGGGGGGGGGGGGGGGGGGGGGGTAAGACGACTGCTAAACCAGTGCTGTCAATAGTTAAAAGATTTATGGATAAGTAAATCCCTAAATGATAGTACAACTAACTGGGTTAGCTCCACATACAATAATTGATAATGTTCTATGGTGCTTAACCTCAGAAAGATTCAAGATAATGGTTCAGCTAAGACAGATTTCTGACAGACGGCGATTAGCCAGTTAAATATCACTAAAGCTGCCTAGATCATAGCAGCGTATTGATAATAAATAAAGGTTGCTGTCAAGCAGTAAAGTGTAAAATAAGGGGTTGCTGACCTGGCTCCGTTTTTTCTGCAAGATACCTAGCAGTATATTCTAGTGTAACAACGGCTGCCTGCACCGAGTTATCTTATAAAGAGAGGGTTTGCAAACAGTTTTGAACAGGTTGCCTAGGTAGTAGAAAATATACAGACAGTGACAGAGGAAGGCGTATAGAATAAAGATTCCTGAGTCTTGTGCCTTCGAGGGCACCCCTTAATAAAATTTAGGTCTATTACAAACATTCTCTTTCCTAAAATCTTAAAATCCTAAAAACTTTCATTAATGTTACATTTTAGTCAACAAGTTTAGGAATCCACTAATATATCTGCACTAATCAGTAAATAGTTTAGCAGATAAACGTTGCTATGTTCGTTCAACTAACTATGTCACTATTGTTAATCACTTATAAGTTAAAATAATGACATTACTGTCATTTTGATAATCACTGTTACTTACACCTTTTTTTTTTTTTATATAATCAATCATTTTAATATTCAGTAAAAAACCATAGGGTTAATTAGTCAATTATTTCTTAATGGTTGAGATTCCCTCCCCAAGCTACCATTGGTCAGAATCCTGAAAATCTCCCAATCAATTAAGAGCTTATGATTTAAATACTCCTATACTTGCCTGTATCTGGTTCCCCTCTGATGAGCTTCACTGGCGAAACGTGCACGTCAGGGGCTCTGGACACATACTGACACATTACTGACACAGGCAGCCGTTGTTACACTAGAATATACTGCTAGGTATCTTGCAGAAAAAACGGAGCCAGGTCAGCAACCCCTTATTTTACACTTTACTGCTTGACAGCAACCTTTATTTATTATCAATACGCTGCTATGATCTAGGCAGCTTTTGTGATATTTAACTGGCTAATCGCCGTCTGTCAGAAATCTGTCTTAGCTGAACCATTATCTTGAATCTTTCTGAGGTTAAGCACCATAGAACATTATCAATTATTGTATGTGGAGCTAACCCATGTCGTTAGTTGTACTATCATGTAGGGATTTACTTATCCATAAATCTTTTAACTATTGACAGCACTGGTTTAGCAGTCGTCTTAACCCCCCCCCCCCCCCCCTACAGCTATTAGTGATATATAATATAGTATCACTTCTATTACTTGGGAATACACTGATGTTATATTGTAGCAAAACAGTATTGCTTCAGCATTAGTGTTATGTATACACTTTTACAGCTTGTATAAGTAGTCAGAGTTTTACTCACTGTATAGTCTCCACCCACTCCTGTTGTTCATATGATTTTTCTTTAATATATATATATTTTTATTTTTTTATTTTAGATTTATTTATTAAAAGTTACTTTTTAAGTCCATAATCTTCTCAGTAAATCATACACAGGTAGAATGGCATTTTTTTCTTTTTCCTTTTTTGTTTATTCTCTATGATATTCACCATTTAGGGGTTACCCCCCTTTTTTGTGCCCTCTACTTTGTGATATCTCAATTTTGGCCCTAGGTTAATTCTTTTCATTTTCTTCGTATAATTATTTCAAAGGACACTATATTGTGATCACTATTTCCCAAGTGCTCACCTACTTGAATGTTGGTCAAAAGATCAACGTTGTTTGTTAAAACCAGGTCCAGACAAGCGTCCCTTCTAGTTGGTGCTTGTACAAGTTGTGACATGAAGGTGTCATTTAACAAGTTTAAAAACCTAATTCCCTTTGCTGAGCTACTAGTCCCTCTGTCCCAATTTATATCCAGGTAATTAAAATCTCCAATAATTAAAGTGTTACCCAGATTTGCAGCTTTCTCAATTTGCTCTAACAGATGTTGTTCCTCGTCAATATTAACATTAGGGGGTTTATAACATATCCCAACCAATAGTTGGTTTCCCTTCTTTTCCCCCAAGCAGATATTTACCCATAAAGCTTCCACATTTTCCTCATCGCATTCCATTTGCTTAAGATTTGGCTTTAAATCATGGTTGACATACAAACATACCCCACCACCCTTCTTGTTTTTCCTATCCTTCCTAAATAACATGTACCCATTTAAGTTAACTGCCCAGTCATGTGTCTCATCCCACCATATTTCAGTTATGCCTATTATATCATATTGTTTAGTGTATGCTAATGCCTCTTGTCTTTCAATCCCTCACTGCAACAAACAGGGCTTCGTGCAGACAGAACCGGTGTTTGCACGGGCATCTGTACAGCAGCCGAATCACAATGAACGCTACTGTATGGCTGTTGGCACCCCTCCCCGAGTCGGACAGACAACCTCTTGCTAAGATTTCTTACAAAACTCACACGCAAAATAGAAACACAACACGTGTTCTTAGTGCCTCTTTTTCCTTTTATATTGTTTTTGTTTGCGTACTTTTTTACGTTAAATTAAGTTAATTATAATACTACAAAACCTTAATGGATTGCGACCAGGTCAAACACCAATGTACAATTTACTGCAAGTATTCACGATATATCCTTTGCTTTCTGTACCACAGCTACACAGTTTAAGAAATGTGATTTGGCTTTTGCACAAGCCACCATTGATGCACCGCAACTTCTATCATTGTAAAAATAAAGAATAATAAAAAAAAAAAATGTATGGTTGAGGGGGTGGAGGTAGTGCTAGAAACAGACAGATGCATGGTCTTTGAGCTCCTGACCCGAGTGCTAGATTGAATGATATTACTCGAACATCGACTGATTTACAGCCCAGTCTGGGCACCAACATACCCCTACACACCATGGGTTGGAAAAACAAAGAAGCAAAAATCCGACAAACCACAATGGAAATGAATATCGGAGCCCTTACCCCGACAGGCACATGGTGCGCCTGGACCCAAAATGTCCGACTACCTTGATGAGCTCTCTGACTCCTCCAAGGAACTATCCTTTTACAGAGAAATGGCCATGCGGCTAAGCAACTTATCTTCCCAGCCGGTACCAAGGAGCTCTGACTCCATGCCGGTCACGTCAACTACACTAAAGGAGCAATTGGCTGACCTCCAGAAAAAGATACACATTGATATAGCCACGATCCAAGCGGACATTACAGGATTAGTAGAATGCATTGTCTTCTTGGAGGCCTCATCAAGCAGTCAAGGCCGGAAGATTGCTACCCTAGAGAGAACAACAAAAGTTCTCTAAACACAGGTGTAACGGATCACCTGTACTCCGACCGAGTACCTTCCATTGATGGACGCTTCGTAGCTTGCGCCGAGGACCACAAGCATCACACACCACAACCGAACTTTGTAATAGTAGTAATGGTAGTAAATTATGATGCAGTATGTATGCATCAAGAACCCTGACGGGGCACCACCTGTTGTGCGTGGGATAGTATGGAATGTTTACTGGTATGTGCTAACTGGTTTTGGAGTGAGGTAGAGTCAGGATGTAATGATCCATGTGTTTTGTTAAGTGGGAATAGAGGAGAATAGGAGTAGATTGCGTTGTGAACTCTCTAGGTCTTAGGAATCCATAGAAAGCTATGTATATTGCTGCTTTGATGACAGAATTTGTACTGGTGTCAAAAGGTTTTAAATCAAGCAGGTTAGACAATGCTTTGAAGATATGGTTATCTACGGGTAGCCTCTGTGATGTACGTGTGGGTTCAGATTTCTGAATGCCTCTGAGTATAGTCCTAATCTGGTGAGAGGCCATGAAACTAGTGTTGTTTGGTTGTAAGATTAGCATTTGGTGTTGAATGCCTGTGAGATAAAGTTTGATGGTGTTATATGACATTTTAAGTTTAAGGTGGCAAAAAGAAGCAAAACCCCAAAAGATGTCATAACAAATGGTTGCATGATGTTATGTTCCAAAAGGAATCTTTTGAATAGTGTAAAAGTCCTGTCGTATGTTTTGTGTGTATTTTTTGACAGTGCCAATTGGGACAGTGTCCTGCTATGATGCATGATGGTGTCTAGTCCAGTATTAGTTGTTGAAATGTTGGAGTGGTGGTGGCTGGGGGCGCAGCCAACGGGAGTGCTTGATGAAATGCCTGAAATTTAAAATGAGACAAACTGTCAGCAGCTGTGTTACATATACCTGGAACATGGAAACAATATAGAAAGAAATTATCACAAGCTGCCAACCAAGTGAGTTTCCTCAGAAATCTCATGATCGTAAGGGATTTGGAACGACCTTTGTTGATGATGTGACAGGTTGCCTGGTTGTCTGAGTAACAACGAACTGGCATATTTGCCCATAAATGACCCCATGCTACGGCAGCCGCCACGATGGGATAGATCTCAAAGACAGCTGAGGTAGTGGAAAAACCTTCCAAATCCTGAACTGCTGTAGGTCAGCTGCCCCAAAGCCATTCGTTCCCAAAAATTGCTGCAAAACCTGTGGTAGATGCCGCATCTGACCAAATGGTAGGTGATGAGTCAGTCAATTGAGGGAGGAACATACTTTTACCATTCCAAGTGGTTAAAAATTTCTTCCACATGCGTAAGTCTGCCGTAGCTTGGGTATCTAAGGACAACCTGTGTGTGTTGTGTAGGAAGCGTGGAAAAAGATACAAGAGTCGTGATATGAAGGAGCGGCCTTGAGGTATGATACGCATGACAAAATTTTGTGAACCCAGCAGGGACTGTAGCTCATTGCGGTTGCAAGTACCGAGCTGAAGATAGCGGTTGATGTAGGTAAGAATGTTCTCTATCTTGTCATGTGGTAGGCTTGCTTGCATTGTGGTTGAGTCTAATTGAATACCCAGGAAAGTGATAATCGTGTCTGGCCCCTCCGTTTTCTTAGGGGAGATTGGTACACCTAGTTGCTCGAATAGCTTGGTGGTAGCTTTGAGGCTACTAGGAGGGGAAGTATTCTCCTCGACCAGTAAGAAATTGTCCAGGTAATGTAATACCGTAGGGCATCTGGCTATGTTCAATAGTAACCAGCACAATGCTTCGGCAAATGTGTCGAAAATAGCTGGGCTACTTTTGGACCCAAAAGTTAAACGGGGGAAAAAATAGTAGTTCTCAGCCCACTTGATGCCATGCAGGTGCCACAGTGTGTGGTGGATTGGCAGCAATTTAAAGGCATTAGTAATATCGGTCTTACTAAGCCAGGCTCCAACCCCTGCTTGTATGATAGCTGTAATGGCGTGATCTATGGTGGTGTATTGCAGGGAGAATTCTACGGAGGGTATGAGGGAATTAAGACTGGGGTTGGCCGATGAGTGTGGTGCAGACAATACAAAAGGCCAGTACAAACTCGGGGATAGTCAGTTTCTTGTTTAGGCGGGCGTCCCTGGATCTGACAACAACAGACACATCATCATAAGCATAAGTCTTATTTTCCACAATATCCTGGGAGGCAATCAGCAGGGAAGCCAGGTTGACGTCTTTACCTTCCAGGATATCTCGTTTTATGTGCTCAGGGAACATATGAGTAGGGCTAACTTCCTGGTCATCCAGGGTGATGGCTGGAGCAACTAATAGTAAGTCGGCTGGTGCTTGTGAAGCAGCAGCGGGTGACCCTACTAGAGTAAGGGCAGTGGTGACCGACTCCAGTTTCTCCAGCCTGGAGTTGACCTTGCTCATGGACGCCATGAGTGAAGACAACACGGACTGTATGTATATCTCCTGGGTTGGACTGGCTAGGTCCTTCCCTAGCATCCATGTTGTTTGAGGTACGTAGCCGTTTGAAAAGTTCTGCTTTCCTTGCTGTAGTGGGGTAGGGGATTTGCCATCTCCTCAATTCCGTAGTTATACGAGGGATCGTCCAGGATCTGATCGATGCTGGACTAGTTACCTCTCCTCCTTGTGTAGAAGTGATAGCTCTAGCCGGAGTGCTAGGCAGGGAGAAATCATCTACCCCTTCCTGGGACATACTACAACCAAAACAATTAATTAGTGTATGAAAAACCACCAAATCATACTGGCAGGCTAGCTAAGCCGGATGGCGAAACATTAGACTTGTTTGGTGACAGGTGAGGCCCTACTAGTTGCCAAGTGGCTTGAGAGGCTCTATCGATGCGATGGCGCGAGGGGATTTGAAGCCACCCGTTGTAGTGGCAGGAATTTTAGGCCTCTCTGTGACTGTAACACAGAAAAACAGGGAAAGGGAGTGACAGGTGAGGCCCTCTCTATGCAACATGCGAGGAGGCTAGCTAACGTGTGGCCCGATGGGTGTTTGCCTCTGAAACATTGAGGCGGGGTGTTGGCCTCATGGGACCACTAACTGATGGCAATTGCCAAGATGGGGTAAATACCTATTGGGAAGCCTGTGACCCTATTGCCTGTACTCTAACCTAGGGGGGAGAAATTAAATGTATGGCAGAATACCATATGAGCAGGTGTACGTACCTGGCAGTATGAATATCTCACAGGAAAACCGTGTGGTGAAAAATATTTTTAAACCTAAACAGCCTGAAACGGGTAAAAAGAGAGTAGTATAATGAGTGTGGACTGTGTGGGAATTTAGTAGACTGTGTAGCCCGTACCAGCGATGTTTTTTAAGGGCTTGCTGGCGTATTACTTGGTAAATGAAGTGTAGTGATATACCATGGGAATATAAATGTGTTACCAAAGCAAAGTGATGCCGTGTCTTTGATGCACAATTCTGTCTAAAACAGTGGGGAATGTATGATGGGTGTCAAGTAGAATAAGAGGATGGGGTGAGGGAGGCCGTGGCCTATATTTAAACAGCGTTATGTATGTTATGTTGTTATATAATAGAATAACAAAAGGGGCAGGGATAAAACAATGCTTTAAAATTATGTAAAGTTATATATATATTACTGCAATGTAAAAGACGTATGATTGGTTGGATCAGTACGTATGATTCAACCCGAGAATTCATTACTTGGAAAAGGAAACTGTATCCTTATGTATGTGTCGTAGTTTAAAACACAGAAATGAGGCCTGTAATGTAGGTTGAAACCGACTTAAATGAAATGGATAAGCATGAAAGCGTGGGAGTCAAAATGATCCATACAGATATGTGAGCTGGTTTTGTATGGACATTGATAAAATACTGATACCTTTAAACAGTAATGGAAATAATCTGTCTATTTATTCAAGCAAATCGTTACCCGAATGGTATATACATGAAATGATGAAATGTAATTTACGAAAGGATTTATGCGTAATACATAGAAAGAAAACCGAAGCCCAATGTGAAGGGAAACAGAAGCTGGAACGAATAGTTTAAACGTATAAATTTTATGCGAACAACAAGCGTGTTTAAGCATATCATGAATTAAGTGCCGAACGGCAAAACAACCAAAATTATAACTTGTTTCACTGTAACAAGGGAACAGTTATATGCGAAAAGACCACTTTAACTAATATACTGATTAGCCGAATAACCATACGAAATGAAACCGCGAACGGCTTGTTCAATTTGCAACATAACAGGGAAAACCGTAAAGCAAGGACCCGTGCTGTACCGTACGCCGTGGGAACCGATCCTGGCGTGACAGGTAGGTCTAACTTACGGTTTAGGAGTCCCTGGGACGCGATCTACGACGATGACCGGGGTCAGAAGAAGCTGGACGGACGGAAAGGCCTGAAACAGGATTCCTGGACACAGCTTGCCGTGGAAAAACTCATGGATACTGAAAACCAAGATGGCGTCTGAGAGAACCCGGAAGTGGATCCTCATTCAACGCTGACCTCGAACGGTAAGGAGCAAGGTAAGGGGTGTGCCTTAAGTAGGCTAGGAGTGGATACCAAGCACCTCCCACAAATCCAGGCCAAATTGCCTTAATACATACATATATATGTGTGTGTATATATTTTATGTGTATACATATATTTTATTTCAAAATATTGGTCCTTTCAGAGTAAAACATTTTACTATACAGTAAGCATACCCACATGCAGACACAGACAATCTCACTGTCACAAGCTCTTTGTTGCACAGGCTCACAGACAGACAATCTCATTGATATACATACGCTCATTGACATAAAAACACAAGTTCACTGATGCACACAAATAGGCTCACTGACAGGCAATCTCATTGACACACACAGACAAGCTTATTGGTACACACACAAATTTAGTACAGACAAACAGACACGCACAGGCTTACTAGAGACAAGATCACGGTCACACACACACACACTTACTGACACCCACATGCTCACTACAGACAAGCACACTGACACACATGTTCATTACAGACAAGCTAACACACACATGCTCACTACAGAAAAGCTGACTGATACACACGTGCTTCCTACAGTCAAGCTCACTGACACACACACATGCTCCATACAGATATGCTCACTGACACACACATGCTTCCAACAGACAAGCCCACTGACACACACACACATGCTTCTAACAGGCAAGCCCACTGACACACACACATACAAGTTCATTCACTAGCAACCACACACACACAAACTAATTCAGGAGCAGGCACACACAAGTTCACTCACTCCCAGATGGTATACAGGGGTCTCCTTCTGCTAAACATTGACTAATATACAAGCAATCACTGTGTATCTCTCTTTTTTTAAAAAGAACCTTTAACCACTAGAGTTGTGATGATGAAGAAACGTCCTGCTTTGCACAGAAGGGATTCTCCTGGAACCCTTTCTTTGGCAAGAAAATTGTAAAAACGACCTGGCTGCTTCCCTTTCACAATTTCAGAGTCTTATTGATCTTGGCCTATACATTAACTTGTTGGTGGGATAAAAATAAACAGAAATCTCTGAATATGTGGAGATTTTTTCCCTAGGGCATCAAAGTAAATCTGGTGAAGAGGAGCACAGCACACACTGTTAATGGGTCTTGCAGAGGGGAGGAGAGGAAAGGGTCTAGTTTGTGCTGTTGAAATAAACACAGACCACCTAAACTGTCTGCCTGATCTCAGGAATCCTCATCAGACCTGACCCAACTCCCTCATGTGTCAGTCTTTATTTTATTCATGAGTGGTCTAAGCACAATGGCACTGGGCTGCCCTGAAGCCCATTATTGGGAAGTTCCCCTTGGCCCAGGACTGTGTCTTTTCATTTTCATATGGTTATTGTATCTCATATTGAGAGAGCACATCTTAGCACTGAGTGCTGGATACCAGTTTAAAAGGATTTCACCTCTGAAATCCATCTAAACGATAGCACACATACTCAGACACCTACTGACACACATCACCAGTAGTGATGTCGCGAACACGAAATTTTCGCCATAGACTTCAATGGGCAGGCGAATTTTAAAACCCACAAGGACTCTTTCTAGCCACAATAGTGATGGAAAAGTTGTTTCAAGGGGACTAACACCTGGACTGTGGCATGCCGGAGGGGGATCCATGGCAAAACTCGCATGGAAAATTACACAGTTGATGCAGAGTCTGGTTTTAATCCATAAAGGGCAGAAATCACCTAACATTCCTAAATCACAATGGATATGGATTGACACCTGACATATGACATATTGACACCTTGACATATGGATTGACACCTGTCCTCAGAGACCCTGATATACACTGACACAGAGCAGAATAGGGACTGTTCCCCCTACATAGGGTCACTTGGCAGATATGGATTGACACCTATCCTAAGAATACCTGATACACACTGACACAGAGCAGAATAGGGACTGTTCCCCTACATAGGGTCAGTTGGCAGATATGGATTGACACCTATCCTAAGGATCCCTGATACACACGGACACAGAGCAGAATATAGACTGTTCCCCCTACATAGGGTCACTTGGCAGATATGGATTGACACCTGTCCTCAAAGCCCCTGATACACACTGACACAGAGCAGAATAGAGACTGTTCCCCTTACATAGGGTCACTTGGCAGATATGGCGTGGTCGTGGGAGGAGGAGGATGACTTTCACCTCTTCCCCTGTTAGATTCCCGTTGTGCTGTGACATCACCCTTATACGCTGTGTAAGGCATACTTTTTAATTTATTTTGCAAATGCTGCATCCTTTCCGACTTGTAATTCGGTAACATTTCCGCCACTGTCTGCTTATACCGGGGGTCTATTAGCGTGGACACCCAGTACAGGTCGTTCTCCTTCAGCCTTTTTATACGAGGGTCCCTCAACAGGCACGACAGCATGAAAGGCACAAGGTTGGATGCCGAGCTACTCATTTCCCGTTCCTCCTCCTCACACAGAGCAGAATAGGGACTGTTCCCCCTACATAGGGTCACTTGGCAGATATGGATTGACACCTATCCTAAGAATACCTGATACACACTGACACAGAGCAGAATAGGGACTGTTCCCCCTACATAGGGTCACTTGGCAGATATGGATTGACACCTGTCCTCAGGGACCCTGATACACACTGACTCAGAGCAGAATAGAGACTGTTCCCCCCACATAGGATCACTTGGCAGATATGGATTGACACCTATCCTAAGGATCCCTGATACACACTGACACAGAGCAGAATAGGGACTGTTCCCCCTACATAGGGTCACTTGGCAGATATGGATTGACACCTATCCTAAGGATCCCTGATACACACTGACACAGAGCAGAATAGAGACTGTTCCCCCTACATAGGGTCACTTGGCAGGTATGGATTGACACCTATCCTAAGGATACCTGATACACACTAACACAGAGCAGAATAGAGACTGTTCCCCCTACATAGGGTCACTTGGCAGATATGGATTGACACCTGTCCTCAGAGACCATGATACACACTGACACAGAGCAGAATAGAGACTGTTCCCCCTACATAGGGTCACTTGGCAGATATGGATTGACACCTATCCTAATGATCCCTGATACACACTGACACAGAGCAGAATAGGGACTGTTCCCCCTACATAGGGTCACTTGGCAGATATGGATTGACACCTATCCTAAGGATCCCTGAAACACACGGACACAGAGCAGAATAGAGACTGTTCCCCCTACATAGGGTCACTTGGCAGATATGGATTGACACCTATCCTAATGATCCCTGATACACACTGACACAGAGCAGAATAGGGACTGTTCCCCCTACATAGGGTCACTTGGCAGATATGGATTGACACCTATCCTAAGGATCCCTGATACACACTGACACAGAGCAGAATATGGACTGTTCCTCCTACATAGGGTCACTTGGCAGATATGGATTGACACCTATCCTAAGGATCCCTGAAACACACGGACACAGAGCAGAATAGAGACTGTTCCCCCTACATAGGGTCACTTGGCAGATATGGATTGACACCTGTCCTCAAAGCCCCTGATACACACTGACACAGAGCAGAATAGAGACTGTTCCGCTTACATAGGGTCACTTGGCAGATATGGCGTGGTCGTGGGAGGAGGAGGATGACTTTCACCTCTTCCCCTGTTAGATTCCCGTTGTGCTGTGACATCACCCTTATACGCTGTGTAAGGCATACTTTTTTAATTTATTTTGCAAATGCTGCATCCTTTCCGACTTGTAATTCTGTAACATTTCCGCCACTGTCTGCTTATACCGGGGGTCTATTAGCGTGGACACCCAGTACAGGTCGTTCTCCTTCAGCCTTTTTATACGAGGGTCCCTCAACAGGCACGACAGCATGAAAGACCCCATTTGCACAAGGTTGGATGCCGAGCTACTCATTTCCCGTTCCTCCTCCTCACACAGAGCAGAATAGGGACTGTTCCCCCTACATAGGGTCACTTGGCAGATATGGATTGACACCTATCCTAAGAATACCTGATACACACTGACACAGAGCAGAATAGGAACTGTTCCCCCTACATAGGGTCACTTGGCAGATATGGATTGACACCTGTCCTCAGGGACCCTGATACACACTGACTCAGAGCAGAATAGAGACTGTTCCCCCTACATAGGGTCACTTGGCAGATATGGATTGACACCTATCCTAAGGATCCCTGATACACACTGACACAGAACAGAATAGGGACTGTTCCCCCTACATAGGGTCACTTGGCAGATATGGATTGACACCTATCCTAAGGATCCCTGAAACACACTGACACAGAGCAGAATAGGGATGTGGAATAGCACCTGGGGAGCTGGGGTGGTGCCGTTGATGTGGAGCAAGACGCAGCAGCAGAAGAGGACTCAGCCGAGGAGGTTATGGAAGAGGATGGAGTAGGAGGAGTAGAGGAGGTGGCAGCAGGCCTGCCTGCAAGTCGTGGCGGTGTCACCAACTCCTCTGCAGAGCCACGCATTCCATGTTTGGCAGCCGTCAGCAGGTTTACCCAATGCGCATTGTAGGTGATATACCTGCCCTGACCATGCTTTGCAGACCAGGTATCAGTGGTCAGATGAACCCTTGCCCCAACACTGTGTGCCAGACATGCCATTACTTCCTTTTGCACAATCGAGTACAGGTTGGGGATTGCCTTTTGTAAAAAGAAATTCCGTCCGGGTACTTTCCACTGCGGTGTCCCAATAGCTACACATTTTTTGAACGCCTCAGACTCCAGCAGCTTGTATGGTAAAAGCTGGCGGGCTAGGGGGGCGTGTCCTAACTACTGAAGCGAGAAGTCGCCATGCGTACGCCAGGGATACCGTACGCAACATGCAGGAGGCAGAGGGAATCCTGGGGCAACTGGGTCTCCCCCCAGACTCGCTACTCACATCGAAGCCTCCAACAAACTCCACGCTCCCTCCATATTGGGGCAACGCCGAGGCTCCAACATTTGTCCCTGGAAACCTAGCCGGGACATCATGTGCAACTTGAATGGAAAACGGGACTAACAGGTTAACCCTGCTTACGGAGACTCTCAGGTCATTGATCGTGTCAAGAGGAGGGGAACAACTTCAAAAATAGATTCCTGGCAAATTCTTTAAAAAAACGTGCAAACATGAATCCTGAAAGTACAGAAAGACAAAACCACAAGAAGAATTTTTTGAAGACGACAAATAGCTGTGTGATATAACGTAGAAACATTTTATTCACCAGATAAAAAGAAAACAACCGACTTAATACAGTTTTTTACAACTTTGCTAGTTTTGCATTGAATTTTTTAGCCAGTACTTCCTTTAGATATTGCACTGAATATAGTAAACTCTGTATTATGTTACTTTTAGTTGCCAGAAAAGCTAAATAATAGTTTTCACATTTGGTAGATAGCTGGCGGGCTAATAGTTCGGACAAACCAGCTGTCAGACACTGGGCAAGGGGGTGACTTTCTGACATTGGCGTCTTACGCTCAAACATGTCCTTGACAGACACCTAACTGTGGGCAGATGAGCGGGAACTGCTCAAGGCGAGAGACGGAGTGGCGGATGGTTGAGAGGGGGCAAGGAGGACAGCAGTGGTTGATATGGCTGAAGATGCTGGACCAGGAGGAGGATGGCGGCTTTGAGTTTGTGTGCTGCTTGTACTCATGTGTTGATCCCATAGGCGTTTGTGATGTGCGATCATGTGCCTATGCAAAGCAGTTGTACCTAGGTGGGTGTTGGACTTCCCACGACTCAGTTTCTTTTGGCACAAGTTGCAAATGGCATCACTGTTGTCAGAGGCAGACACAAAAAAAATGCCACACTGCTGAGCTCTGCAATGACGGCATTCTGGTGGTGGACACAGCATGCGTTGATTGGCGTGCTGTCGGGCTGACCGCGGGTGCCGATGCATGCTGTCTGACTGTGCCACTAGCTCCTTGCGACGATCTCCCCCTGCTTCCCACTCGTCTCCTCCTCTCTGTCTCCCCATCTGAACTTTCGTCCTGTTCTTCTTCTTGCCGAGCGGGCACCCACGTGACATCCATGGACGCATCGTCATCATCAACCGCTTCACTTGTATCTGACAACTCAGCAAAGGAAGCAGCAGCGGGTACAACATCATCATCATCACACCGTACGTCCATGTGTGTAATGCTGCCTGCCTGAGACATAGACCAGATATGAGTGGCACTGTGCAGTGGCAGAGGTTGGCAGAGTACATGCTGTAGGCCTGACACACCTGCTTGAAGACAACTAACTGCTATTCAATCTATAACAGTGAAAAACGTTTTTTGTTTTTAAATGCACGCTATTGTGACACCAGATATGAGTGGCAAAGTGCTATTGCAGAGGTTAGCAGAGTACACGCTGCAGGCCTGACACCCGCTTGAAGACAACTAACTGCTATTCAATCTATAACAGTGAAAAAAGTTTTTTGTTTTTAAATGCACGCTATTGTGACACCAGATATGAGTGGCAAAGTGGACTGGCAGAGGTTGGCAGAGTACACGCTGAAGGCCTGACACCCAGACGCTTGCAGACAACTAACTGCTATTCAATCTATTACAGTTAATAAAATTGTTTTGTTTTTAAATGCAAGCTTAAGCTATTGTGACACCAGATATGAGTGGTGGCACTGGGCAAGTGGGCACAGTATCCACTGTGAGCCTGACACAGAAGCTGGCAGACAACTAACTGCTATTCAATCTATTACAATGAAAAAAACATTTTTATTTTTAAATGTCAAGCTTAAGCTATTGTGTCACCAGATATGAGTGGTGGCACTGGGCAAGTGGGCACAGTATCCACTGTGAGCCTGACACAGAAGCTGGCAGGCAGGCAACTGCAATAAGAAAAAAAAGCAGACTGATGTTCTAGCCCTAAAAAGGGCTTTTTGGGGTGCTGTCCTTACAGCAGAGATCAGATGAGTCCTTCAGGACTGTAGTGGACACTGAATACCCAAGCCAAGCTATCCATTTCCCTATCAAATGAGCAGCAGCTACACTTTCCCTCCTCTATCTAAGAATGCAGCTTCAGAATGAATCTAAAATGGATGCTGTACAGGAGGTGGGAGGGTCTGGAAGGAAGGGTCTGCTGCTAATTTGCTGGAATGTGTCTGCTGCCTGTGAGGCACAGGGTCAAAGTTTACTCAATGATGACAAATAGGGGGCGGATCGAACCACGCATGTGTTCGCCCACCGCGGCGAACGCGAACACGCTATGTTCGCCAGGAACTATTCGCCAGCGAACAGTTCGGTACATCACTAATCAGAGATTAGTTTGGCATGATCTCCCTGAAGTAAATCCATGTTGTCTCTGATCTTGAAATCCATGTGTTTTTAGATGTTCAACAATCCTATCCTTTAACATGGTTTCCATCACTTGCCCCACTACTGAAGTAAGGCTTACTGGCCTATAGTTGCCCGACTCCTCCCTATTACCTTTCTTGTGAATGGGCACAACATTCGCCAACTTCCAATCTTCTGGGACTACTCCTGTTATCAATGATTGGTTAAATAAATCTTTTAATGGTTTTGCTAGTGCACCACTAAGCTCTTTTAATAGCTTTGGGTGTATTCCATCAGGTCCCATTGACTTATTTGTCTTTACTTTTGAGAGTTGAAATAGAACCTCTTCCTCTGTAAACTCACGTGTAATAAATGACTCATTTATCCTTTTTCTTAACTCAGGTCCCTTTCCTTCATTTTCATCTGTAAATACCGAACAAAAATATTAATTGAGGCAGTCAGCTAGACCTTTATCCTCTTCTACATACCTTCCTTTGTTTTTAATCTAACTAATCCTTGTTTTACTTTTCTTTTCTCATTTATGTATCTAAAAAAAGTTTTGTCCCCCTTTTTTACTGACTGTGCTATTTTCTCTTCTGTGTGTGATTTGGAAGCTCTTGCTTAGCCTCTTTCTGCCTAATTTTATAGATCATTCTGTCTTCCTCACTCTGTTTTTTTTTATAATTACTAAATGCCAACTTTTAGTTTTTTACTATTTTGGCCACATCTGCGGAGTACCACAGTGGTTTCTTGAATTTTTTGCTTTTACTGACAAGCCTAATGCAATTGTATGTTGCCTTCAGTAGTGCAACTTTTAAATAATCCCATTTCTCTTGGACTCCATTTAAATTGCTTCAGTCTGATAATGACTCCTTTACACATATTCTAATTTTAGAAAAGTCTGTTTTTCTAAAGTCTAAAACTTTTGTTTTTGTGTGGTGTGACTCAGTCACTGTTCCTATATTAAGAGAGAGCAAAGACAGGTATGTGAGGTAGAGATTACTCTGGGAGGCAATAAGCTTTCCTAAAGAGATGGGTTTTAAGGCACTTCTTAAACAATTGAAGACTAGGGTAGAGTCTGATGGCGGTAGGCAGGCTATTCCATAGGTAGGGAGCGTGAGTTAAATTAATCCATGCAGGAAATTACTGGATCATGGACAAACTCCTTGGTGGCATCTTGCGTTAGAAAGGGTGGCGGATGCAGGCTATGTTTTTAAGATGGAATCTACAGGATTTGGCAACATACTGTATGTGGGGCTCAAAGGTGAGGCCAGAATCAAGTATGACACCAAGACAGCATGCTTGCAAGGATGGACGTTTGTGGATACCACTAACTTGAAGGGAGAGCGAAAGAGGAGGGTCAGAATTAGGAGGAGGAAAGCCAAGGAGCTTTGTTTTGGAAAGATTGAGTTTCAGAAAGCGGGAGGACATTCAGTCAGAGATGGAAGAAAGGCAATCAGTGACACATTGCAGGACAGCAGGGGAGAGGTCCTGGGAGGAGAGATATATCTGGGTGTCATCAGCGTACAGGTGGTAGTGGAATCCAAATGAGGTAATAAGTTTGCCAAGGGAGGCAGTATAAAGAGAAAATAAAAGGGGACCAAGGACAGAGCCTTGGAGGACTCCAACCGAGACAATAAATAAGCGAGGAAAACCATGAGAGGACAGAGTCACAGAGTGATTGGAGAGTTTGAAGAAGAGAGCATGATCAACGGTGTCAAAGGCAGCAGAGAGGTCAAGAAGAATTAGTATGAAGTAGTGACCTTTGGATTAAGCTGCGGTTAAATAATTAGTAACTTTGATAAGAGCAGTGTCAGTAGAGTGGAGAGGGTGGAAGCCAGATTGAAGAGGATCAAGGAGAGCGTTGGAATTGAGGAAGTGAGACATATGGGTTTAGACAAGTCTTTCCAGAAGCTTTGAGGAAAAAGGCAGCAGGGATATGGGATGATAATTAGAAGGGGAGGACGGGTCCAGAGATTTTTTTTCAGGATTACTACAGTGGCATGTTTAAGGTCAGCAGGGACAATGCCGGAAGAGAGAGCAGTTGATAGGCGTTATTTAGCAGTTTAGAGAGGTCTCGCCGCAGATGGGTCAGTTGGTGCCAGTCAGTGGGGAATTGTGTCTGTTTGTGTAGTGTCTCAAGTCTCTGTATTTCTGTAATAATGTGGAAAAATAGTAGACTCGTATAATCTCCAGCTGTGGGAGGTTGGCCTGTGTAAAGGTGATGTCAAATGTGATGAGGACTAGGGCATGATCTGACTACTTGGCATCCCTATTTGAGTCAGTCACAGGTCGGTACGATAATAGTGCATAAGGAAGTAGTCGAGTCTGGAGTGTGTCTTGTTAGGTGCCGAGTAAAAGGTCATCTGGATATGTGACACACCTGCAATCTTTGTTCCTTGAGGTATCCTGAAGTATCCTAAGGTCCATATACATGTATGTGTATATGGACCTTATGATATGTTGTGGGATTGACGATGTGCCAGAGGAGATGTCCAATATGGGGTCCGAGGCCACATTAAAATGCAGCCCTCCGCAAATCCCTTCAAAACTCATAGCATGGACCATAGTAATCTCCCTTGAGAAGTATGAGGGAAGGGGGAATTGGGAGGGATAAATAATGAAAGCAACAACTAGAGGATATGTATATGTAGAGTATATACATATGAAAGAGTCATGGTGTCTGAGGGGATAAGGACCCCAAGTCCAAACCAGTCAGCCCAGAGGGACTGCTCCCAAACTATGTCAGTACCCACTCCACAAGGGGGAGAGCGTGGCCTAGACTCCTCTTCTAGCAATCACCTAAGTCGGACGCGTGTCAACCAGGTTGTTCCAGGCCCATAGTTGTGAGGTGACCCATGTCAGAGAAATAACAATGCCCTAAAACAAAGTATGGCCCAGTGGTGCTCCATGGCCCCAGCCCCCCAACCAACACAGGTCTTCAAGTTTTTCGAAATACGAGTTAAGATAATTAAATCTGCTGGGGAAGAACTATCTGGAATATTATAGCGGCAACAATGGTTATCATAACAACCCTCAATATAATAAAATAAAATCAACTTCACAATTCAGTGTCAGACAGGGAACTATCTTTTCACCCAACCCCTCCAGCCCCCTACCCCTGGGTCCCCAATCCCCCCTTTATCACTGGCCTGGCAGCTAATCAGCGGGGAGTGAACCCCCACCTGTGAGTTCTGAGACCATACCTGTGACCATCATCATCATCCCTGCTTCCCCTTAATGAGCAGGCATCTATTACAACCTATACCCCCAAGTCCCAAATGTCCTTCCTACAGTAACAGGGAGTACACATTAGGTGGGCTCCAGTGCCTTTCATTCCAGCACAGTTCCAAGTGAGATATGCATGTGGGCTTCAATATCTGGGCACTAAACCCTCCAAGTTCTCGAGTGGCTATCAGTGCGAGTTTCAGATTCTTGTCCTAGAGCCAGAGGAGGGGGGAGTAGAGCCCCCAGAGCCATGTACCTGTAGGGTGTAGGCCACAAAGACCCACATGATCATGAGTGGTTGTTACGGTTGCTGAGGGTTGGACCATAGAAGGATGCTCCTAGCGCTCACCAAGGACTATCAGCACAGACACCATAACCACCACAGACCCCACTTACCACCACAGCTTGGTTGGGGTCTGTCATCTCCTATCCACCCTGGACCTATGACAAGGCTCCAGGTTCCAGTGGGAGAGCCTCTCTTTCCCCAGAAATGAAGCAGTAACAGGAACAAGCTCTTACAAGAGCTCAGTGAAGCTAAGGGAGTATGAAGAGCATAGCAATCCCTGTAGTGATTATAGCTGTCCCCTTCAAACACGAGTCAAGGCTGCGAGTTGAGGGTCAAGTAGAACTGAAGGTTTATTGGTACAGCTGCTTCTTTTATACAGTATTTCTCCACAAGGGTACCGCCTATGTGGACCTTGTGGGGCACAGAACATGAAATGCACAATCCAATAAAAACAGAATTTTACACTTGAACACTCTCAGTTACTGTACACAAATCCTCCCCTCTGCCTGTGATACAATAAACAAAGACACTGGACTAACTCAATTAACTTTAGCAGAAAAAATACTTTTTTACGTACCCCAAAACGTACCCACGAGATCGGTTCAGGGGTTCAGGAATTTCCTGGAAGTCTTATTTTTGCCCCACAGTGCACATGGTCAAAACAGTTCCATACACTCGACGACAAAACACTGCTGGACAATTTAAGATGGCCGCCGCCACATGTTTAAACCTGTCTTCCGGAAATTCAATTTCCCGCTCAATGTTACTCCGCATTCTACTTCCGGTTGTGACGTCATGACGTATCCGTTGTTATTGCGTCATTTCCTGTGTGTCCGTTTTGAATCTTCCGGAAGTAGTAGGTTCAATAACTCGGAAGACACCATTTTAATTGTGGGCAAAAAGTCCATAGAATAAGAAAGCAACAATAATGATAGATAATGTAAATATTTCCAGTTTTAAAAGGGCAAATATACATATGAAGAGAGATAATAACAACAATCCATCATTAAAAATTATACAGAATAAAAATTATGTAATTAAAACCACACTCACAAAAACATAAATTATAGGTCTCAATCCAATTGAGCATATGTGGGATACGGTGGAAGAACACATTTGATCCACTGAGGCCCCACCTCACAATGTAATGTCTTAGTGCCAGATATCACAGGACACGTTCAGAGGTTATGTGAAGTCTATGCCTCGATGCATCAGAGCTGTTTTGGCATCATGAGGTGGACCTACATGACATTAGGCAGATGGCTTCAATGTTATGGTGGTCACACAGGACTAGCATGACCACCAGGCAGATAAGGCAGCCACCTAGGGTGCACTGGCTGTGGGGGCGCAATTCCTGAGTGGCCGGCAGTAGAGGAGCGCACTGCATAGCGCTTCTCTCCTGCCAGTCACTCCTTGTAGCGTGCTGAGCGCAGATTGCAGGAAAAAAGTTTGTTTTCCTCTCACCGGTCTTACAGGAAGCACTCACTGAGAGCACCGCACTGTTTTCTATCAGACCAGGGAATGGGAAAGAAGCTGCTCTATCGCTGTCCACACTCGACCATGCTACACACAGGGTGGAGGTGAGCTTTAAGGAGACACATGGAGGGGGTTTAAATAGACACATGGGAGGGGCTTTTATAGAGGTTAAGGAAACACATGGAAGGGCTTTGGGGGTTTAAGGAGATGGCTGGTCGGGTTCAAGAGACACATGGATGGACTGTGTGTGCTTAAGGATATACATGGAGGGTCTGGGGATTTAATGAGAGACTTTGCTGGGTTGGAGTGTTAAGGAGACATGGAGGGGATGAAGCGGTTAAGGAGAATCAGGGAGGTGCAGGGAAGGGTTAAGGGACACATGGGGGGACTGAGGGGGTTAAGAATACACATGGAGGTGCTTTGGGGGTTAAGGAGACACTTGGAGGGGCTGAGGGGGATTAAGAATACACATGGAGGTTCTTTGGTGATTAACACACATGGCTGGGCTAAGGGGTTAAGGAGTTACATGGGGGATGGAAGAGTTAAGGAGAAACAGGTAGGTGCAGGGAGGGGTTAATGAGACACATTGAGTGACTGGGGAGTTAAAAAGACATATAGGGGGATTAATGAGACATGGGGGTTAAGGAGACACATGGGGGGTTAAGGAGACACATGGGGGGTTAAGGAGACACATGGGAGTTAAGGAGACACATGGAGAACCGAACGCAAGAACTGTACGCACGTGGTCGACATAATTTTGTCTCCTGAACGCAGGCAGCGGTACATGGTTGTCGAGTGCCTGGAACTCTTTTCGGCTAGACAATCGGGGGAACACCGGTGAAGATGGAGCCGCTGCCTGTCCCAGTTCCCTACCAGCTATACGAACGGCGTTCGGGAGATAGGAACTACCGACTGTGTGGTTTTCTTACAGGAACCCCTGAACAGAGACCGGCCGTTGCCACCATTTCCCTGGAACTACTTTGGGCTTTTATTTTGTGGCCAGCCAGTCAAAACTTTACCCCGGTGGTGATTCCATATTACCAAACGGATCTGAGCGCTTTTTGGCCAACTTGGACGCTCAGATCAGGGCTATCCAGGGATGTGACTGTTGTGTAGTTCCCATGTATTTTTGGGGTACTTTTGGGGTGTATGATTTGTTATGTTTTTCTGTAACTGAGAGATAATTGAGTTATCGTTTCCTGGCTCAATTATCTCTCAGGCACAGGAGCTTGCTACATTCCTGCATGGAGATCTCTGCTGGTGGTCTGTGTATAAATTGAGAGTACTTGCCTGAAATATGCAGATCTACTCGACTAATGTATGGGGGGGAAAGCTATACCAGCTATATTCACTTTCACTACTTGGTAGAACTACTTCACGCTGGAAAAAGGAGTCTGTGGCGGCGATATATTGATGATCCGCCACAGTTTCTATGTCAGGCTTTGTTGGTAGGAGCTGCTGTAGCCAGAACAAATGGTATTTGGCTCCATTAGAAGAGATGCTGCTGGAAAATCTAGATAAACAGCTTATCCGGTTGGTACAGAATTTAAGATTGTCTAATGAATATATGGTAGACATGGCAGCAGAAGTATCTAATGAATATATGGGAGACATGGCAGTAGAAGTATTTAAACTGGTCACCAGGATTATGGGTTTATCCTCTGTTGGCTGTTGAGCATTATAGCTTAAGGCCTGGATGGCGGATACAGCGTCTAAGTCAGTTCTTTGTAAACTATCTTTGGAAAACCATAAGCTTTTCAGATCTCCTTTGGAGGAGATAATTAAACAAATGTCAGAAACTGAGAAAATCCTGCCTCAAGACAGAAAATTCTTATGGCAACCTGGGTATAGAAATTTCCAGTACAGAAGTAGGAGGTCAAGTTATTTTCAAAAAAGGGGAACAAAATCAAAAATTTGAGGAACAAATTAAGTGATAGATCTGACAAAAGTAGATGTTTCTGATGCCAAGAGGGTAGTTGAAAGAATTCAACAGTTCTACCCAAGATGGGAAAAGACTACAAACAATCATTGGATTCTGAATCTTATAAAGGAAGGCTACAAGCTACAATTCACAAGAACTTTCTCGTTTCATTTTATCCATCTTCCCAAAAATCAGAGGCTCTTTTTTCACAAACAATATTACTGTTAAGAAAAGGAGTTATAGAGAAGGTACCAGAACACCAGATGTTCCGAGGAGTTTACTCAAGGCTCTTCCTGGTTCCAAAGCCAGATCAGTCTTTCCGGCCTATTATATCCTAGATTTAAAGGATATAAATAATTTTATTCCTTGCCAAAGGTTCCGTATGGAGACTATTTCTTCTAAAACTGATTCTCAAGGATGTTTATCTGCATATCCCTATTCCAGATTCATCAAGAACATTTATGAGATTCGTCGTAAAAAGAGGCATAAGAACTTACCATTTTAAATTCAAGGCACTACCCTTTGGTCTGTCATCTGCGCCAAGAATATTCATGAAAGTCCTGACTCCCATAACAGCATAGCTAAGATAACTGGATATTACTATAATCCTGTACTTCAACGATTGACTACTAAGAGCAAGATCAAGGAAGCTACTTTCAAAGAATGTTCAGATCACTATAAAAGTGCCACAAGAACACGGTTGGATCCTGAACTTAGAGAAGTCAATTCTTCTTCCTTCCAGAGTGTATTTCTAGGTTTCAAGGTATATTTGACGAGTTTTACATGAGGCCACAAAAAAGAAAGATAATTCGAAGAGAAGTATCCAGTTTACAAGCAAACATGAGTTGTTGCATCAGGCGTGCAATGAGCGTATTGGAATACCTGACATCGGCTATCCCATGGTCATGTGGGCAAAAATCTGAAATAAGGCCCCAATGGGAAATTCTGTCGGTCTAGTCGAAAAAACAAGATTTAGATGTCAATTTCCACATTTCTCCTCAAGTCAGACAACAACTAAATTGGTGGAGAACTTCTAAGTTCCTTTCGACAGGTCTAGCTTTTCATCCACAAAATTGGTTGGTGATCACTATGGATGCTTCAAATCATTTAAACTTAATTATTAGTGATGTTGCGAACCTAACATTTTCCATCACGAACGGCGAACGCGAACTTCCGCAAATGTTCGCGAACGGACGAACCACCATAGACTTCAATAGGCAGGCAAATTTTAAAACCCACAGGGACTCTTTCTGGCCACAATAGTGATGGAAAAGTTGTTTCAAGGGGACTAACACCTGGACTGTGGCATGCCGGAGGGGGATCCATGGCAAAACTTCCATGGAAAATTACATAGTTGATGCAGAGTCTGGTTTTAATCCATAAAGGGCATAAATCACCTAACATTCCTAAATTGTTTGGAATAACGTGCTTTAAAACATCAGGTATGATGTTGTATCGATCAGGTAGTGTAAGGGTAACGCCCACTTCACAGTGACAGACCAAACTCCCCGTTTAACGCACCGCAAACAACCGCAAACAGTCCATTTGCACAAGGTTGGATACCAAGCTAGCCATGTCCCGTCATTGAAGGTCTCTTCCTCCACCCAGCCACGTACACCACCAAGGGTCCCCGAAAGGTGACAACAAGCCCCCTGTATTTTTTTTTTTAAATGTACACTACTGTTACACCAGATAATGTATAATAAACACAGGTTACTGGCTATGGGGGGGATAACGTATAATAAACACAGGTTACTGGCTATGGGAGGGATAATGTATAATAAACACAGGTTACTGGCTATGGGAGGATAATGTATAATAAACACAGGTTACTGGCTATGGGGGGGATAATGTATAATAAACACAGGTTACTGGCTATGGGGGGATAATGTATAATAAGCACAGGTTACTGGCTATGGGAGGATAATGTATAATAAACACAGGTTACTAGCTATGGGAGGGATAATGTATAATAAACACAGGTTACTAGCTATGAGAGGGATAATGTATAATAAACAGGTTACTGGCTATGGGGGGATAATGTATAATAAAAACTGGTTACTGGCTATGGGAGGATAATGTATAATAAACACAGGTTACTGGCTATGGAGGGTTAATGTATAATAAACACAGGTTACTGGCTATGGGTGGATAATGTATAATAAACACAGGTTACTGGCTATGGAGGGATAATGTATAATAAACACAGGTTACTGGCTATGGGGGGATAATGTATAATAAACACAGGTTACTGGCTATGGGACTGATAATGTATAATAAACACAGGTTACTGGCTATGGGAGGATAATGTATAATAAAAACAGGTTACTGGCTATGGGAGGATAATGTATAATAAACACAGGTTACTGGCTATGGGTGGATAATGTATAATAAGCACAGGTTACTGGCTATGGGAGGGATAATGTATAATAAACACAGGTTACTAGCTATGGGAGGGATAATGTATAATAAACACATGTTACTAGCTATGGGGGGATAATGTATAATAAACACAGGTTACTGGCTATGGGGAAGATAATGTATAATAAACACAGGTTACTGGCTATGGGACGGATAATGTATAATAAACGCAGGTTACTGGCTATGGGAGGATAATGTATAATAAACGCAGGTTACTAGCTATGGGAGGGATAATGTATAATAAACACAGGTTACTAGCTATGGGAGGGATAATGTATAATAAACACAGGTTACTGGCTATGGGGGGATAATGTATAATAAACACAGGTTACTGGCTATGGGAGGATAATGTATAATAAACACAGGTTACTGGCTATGGGAGGATAATGTATAATAAACACAGGTTACTGGCTATGGGAGGATAATGTATAATAAACACAGGTTACTGGCTATGGGGGGATAATGTATAATAAACACAGGTTACTGGCTATGGGGAATAATGTATAATAAACACAGGTTACTGGCTATGGAGGATAATGTATAATAAACACAAACACACACAAAAAAAAGAATGCAGCTTCAGAATTAATCTAAATTGTATACTGTTTAGGAGGTGGGAGGGTCTGGGAGGGAGGGTCTGCTGCTGATTGGCTGGAATGTGTCTGCCGACTGTGAGGTACAGGGTCAAAGTTTACTCAATGATGACGAATAGGGGGCGGACCGAACATTGCATATGTTCGCCGTCCGTGGCGAACATGCTATGCTTTGGTGCAAGGAACACCATTGCCTTCAAGTACATCCATCAATTGATACCATTCTTCACTTACTTCAGGATGGGTTTTCTACAAGTCTTGGTGTATCCATTTTAAAAGTCCAACTTTTGGCTCAAGTTTTTTCCTTATCAAGGATTTGGCATCTCATATTCTAATTTGAAGTTTCTTTAAGGCAATCAAGCTCATCCGACCGCCTAGGAAATCGTATTTTCCCTCCTGGGATCTTTCTACAGTTCTACAGTCTCTGAGATCCATCTTTTGAGCCTTTGGAAAAGGTTCCTTTAACCCCTTAAGGACCAAACTTCTGGAATAAAAGGGAATCATGACATGTCACACATGTCATGTGTCCTTAAGGGGTTAAAGATATTATCTCTCAAGACAAAGATTTTGGTTGCCATTACCAAAAGAGTCAGCGAACTTCAAGAGCTTTCATCTTCAGATGAGTTGACACAATTGACCATCTTTTTCCGAGGCAGTTTTAAAGAGAAAGAAGCCTCTCTTAATACTCTATCTTGTTGGCTAATAGAAGCAATCAGATTGGCATATTCTTCTAGTATGCTTCCCATGCCGCTGTATCTTAAAGCACATTATACTAGAGCTATGGCTACGTCATGGGCAGAAAAAGCCCTTACATCTTCAGAAGAAATCTGTAAAGCTGCTTTCTGGTCGTCATTCAACACCTTCATCAGGCATTACAGGCTAGATATATTCTCATCCTCTGAACCTGCATTTGGGTGTACAAGGTGTTACAAGGTGTAGTGGCATATTTCCAACCCGTGATTCGGATCTTGCTATATTCCGTAGGTACTGCCATCATATGTCATAAAAAAAACAGACATTTTTTACTCACTCTCTTTTTTTTTATATGGTGGCAGTCCAAGTCTCGCTCCCTCTGAAATAAATTTGACTTGCAGTATATGAGTGTTACGTGTTTCTTGCTTATTACTGAGGTGGGTTTGCCTGTGAAGCCCTTTATAGGGTAAGGGGGAGGGATTTGTTCAATGAATCTATCTTACAGATGCTTGTCCCAATAAGGAAGTGCAAACCCATAGGTACTGCCGCCATATTAAGAAAAAAAGAATTTATGGTAAGTAAAAATGTTTGTTTTTAAAGGGTTATTGTGTAACCATAATCAATTCATTCGTCTCAACTCATTCATCAATTTCAGATATTGCAAGAATTTTCTATCCTCTCTTGTCCTTGTATTATTCCTGTCTGTTTATTTAGCTCTGGTATATTTTCAAGGTGTATACGTTCCTTGCCTCACTACGGCCCCACATTGTGTCCCAAAAAATGGGTCCTTAGGGAACGGGGGCTTGATTTGTTGCCACGTTAGGCCACAGCACTACACGATTAATCCGTAATACATCCACGTCTCAATTATCAGAGTCTTTCATCATCTTTAGATCTTCCTTTGTTCCTTCTGATATTGGGTTCACGGTACTATCCACCTGGCTAAATTACAGTATCTATTCTTATGCATTATTTCAATAAAAAATTAACTTGTGTCTTTTGGGTTTCTAATTATTTATATAAATATTGATATATAGGTCCTGTCCTATCCTTTCCATTAGGTTCTCGGACATCTGTCGCACAATTGGTTAGTTATTTATTTAAACTCTCCCACAACATAGCAATTAGTTGCCGCTTATTTTACTTTTTTAGGTCTCCTCTAATAACTCTTTTTTCAAGAAGTCACAATTTGTGGTTTGCTAGGTACTTTTCCTTTCTAAATCCTATTCTCTTATCAAACCCTTGTTTATGGCTAGAGAACTGGCTGATTAGGGTCAGGTGTTGGCCTTAGTTAACTTATAAAATTGCTGGTCCTGTGAGGCCAACTCCCCACCTCAATACGGAGGTTTTGTACAATCGGCCAACACCACAGGTATAGCCTTGCATCACCCACCTTTTGGGTTTATAGTTAGGGCCACGTGTTTTAAATTATTTACTCTCACTGAGAGGCCAACACCCCGCCACAATGTTCAGTGGCTTGAGCTCCATGGCCCAAATCATAGATGGCGCCTCTCTTATGCTGCTTGGCAACTAGCAGGGTGTCTACAATCATGCTGGGGATTTGTTAATCAGTTATTCTACTTGTATCTTCTTTTCAGTATGGCTCAGGAAGTCAATCTAAGCGAAGTTTCACCTCCCCCCCCCCCCCCCCCCCCCTCACACACTCCCGCTAGGCATGGTACCCCTTCTTATTTCCAAGAACCTTCCACACCAGGTTCACTGATGTCTTGGACTCTCCCCAGAATCTCAGCTGAGTTGCACCAAGTTCAGCATTTAGGACAGAACTTTACAGGCTGCTCTCAGCACATCCCGAGGATCCTCACAGGAGAACAGCTCATACAGTCCCACTGACATTCAAGGAACATTGAATACCATTCTGACCTCTCTACAGTTAATCAACGAGACACTTACTAAATTGGAAAATTCCAGCTTGGGTCCAAATGATCCACCTCCTGTAACCACAACCCAGGCACACACACCTCCACTACCTCCTCCACACATGTCATTACCCCGGCACACCTAGTCCCCCTAAAGATATTCTGGATGGGAAAGATGTAAAATTTGTGTCTCTATTAATTCCGTCAAAAACAAAACAAGTAGAAAGGCACTAAACCAATGTCTAAACCAATGGTTCTTACACTGTGTGCCACGGGCACACAGGGGTGCCACGAAATGGTTCCCCGGTGCTATGATCATAGCACTGAGAAAATCGTGCTGTGCCTCTCTATCCCCCACCAGCTCTGCAGGATCGGAAGGGAGATCAGAGATCAGAGACTGGCCCACTAGCACTGTTTTGCTGCAGCTGTCAGGGGAGGGAGAGAGTACCTGCAGGAGCTCTAACCTGCAGCTCTGCCAGGTTCTCCTCTTGCAAGCTTCAAGAATTGCCGCAGTTACCACAAATCTCGCGAGAGAGAACTCTAGCCTCAGGAGCTGCTAGAGTTCATTCTCATTACTGGGACCACCAGGGCTTCTCCACCAGACCACCAGGGATTGCTTTGTACTGTTCCTCCTCCCAGTAATAAATAAAAAGCAATGAAATTTTGAAATAATAAAAATGGTTTTTATTCTTGTGGAAAATGCATAGGCTGTAAATGTAGTAAAAACAAAACATTAAAAGGAGTAAATAAATTCAAAACCAAATACAAAGAAGAGGACTTTTATATTAAGGATTTTATCACATGTTTTAGAATTTGTTTTATTTATTTATTAATATGTGCATATATATATTTAATGAACATATCTATAATATAAACTGGGGTTTTCAGCTCATTTTAAAAAATATCATAACAAGGATCTAAAAGGCTTAATCATTTTTGTAATTTAAAATAGTAAAATCTTGGAGAGGAGGCAATCATTTAGTCACAATAGGCAAGGAATAAATTAGATGGGTGCACAAATTGGAGACATTAGAATATAAGGGGCTTAATATGGAATTCGATTTATATAATTTTTTATAATAAAATGATTTTTTTATACCTTTGTAATAAAGTTTTTTTAAATTATTTCCTGCATATGTTCCTTTAAATATGTGGAGCTTATACTAATAAATAAATATAGAACATGATCTATTAACTTTTTATGATAAAATTATTTTTCTATACAAAGTTTATAAGTTATTAATAAAAAAATTATATTTTACATGTGTTCTTTTAAATACTTCATTTCTAAAATACTTGCGCCTGCAATTTTTTAAGGGGGCCCGGTCTTGCTATTACACTGCCACAGCGCTGACTGGGCCCCTGGAGATATGGGACCCATATCGTGTGGCCCTAAATCAGTGTGCGGGCCCCAGTGCAGCTGAACCGGCAGCAGTTCTGCCGCTACACATGGGGCCCCTAGTACTGCCGGCCCCGACAACCATCATGGTTGTCACCCCCTGATGGCGGCCTTACCAGACCATGACAAACTGAAGTCAATATAAACAACCTGTCATACTACTTTAAATCTCACCCTTCTCCAAACTTGGTGGAATAGATCATTCATGTGTTTTCACAGGGATTCCACACCAGGACCATGACACTCAACATAGGCACACTAGAATGCCCTAATCTGCTATCAGCATCAGCATCCAACCACCCTCTCACGGTTGAGATCCTGATTGACAAAAGTACATCAAGGTTTCATGATAGGTCCATTTTCATCCCCTCCTTTTTCATCTTGACATACAAATCCCATTGGCACCACTATTAGCAAATACTCAAATAAAAAACTAATGATCATAGACTTATCGACTTCTCATTCTTCATCCACCCCAAGCTTAAATTCACTCATTCCTTCCCCAGAGTTTTCTCTCCTATACTCCACTGTGGATAGTACAGGCAATCTTAAAAGCTGCTAGAAGCAACCCTAAAATTTTCAACATATTTGCTGGCTTCTCCTCAACATAGCTAGGTGTCCCATGGTGATTCATTACTTGGACGATTTTCTGTTGGTGGAAGATAGTAGTAACACTCTTCTGAGCTTAACAAGCACAACAGCACTATTTTCTACACTAGGCGTTCCACTTTCACCTGACAAGACCATTTGGCCCACTACTAGACTAGTTTTTCTGAGGATCATTCTGAACTCAAATTGAATGCAGTGCTGACTTCCTGAGTGTTAGAGTAACTCCATAGTGTTAGAGTAGAGTAACTCCATAGTGTTAGAGTAGAGTAACTCCATAGTGTTAGAGTAGAGTTAGGCAAGTTCCTGAATTTAGAAGTTTGTACGCTCAAGGATCTCCAATCCTTACTGCGGTCCTTGAACTTCAAGATGCACATTATTCCACAGGGTAGACCGTTTATATCCAGACTTCTATGCCTCCTACCAGCCCTCCCAGATTACAGTATTATTTGTCTAGACCCACCTGCTAGGCAGAACTGACCATGTGGCGGGATTTCCTCACACACTTGAATGGAATCTCGATGTTTATTCCTTCAGTGTCCGACCAATCCCTGATTTTTTGGACTTACACTTACACTAACACCGGGTTCACTGCAAGTTATAAAAAACATTAGTTAAGGGACAACTGGCCTTTAGAAACTATGGAGTTACCTTCCTTTCGGGAAACATCTGCTTTCTTTGAAATGTACCCCATACATACAGCAGCCTTTAAGTGGGGTAAACGTTGGTCAGGTATGACTGTCAAATGTTATACAGATAACATGGCAGCTTGTGAAATAATAAGGGTCGGTTGTCATCCATGACCATTATGAAATTGATTCTCAGGTTAACTTGGCTGGCGGCCACCTGACTGTTTTTCCTTGTCTGTGAGCATGTACCAGGATGCAACAATTCAGCTTCTGACACTTTATCTGGTTGTAAATTACAGGAATTCTTCCTAACATTTCATAATAACCACTATGCCAAATCATAAGCCTTTCTTCTTCTTATATCCTATCAAAAGCATTCTAAATGCATTAATAAAGTAGATCGTATGAGCCGTGGCACCCAAAGAGGCTACAACATTCTTGGAATCCCTCAGCCTGACTGATACGCCACCAGAGAATCAGAGGTCCCAACCTTGCCACTCATGGGTCATCTCGAATATAACACCTTTTGATCTTGCCAGGGGACGGAACTCTGTGACAATTTAAAATAGGCTCTTATATAGTTTTCTGTTATTAAGTTGAGTTCCACCGTTTATTTTAGGTTGTTCACTATATAAATCTCACAAATTCTCTTACTGATGGCCCACTTACACGCGGCACCGAAACCGCTAAGAGTGGCCCTGGCGAATCATTACAAAGCGTATCCACCTAAGCGGACCTGCATTGAAAGTCCACAATAAGCCTTTGACCAGTTTAATGTAAACCTCCATGGCTAGGGGTACCTGCAACTCCACACACGCACTCTAAACAAGGGTACTATTTGACTTCAGATTATTTGGGGTGGATGGGAAGCTTGGGGAAATACTATTGTACATGGAATATTACTGTATTGTTATGTATTTCTTTATATGTTTCATAACATGTTTGCATGTTTAGCAAAATAGCAAATATGAATTATGGAGAAATCCTCTATTTACGATAACTTCAGTATAGTTATGGTGTAAAAGCAAATGGAGTGTTATGGACATGAAATATTGATACCGGAGAAACTGACGGAAGCCAAGCACAGAGAGATGGACACAGGTTTCTTCAGGAAGGAAGAGATTCTTTATCCGGTTCACTGATCGGGACTCAGAGGGACTAATGTCACCAAAAAACAGCAAAGTCTGAGTCCTGATCATACAGTGTAGGTCCCTTATATAGGCATGTAGCTCCTCCCATAATCGGTTCAACCTACACATACTCTTATCTAATCAACCGAATAGAGACTAAAATCCTGTTTGACCACATGGCTTGCCCAGCACAATGGAGGAGGGGAAATACTCGTATATCCTGTATTCCTACTTATGCTCCTTACACTACTGATTGTATCTTAGCTACGTGTAACTGACTTAACTGGTACATCAACATATGCAAGTGCACATACCACGTGGCAATCTTGTCCTAGTAAATTTATTTTTACTGAGATTCCACCACAATATGACTACCATTTTAACACAATATTTGTGCTTTTACGTCCATAACTCTCAAAGTTATAAGTTAAACACTGAATAGATATTCCCTGCATAAATGCCAGTTTTAAGCACTGAAAATGTTAATTAACAAACCAGTTTAACCAGTTCAGAGGCAGGAGGCAGGTTGCTAGTTAGGGAATGTAGAAAATAATCCAGGCACTCCAACGAATTCCAAAATAAAGGCAATTTATTAGAACCAGGAACTACACAGCAACGTTTCGACCCCTTAGGGCCTTTGTCAAGCTACTGAATCACATACAGAGTACACAATATATAGGTGCATATATATATCACAACGTGTTTAATAATTATATTAGTGTCTATTATATGACATTTAATAATATATGGCTAATTATGACTTAAATTGGCATTTAGTCACATATATAGTGACCTTATAGTATTTACATGATACATGAGTATGGTTCTTTGGTGTGTGATACACATTAGGGGACCTTCTATCACTAATAGTGTTACATTAAACATAATAATATTAAATATAATTTTTGTATATATTTTTATGATGATTTGTTTTAATTTTTTCACTCTATGTTGTATTGTATTATTCACTATATTATTTTGACTTAATGTTAAGAATATCAATAGGACAATTATATTATGGAAATTACGATATAATCTATGAATTGACATTAATGTGCTATTATATGTTAGCAATAAATGTATGATTTACAACTATTTTTTTATGAACTTCATATTTTAGATATTATCCACTATTGGGGTTGTCATTTGAAAGCAGGAGTTAAATCAGCCATTTTTCAATGTGTTTAATAATTATATTAGTGTCTATTATATGACATTTAATAATATATGGCTAATTATGACTTAAATTGGCTTCGTATATAGTTTATTGTCAATATTACATATTTTACATGAACTTACAAGTTGTGTATCTTTATGAGACGTTGGGTGTGTTTTTACATTTCATCTTTTTTGTTTTAATCAATATGCCGTGACATTTATGTGTTTGGATGTGCTGTATTGCGCGTGCGCGATATGGCGCATGCGCACTATGACTGTATCTTGTCTAACTTTTTTCGATAATTTTTCTGTGTGATGTGGGGTATTGCGCATGCGCGGTTTGGCGCATGCGCGGTACTGATACATCTCTCTGCGCATGCGAATTCGTTCGCTATTGTGATTCGGTTTTACCGGATCATGTGATCGGCATTAGTAGCTGTATTTGGTTGGTTCGAAATGGTCACATGATCTAATCCATGTGACTGGACCCGGAAATGTTAGTACCTAGCGTTGTGGGGATATTTATGGGATAATAATAGTAAACAGTTGAGAATTGCCCACTATTTCAATTCTCAGATCCCAAAGATCGTTATCGTGTAAGTGAAATGTATTCCATATAAATAAAATCACAATTTGTTATAAAAAATAGATACAATTTATTGTGACAATTTAAATAATAATAATAATAAGTAACATGCGTGACAATACTCAATGAATATTTACTATAACATGGTATGCAATACAATATGGTAATGTAAAAACATCTTCCAATGGCTAACACAGTCTTAATTGTCAAGAAGATTTATGATGGGCTTCACAGAGAAACGACAGTGAAACTTACACACAGAGAAAGCTTCCAGCGAATAGCCATAACAACTTTAGCTGACAGTTAGAATAACCCTTTCAATGCTGGCTAGACCTCCTGTCAGGGTGGCGGTCCGGAGCTCGGAACCCATACACAGTGTCCAGGTGGCGGGGCGTGGACCAGGACCCATTATGCCTGATGTTAAGAGGGAGTCTTCAGCGTGGAGGTGCATTAGCAGGGTCTGGTGCATGGTAACCGCACGCCCCCTGGTGTTGAGCACCAGCGTTTGTGCAGCCACATACCAAGACCCTGATTCAGCTTATGCGGATAACAGGAACTAGGAGCTTGGAAATTAAGCAGACCTCCCAGGAGCTTAAAACAAGACAAGATAACATAGGCAAAACAAGAGGAGAAATAACTAAGTACTACATATGGAAATCATGGGGATTTAGTCACACTATATGATCATACATTGCATAAGCCTGCTAACAACGCCAATGTACCCCATATCTGGCAGGTCCTACACTGCCTAATGTATGCTAAAATAACCACAGATTCAGAACACATATATAGCACTTACCTGCAAGAAAGGACAGAAGCAGTGAGCAGCTGCCTGCAGGAACACTGAAACATAATGAAAGATGGAAACAAACGGGTGTGGCAAATAAAACATTTAAAGGAAACCTGGAGACTGGGAAATCCAGGGACGAACTATAGGAATGAACCCAGAAATCCCAGCATAAAGAAAACCAGACATAGAATAGAAAACCAAAAACCAAGAAAAAACAAACAAGAATTGAAACAAAAGTACTGGATACCAGAAGCCAAGTCCAGACATCAGAACAGAGCAGAGCAGATCATGACACCTCCTAAGTAATTAAGACCTATTCTCATGTGATTTTAAATAAAATAACATTTAAACTAGCTCATTAGTCATTTCCTGGGACCATCCAATAAGATTAATCTACCATGTTCTATAAGCAGAATTTTATCTTGTCTAAACAGATATTTTATCTTATTTTAGAGCAAATCAATACACCTGGATAAATATCACGATATGCTAACATGTGAAATGTCACATAAATACATAATTATTGTAATTCTATCTGCAGAATAGAATGGTTATAACCATGTACTTCTTATTTAACTAAGATTTCTAAATATTGAAATATGATTGTGATTTATCCAGTCATATATCATGCTATTAGAAAATTTTAATTAATTTAGATTAATTAATTGAAGCCAGTATAAATACCAGTTAAGTAGATATTTTCATCAGATTAGTAGGTAGTCTCAGGAACTGAATGTCATGGGTCTCTTTCTCTTTCTCCTGACTTAGCCTGCTTCCAACTGCTTCCTCTGCATACTCTCTGCATTTCTCTCCATACCTCTCTCTTCCCTTTGTCTTAACTTTTAAAGGAAAAGATTCTCTGTTCGTCACTAGGTAATAGACCAATAGAAAATTGGAGGTGTGGTTACCTTCCAAATAACAATTTAAGTATTTGGTCTATAGAGGGCAGTCTCGCCCCACTAAACATACCTATCCAGGAAAGAGTTAACTTTTCCTGGTGGCTATTTTGACGTCATTTACCTTATCTTTATAGTTGTCCAGAACTTAAGTTTTCTGTCAGATCAAATAGTTTCTTTAAGTTTTGTCCAGACTATGTGTCTGGCAAATTCTGCTATAATTTCTAATATGACAGTTATAACTAAGTATGACCCCTAAACTTACAATGAGACGTTATACAATATCGAAAGTAAAATTAAATTATTTAATCTTCTCTGTCACAAATGTCTGGGTTTATAATTAATTATATTCCATTAGCATTTAGCTAACAGTCTGTCCATCCCCCGTTCTCATTTCTTATCACTCGATTTGTATATACAAGCATTCCTTAGCTCTGGCAAAGTGGTTAGTTACAGAAAGGATAGAAATTTCGTGTCTCTTTGTTAGCTTGAAAATAACAAAATGGAGTCTGGTCTGTTCAGATTGATTCTGACAATATACATTTTAATTTCTATCATAGCACAAAATGTCTGCCGATATAAATACCCTGACATAACCCCCCTTTAGTGCATTTCATAGCCAAAATCAATTTAGCTTATGAATAAGCACTACGGAAGTTACCAGACATATTGTGCAATCACATCATTTCTAACATAGGCCCGTGTGTGGAATGAACATGTTTGTATATTTTTGTACCTGTAAGAGTTTTGAATTTTTCACTTAGTACAATCAACCATAATATCATTATTATCATAGCACACCCAATAACAATTTTCACATGGATGAACCAGTCAACACGAGCAATAAGGTCAGTATCTAGCTCAGAATACTTAAATGTGTCCACAGAAATGGTATCTTTCCTGATTGACATTTGGATAGTGTGGTTGGGCTTATGGTCCAGCAAGAACTTTAGATTAGGATCTAGAGGGATATCTAGATTCTGGAAGGGATCCACTATCTCGATAGCACTTTCGATGACGTCAGTGTACACTGGGTATAGCGTAACGTCACCGATGGTGATACGAGAGTCGTGGGGTACCATGATCAGTGAGACAGGTGCTGGTAAGGCAATTACTTTATTAGTCACCTGGTCCCTGCGAAAAACACTCATGTTTTTAAGACACGTGCTTACCAACCATTTATCTTTTACTAAGATAGTATGTACTAACGCATTACTGTTGGTTTTTGACATAGTTACTTGACATGTTTCAGAGCCATGTTTAAGGTACTTGATCCCACACAAAGCATTGGTAGAATCGTACACAAAAGGTTTTCCATCACATTGGAAATTATTGTCTTTGAATTTTTCACAGTCATTCAAAATGGGTATTGAATACCAATCTGGTATCCACGCTTGAAAAGTCAAAACATCTGGGTTTGGACTTCTACATTGATATTTTCTTTCCATGTACCAACTTTGTAAATTGTTTTCATTTGAAAAATGTTTTTGGGAGTTACATATGGTATGGCCAATAAAAAGCAAATCTCCATACGTTCCGGGTCAATTAAGAGAGGTATAGCGCTCCTCATCTCAAAGGCCAGATTTAATTGCATGGGCTCAATTGTTTCTCCATCCACATTGGCAAGCATCGCATGAACAATATCCTTGGATACAAAATACAGAGGTATGCATCCCCCTGCCAATTCGATCATTCCAGTTTGCACTTCGTCAAGAAAAGCAAGTGTGTGGAACAATATTGGGTCATGCAGAAATAGAAGTTCACGCTTAAATAAATCATGATGGTGCAACTCAGTGGATTTGGCAATTAACTCCGAATGCAAATTTGTTGTAACAACTGTGTCTTCCACAATAGTTAACAAGCCTTGGAGAAGTGTTCTTTGCTGTTTTATCACCTGCTGAATATCATTAATGTGTTGCTTTAGCGCATAGATTTCCATATCCAGCTTTTGGACAGTAATAGAGTTGGCTGCAGACATTCCAGTTGCGACAACTGCACCGACAGTGGCACAAACTAATGCAACAATTATAGCGGTGAGGAACCTTTTGGGTCGGTTGCTCATCGAAATAAAACTGGATACAAATGGTTTCCGGGCTTGCTCCAGATGCACACGGTCCTGTGCTCTTTGGAGGTGCATCGGGTACCAAGTCTGTAACTCAGGAAGCTGCATCGATGAAATGTTGTATGCCTTCTCGATGGAAATCTTGGAGTCCAAGCTGACGAACACACGTCGGGTCAGGATCCTCTTCTCTGTCAAGATGAACCCTGGTGTCTCTTGAATGAGGATGCCGGAGGATGGTCCCATCTCTGCGATCGGGTTGGTCCGTAGCTCTTGCACAGGAGCAGTACGATCCAGAAACACGCCACATCCTTCTTGGACATCTTTCGACAGTCACGGATCAGGAACTCGTTTCAGAATTATCTACTAATGATTCAAGGTTCGTTAAGCATACAAATTTATAACAGTGTGACATCATTTGGCCTAGGACAACACATTATTACGATCATTATATATGTATTCTCTCTAATTCTATTTTTATAACTTCATCCCTCACTACATTTATTACTGACTCCTTAGCAATATGCCTATAGCAGTTAAACAAGTTAGTAACCTGCTTAGAAAATGTAGATCATGGCACATCACAACATTTCATATCATACGATACCACGTGAATCAAGCATTCATCCAGGTTAGTCGTTCACCCTTCTGCATCCGAATCCACACCTACAATCCTTAATTGAGATTTAGGATGACAAGCACGCAACTGGTTAACTGTGAACCCACTTTTCAATAAAGTCACCATCCTTAGGAATTTTTATCTTGTACGCTACTGGGGAAATTTTGTCAATGATGACATATGGCCCTTTCCAAGAAGGTAAAAATTTATTTTCCTTGACTTGATTTTGCGCAAAGTTATACAGATAGACTTGATCTGTTATCTCAAATTCCTTTTTCGTGGTTTTTAAATCGTAATAGGTCTTAACCCCTGTCGCTGCTTTTTCTAGATTATTTTGGGCAAAAGCAAACGCATGCTGTAAATGCTTGCGCAAATCTTCGATATACTGATGCGTAGTGGCAGCATTGAGCAAGTTATGATCCGAAGTACGATATAGTAAATGCTGTGGTAAAACCATCTTTCTTCCTGTCATCAATTCAAAAGGTGACAATTTGGTAGCAGTGCTAGGTGTAGCTCTAATCGCCATTAAAACTAGGGGCAATTTAATGTCCTAGTCTTTACCAGACTCCTTAACATACTTCTTCAGAATATTAACGATAGACTGGTTATATCGCTCTACCCCTCCCCCCCCGCTAGACACAGCGCGGTATGCAATATGTAGCTTTCGTTTAACACCTAGAATGTTCCACATCTTAGCCATTACTTCGCTGGTAAAATGACTACCTCTGTCTGACTCAATTCTTTGAAGCAGACTGAACCTGGAAAAGACATGGTTAATCAACAAAGTGGCGCACACGGTACTCGTGTTCTCTTTACAAGGCAAACATTCTATCCCCATTGTGTACATACATGTAACGGTTAACATGTATTTGTTACCTCTTGAAGATCTTGTTACAGGACCTATAAAGTCAATTTGAATATCAGACCAGGGTAATGACACCCCCCTCTTCTGAAGTGGTGCACAATGGGTTGGTATTGCGGACAAATCAAGCATCCCTGTCAGTATGGCTTAACATCTCTTAACATGTGTGGCCAATATGCATAATCATGCAATATCTCATATGTGATCTTATCACCACGATGCCCAGATGTAGGTAAATCATGTGCGTGTTGGAGCATTAACCCTCGGTATACAGTTGGAACTACCCATTTTTGAATACCATGTTTAGAAGTTCTGACCAGCAACCCATCCATGATACTAAATTGGACTTTATATCTCATCAAGATTCGTAAATCTTCATTATCTTTACAATCCTCATCTGTGATGGGATTGACAGTAGGGTCTTCTATATGTCTATAGAATATGCCTATGACAGGATCATTCTGACTGGTAATCAGGTCCTCACTAGGAGCCTCTTGACTCCATTGCACGACGTTTAATTTGGCATTATCTCTAGCCTGTTGTCTAGTTATGGCTTCAACGTGAATTGAACCCATAAGATCATCAATGTTTTGGGTTTCACCATTGATGGCTGCTTGTTTTGCCAGTGAATCGGCTAAGTCATTACCATCCTTGTCAATACCTTCTATTTTAGAATGGCCTTTGGTTTTCTTCCAATATATGGTTAAACCATGTTCCTTAACCAACTCATCGATTTTACAAAACAATTTCCCATGTTTAACAGGTTTTTATTGCTTTTCAGCATTTGGTTACGTTTCCAGCTAGGCAGATATTCGACGAAACTGTTGCAAACATAGTTGGAATCAGTTATGATAACAAATTCTTTGATACCATATGCTATTGCCATTTGGATGGTCTTATATACTGCACAGAGTTCGGCTATCTCACTGCTTTTGGGACCAATATTGTATCCTATAGATACATTGGGATAATCACCTATCCAGGCGATTCCGATACCTGCAACTAACTTCCGTTCAGCACCAGCAACATGGTAATATGAACAACCATCAATGTATACCCACGGTAGTGGTCGACAGTATTCCTCGTCATAAACTTTATAAGGGGATAGCAATTGCTCTTCTAGGAAGTCATCTCCGGTGTCCTTATCATCCAGAGATGGAGCAGTACAGTCATGTAATTCTGCTAAACCTTGGGCAACTGGGCATCTCTTATTGTGTTTATAACGGACTTCTAACGGCCATCCCTGTAAGGATAGAGTCCATGCAGTAATCCGACTGTTAGAGAGATTACCGTCTCTAATTCTTTCACTCTGCAGATACTGTAGATGTTGGTGAGCTGTTTCTACAATTATTCTTTCACCATGGATATAGCTACGAAAATTTTGTAGTGCCCAGACAGTCGACAATAACACCTTCTCAAACGTGTTGAATTTAACTTCAACAGGTGACAAAGTCTTGATAGCATATGCAATAACTTTGTTTAAACTGTCCTGCTTCTGATACAGAACAGCACTTATGCTTAAATCGGTATATCCTGTCTCCAGATTGAAGGGTTTACCCCCCTCTGGGTATGCTAAACAGGGTGCCTGAGTGAGCTTCCTCCTCAGTTCACTTACCGCTACGTCCTGAAGCTCCCCCCAGTTCCAGGTAGTTTCCTTTTTAAGCAGGTGTAAGAGTGGTTTTGTTATTTCTGCATAGTTATCTATAAACTTACGGGAGTAATTAATCATACCAAGGAACGATCTTAATTCCCTGATGTTTGAAGGTGTTTTAGCCTTTATTACAGCTTCAACCTTCTTCCTCTGGGGAATTAATCCTTCAGAAGTTACCTCATGTCCGAGGAAATTGACATGGGTGCGACACCATTGCGCCTTTTGTAAAGACAGTTTAATCCCTGCCTCTCTTAACTGAGTGAGAACATGTCTAATCTCTATGATATGCCTATCAAAGGAAGTGCTTTTCAGCAAGACATCGTCGACATATGATAACGTTCCTCTCTCGAGTGCGTCAGGCATAGCTTTATGCATGAACACAGCGAATTCATGACCAGAGTTTATGTAACCGAAGGGCATACGGGTCCAGGTATACTGCTGCTTTCCAAATGTGAAGGCCAATTTGTATTGGTCTTCATTATGGACTGGTACAGTCCAATATCCCTGCGCACAGTCAATGGCAGTGAATATTTTGGATCCCTGCATTTGTACCAAACATTGGTCTATGTATGGCACTGGCCAACCAGACATATAGATGCGTTTATTTAGCTGTCGTAAGTCAGCGCATAAACGCCATTGTCCATTAGGTTTCAGAATCCCCAAGATCAGATTATTATACGAACTGTGCGCCGGACATATAATGCCCCTTTCCTTTAAATTCTGAATAATGTCTTGTAGACCATCATATGATGCTAATGGGAGTCTATATTGTTTGATAAATACAGGTGGTAAATTTGGATCAGTTTGTATTCTGGCTACGTGGAGGTTAGTTAACCCACAGTCGTAGGAATCTTTGGCAAAAATATCTTGGAATTCCAAAAGGATTTTCTTTAGCTGCTGTCGCTCAGCATCGTTGGAGCAACTATCAGCTAAAGATATTTGCTCTTCAAGCCTTTCCTGAAATCCTGGAAAGATTTCAGGCTGGCCTATCTCATAAGCTTCTTCAAGCCTAGAAGTTAGGTCAGTTAGGTGTTGACTTACCTTTTCTCTTTGGTCGTGATACTCTTGTGATTCCTGCTCATTGAGCGGATGATCGAAGGTGATTGATGCTTCTTCGATTTAACACGAGCCGTCTTCGACATTGAAGGGATATACAGATAGGATACTGAATAATCCTTCTGGGGAGGAATGGAATATTTGATCGACAATTTCATCCTCAGTTAAGTATGCTTCAGGGATGAGGCCTATAATTTGGTTTTGGAAAACAAATGTATAGTATTCAGCATCCAATGCTAGACCTAATAACGTTCCTTTTGGTAAAGTAACACTATTGGGGGTAACATTGTTGACCATTATATAGGTGGGATTCTTACCAATACTTACCATTGGTGTATGCGTTACCACCATCCCTAATTGTTGTATCCTGTTGGATAAACAGATTAGGGCATCAGAGTTTTCTAATCTCTGACCCTCCTTGACCTGTAGGGGTAAAAGAAAGTTACTTGTCCCTTGTGGAATGGTTATGTCATCAGGCACTTGGATACTTACCACATATGGGAGTATTTGTCCTGATTTCAGGACGGTTTCCTTGTGTAGGTATCCACAAGGATTACCTTTTAACCTTGTCCACAAGTTGGAATTAATCAGGTCAAGGTGTATGGCAAAGCGATGTATGACATCATTGCCAATGTAAACCTGATAGCGAGGTTCGTCTATCACTAGGAATAAATCTTTAACTGTCTTATTTCCAATAGAAATAGATAGTAAACATTTTGCTATCACATTGTGACTCTCTGATTCACCATCCAGGTTCTGGATCCACCTGTCATGTGGGGAAGCGTACCTGATCATTTTAGGATTAGCGATCTGCTTTAACAGACTTCTGCTAATATAGCTGTTCTCACTCTTTAAGTCCAGCTTTGCATTCCTATTTCTTCCTAAGTCATTTATCTGAATAGGAAAAAATAAGTTATCATTAACCCTTTCAATTCTGGCAAGGAATTAAGCATGACCTGCCAGATCTATAGATTCAAAATAGTCCCTGTGGAGAGAAATGGTTAAAACATCACCTTCCAGAGAGACATTCTGGATCCTCTCTGGAGCAATTCTTACGGAGTGTTCATCTACAAGTGCGATTGCGTCATTCACCTGCAGGATAGTCACGTCAGGTGACTGACTATTCCTAAAATGTACCTCTATCGAGTCAGGTCTTTCTTCTATTACATGGCAGTTACGATCAGATTGTACATGTGATTTCTCATAGGTTATAGGAACCTGGGGCAGACTGACCGGTCGGGCACTTCGGACATGGTCAGAGGGCCCGGCCGAGGTAGGGGGCCCGCCACTTTGTGTGTGTCTTTGACACACAACACAATTTGCGCCGACCACTTGAGTCAAATGCCTTCCTCGGGACCAGCAGTGCTTACCAGAGGTGGAGCTAGGGTCCGAGGGAGCAGAGGAGTATGTCATCCCTGTGCGCGTGGGCGCACAATGTCGACGTCACACATGCCCATCGACATGCGCCGCCTGCACGGGCCACCCGTAATCTTCAATGATCAGGAGCCCTGCGTAATGCCGCGGTGCAGGGAGTTTCCCTCTCCCTGCTTACCAACAAGCTGAGAAAGGAGGGAGCCAGACTCCCATCACACTCAGCCACCTTTTCTGAACCAAAAAGGTATGTAAGCAGGGGGGTGGTTAAATATGTAATGTGATCTGTGTGTGCATGTTATCTGTATATATGTTAGTGTGTGTATAACTGTATGTGTGTTAGTGTGTCTGTATCTTTCTATGTTAGTGTGTGTATATCTGTATCTGTGTTAGTGTGTGTATATCTGTATCTGTATGTGTGTTAGTGTGTGTATATCTGTATCTGTATGTGTGTTAGTGTGTGTATATCTGTATCTGTATGTGTGTTAGTGTGTGTATATCTGTATCTGTATGTGTGTTAGTGTGTGTATATCTGTATGTGTGTTAGTGTGTGTGTATATCTGTCTGTGTATCTGCATGTATGTTAGTGTGTGTATATCTGTATGTGTGTGTCTGTATCTGTTTGTATGTGTGTGGGTGTGTGTATATTTATGCATGTTAGTGTGTGTCTGTGTATCTGTATATCTGTCTGTGTGTTAGTGTGTGTGTCTGTAAATTTGGATGTCAATGTGTGTCTGTGTATCTGTATATGTGTTGGTGTATGTATGTATCTGTGAGTCTGCACCTGTGTATCTGTTCAAGCAAATACACCCCTGCATTCAAATATCAACAATACATCCAGACACACCCCTACATTCTAAGGCAAACAGTATACACAAATACACCCCTACATTCACACACATACTCCATTCAAAACATGCTTACAGTCAAACATACATACACTGCTCAGGGCAAGTTCAACCTTGCAAGGATGGGGAAATGGTAGATACCCATCTGGCAAAGTATTATGGTAGTTGTACGAAAGATGGGGATCTACCTTTTTTTCCATCCTTACGATAGGTGGACCGAAAAAAAATCTTGCACCAGCACCCACTCTAATTTAGGTCAAAAACGTGAATAAAATAACTTTTTAATGGGAGGAAAGGGGGGCTGGGGACCTAAAAACGACCCCACTACAGCCCCTGTCCCCCACAAACACCCAACACTACAGTCTCTATCTGAAATTAGAACCCCTATACCCCCTCTACAGCACCTTTTTACCCATTAGAGCCCATGTTGCCCATTAGAGCCCCAGTCCCACACACTACAACTCCTGTCCCCTACTGAAGCCTTCCCCCCCCCCACATTACAACTCTTTCTGTAACACATGCATGTGTGCGTGATGTATATTTGTGTCTCTTGCAAGTTGGTGGGTAGACGGGGGCCCCATGATCTCCTATTGCCCAGGGGCCCGATGAGTTGTCAGTCCGCCCCTGATAGGAACCTTAGCTTGTGACCATACAATTCCATTCACACAGTCAATAATTGTGTTAAGTTTTCTGTGTATGTCTATACCCAGAATCAGTCGGTTATAGGGGAGATCTACCACTATCACCGGGTGTCTAAAGGTTTTGTTACCTATTTTTTTTTTTTTTTTTGTCAATCTTTCTTTTATTAGAGGCATATAATATGGGGTACAGAAGAGAAATTGGAGGAAACGTTTGAGTGATTTACAGTATAGGGTTGATACATCAATACGCAAAATTAGATTACATTTCCAGAAGTGCGATGCCTCATTTTTTTATATTTTTTGTTGCTAAACTTTAGGTGAAAATACAAGCTATGGACCATAAGATCCGGTTGGTAACTTGCTAAGTTATGATAGACAGACATCTGGTGACACATGGGTAAATAGTAAGCTAACAATTTAAGGAAACACAAGAGTCAAAGAACGAGGATAGTGCAAGGCAAATGCATTAAGCTAAGTAAGATTAAATGGGAACAGGTGGTCTAAACACATGCCTAATGAGTGCTGTAGGGGATTATAAGGCATAAACGTACAATATAAAATAAACAACGTAGACATGCTTTAGGCGATTAAATCGTCAGGTTGAACATTCGAGAATATTGCAAGCTAGGTAACTATCTGGTTATTCATCAGGAGGTAAGACTTACTGTAAGGAGGTAGTTACGCTAAGCGTGCATACAGTGGTGGCTGTGTTTAGGACTGAATATATATGGCTGTGTGAGTTTACCAAGAGCATACATTTACACTGTACTGCGGTTTGGTCTGATTACCACGAAAGGAGGCATACAATAAGTTCTATAGTTCAGTTCGGTATAAGGTTAGTCTCTGCGTTTTGGGCTGAGTTGTTAGTTGCAGGCCGGGGCCTGTATAAGTCCAGCTTGCCTCACCCTATGCCCGCTCTGAAGGCTCTTTTATTGCGATCGGGCGCGTGTCGGCCGTTCGGGATCTCTCTGGTCCTGGATTCCGGCATTGATTTCAGGTGGGTCAGCGGGGAGTGGAGGTGATTGCGGCAGGGGGCTTCTCCTTCTTTCCTGGCAGCAATTGGGGTACGTACCATGTGGCCACGGACTCGGTTGCCACTCGGGGCCGGGTCTTTCCCATGACGGGCGCTGCGGAGGGCCTAGGTGGTAGACCGCCGCCAGCGGCGGGCGGCTCTCCTGCGGTGTGGCCGGTGTATAGGAGGGGGTCTCCTTCTGTTCCCCTGCCTGGATGGGTGGGCCGCATGTCGGTGCACAGCGGCTTTTCTCGGGGCCAGCCTGCCCTGCCTCTCTGTCTGAGACCGCCTCACCTCTTCTCCATGTTGCGGGGTTAGGTGTGCCGTCCGGCTGTTTAGCTTCTCCCAGAATCGGCGGAACAGTGCGTCCAGTCGCTCATGTAGAGGCTGAGTGGGAGCGTGCTCTGCAGCATGGCCTGTGGTCGCCATTTTATGTGCGTCTGCTTGTCTTTGTGTCTCGTGCGTTTGGCAGCTTACTTCTGTTGCAGCTAAGTTTGGCTTAAGATATTTGCTTAAATGGACCAGGATAACCCCCACTGGTCCCAGGGGGGGGGTAGAGGTGTCCGATGCTGCGGGTGCCGCTTGGTTTGGTAGGTTGGGAGAGCGGCCGTCTCTCCTCACCACCGTGCGTTGTAGGCCCCAAGGTCTCAGCCCGGATTCCCAGCGGGTAAGTGAGTCTGTAAAGTGCCCCTCTGTACCTCCATTGTCTCAGTGCCAGTTTTGGTGTGCTGAGGGTCCAGATTGGGTGGGTTTCCCCTCGTTTTCCGCCGAAAATCGGGCCCAGACTCGGGAGCTCTCGAAAAGCGTGTCTGCTCGGCTCCCCGGTCAGGCCCCGCCCCCCCTTTGTTACCTATTTTAAACTTTAACCAGGTATGGCCAATAACATGAAGTGCATTTCCTCCAACACTCAACAGAGCATTGGGGAAATCTCTTAGCTTCGGCTTATCCGTTGCTAAGTCCATTACCTGCTGGATAAGATTGTGGCTTGTGAACCAGTATCTATTAACCCTTTGAAAGGCTGGCGTAGCGAATCCTGTATTTCTACAGACATGTAGTACCTTCCTTCATGTTCTTCTAATTCACATAAGAATTTAGAATGTGTCAACAGATTACTTGTTTTCCATACATTACCGGTCACAGCAGTAGTTTCTACCTGTACTGAGGAATGCTCAGTCTTTCCCACAGGCCCATCCTTTTTAGGATTATCTTGAACTGTCAAGCGGGAACTAGTGGTCGGCATCTCATCAGTTAACCCTTTCAGGGCTGGATCCTGGAAACTAGTGGCTGCTGGGGCTACTTTAGCCTTTGGCTGAAATGAAAAAACAGAGTAACACGTTGCGCCTCCTTCACCCGGAAGTGAAGTGACGGGATAGGCAATAGGTTTCCTAACACAACTATTGTTTATTTGACTGTTAGTACCTGGAAAGGAAACAGGGTTAGGTATTACATCTATTGACAGCCTAGCCTGTTTAGTCACTGTAGCTATATTTGCTGCGGCACTTGTTGTTGCTGCTGCAGTTGCACAGGTGGCTCTGCAATTGGAGCTGTCCCTAAAAAAGGATTATTGGCAAAGACTTGGTTAATCTTTGTCATTTCCTCCATTAATTTGCCCATCTGGTCTGTCAATTGACCAACCTGACGACGCAAATTATTTCCCCCATTGCCGTTTTGTCTTTGCCCATTAGAATTTGGCTGGGATGGCTTAGACTGTTGGGAGTTATTGGAAGCAGATTGGTTATTTCTGTTTCCATACCTCCCATTTCTCTGAGGATTCCTTCTCCATTGGGAATTGCCTTGGTTCTTATTAACCCAGGGGCGTTTATTCTCATTGGCATTGGATTTTTCAGAGTTATTAGAGGAATTTGCAGAATTGCTTCTGGCGTTTTCCTGTTTCTGAGGTTTTGGTGTTTTCAAAACCTCGAAATAGGTCCTCTTTTTCTGTTGGGTTTCTAAACCTAACTGAATTTTAGTCTCTGGACACCATTTTATCACCATGTTTCTTAACCTTTGGCTGATTTTCGTCATGTGCATGGTGTATAGTATACAATTTCATGCACTGACTGACTAGCCATTCTAATGGTAACTTACAATCGTAATCTCTTGCGAGATTCATTTGTATGTTTATTGGCATGGCATGAAAATACAGATCTTTGAAGTCTGTGTTTTCATACCTGGGTTTTTTTGGGCCACGGAGTATGCATTTTTAAGAATTATTAAAAATTCTCTGGGGCTTAAGTTATAAAGCGCCTTCTTTGCAGAAGCAATGGTTTTATACTTACCATATTCCATGATTATTGCATATTTCATCTTGGACCAGGACATTAACTGTATAGCTTGAAGACTTTCTAGATAAACACGGCACATTGAATCAAAGGTCCATGTAATGAACCATTTCTTATGAATGTCATCATACATGCCCAATGAATTCATTGCTCTATCATAATTTTCCAGATGTTCAGATATGTTTCCTGAACCTCTAGAAAATTGTGGGACAGTCTCTCTAAGGAATTTAATAACCTTTGGCGTTTCATAAACAGGCATCGTTGATTTACGACCTCTTTTACTTTCCCTGTGTCTGGGTAAGCGTCTATGCGATCTGTCTGCTGAAGAGGAATTAGATCCGTACAACAGTGCAGATGGCATATCAGTCACATGGCCTTCAGAGTGGACAGTGCAATCACTTTCACTCCCATCACTCTGAGCTTCTCGTTTACTGTCACAATTCTGATCAGCATCAGAATTCTGCCAGTGTACAGAACCATGTCTGTTTTCATTCCTATCACCTTGAACTGGAATCTCCCTCTCAAGTTTGGCCAGGACAGTCTTTTCAAACTGTTCTGCCCAAGATTGCCAAGAATCTACAGGTGTTTTCTTAGAATTACTCACATCTTTTCTTAGAGACTGTTTTATGAAAACCTGGTCTGGTGTGTGAATCTCAGGGAATTGAGAAGAATCACCTGGGTCTTTTTCCAGTGATTTTTCACTTTCCTTTTGACATTCATCTAACTGCATCTGTAACTGTTTTATCTGTTGATCATAATCATCCATCCTTTTGCTCATTCCTTCCAGTCTATTTGAAAGGTCAGAGTTTTGACCCTGAATGATATTATTTTCATCAGACAAAGTGTTGAACCTTCTTTGTTCGAGCACCAGGTCTTTCTGACACTCGTCCAATTTAAGTTCTATCTCATTATGCTTTTTTAACATAATTGAATAACCCAATATGAAAAACGGGCATGATTTGGTAACAGATTGCATTGAAGAGTCTTCGTCTATGTTGCTAAAATATTTAACCATAGGTGAATCAGCCGATCTATCATGAATCGAATCATAAACCTGTTTTTTTATTTGGAGTATCCACTCTGGATAATCAATTTTAATCCTCAGATGCTGATATAAGATGCTTAAGGGAAAAACCTTGTATTTCCGCTAACTTCTTCCCATTCTCTGATTGAGATGAAGCGCTAGATTCAGCCATATTTCTATACACTGATTTAATCTCTATACAAAACTCTTTTCTATATCAAGATTCAATTGCATGAATTACACCAATATTATTGTATATGGAATATAATTTCAACTTAAACGATCTCAGCACCGTGCCTCCAATTTGTGGGGATATTTATGGGATAATAATAGTAAACAGAATTGAGAATTGATAGTAAACAGAATTGAGAATTGAGAATTGCCCACTATTTCAATTCTCAGATCCCAAAGATTGTTATCGTGTAAGTGAAATGTATTCCATATAAATAAAATCACAATTTGTTATAAAAATAGATACAATTTATTGTGACAATTTAAATAATAATAATAATAATAATAAGTAACATGTGTGACAATAATCAATGAATATTTACTATAACATGGTATGCAATACAATATGGTAATGTAAAAACATCTTCCAATAGCTAACACAGTCTTAATTGTCAAGAAGATTTATGATGGGCTTCACAGAGAAATACCAGTGGGTACCTTTCAATGCGGAAGATGTGTAGTGTGTAAATTCATTTTAAGGGATTTCAAAATAGTTAAGGATAGCGAAGGAAAACAATCTTTTCAGATTGCACATTTCTTTAACTGCAACTCAGCAGGGGTGGTCTACCTCCTCACGTGCAGTTGTAAACTGATGTACGTGGGGAAGACATTTAGGCCCTTTAAGGAGCGCATTAAAGAACACGTAAGGTGTACTAAAAATCGCGTAGAGACCCCTATCTCTAGACATCTCAAAGAACATCACGATGGTTCATCTAAGAATATACGCTTCTGCGGTCTTGAGTTGGTTAAACGCGAACTGAGACGGGGTGACTTTGATAAAATTCTGCGCCAAAGGGAGTGCAGATGGATATACAAACTTAATACTCTACACCCCAAAGGTCTAAATGAAGGCTTCTCCTTCTCCCCTTTTATCTGAAATAGAATATGGGTATACTCTAACTAGTATTTGACTATGGAAAGCGGTCATACTTGTTCCTTTCGAGTGTTCCCGGTCCTGTATAATAGAGACTAGTTTTAGGTATTCAATCTTCACTATGTAGGTAGCTGTATCCTATTCTAGCTGTGCTCTAAGTTCTGTATTATTGCTTAAGGTCATGATGTATGTTGGTGTTCACAATTAATGTGATGTCATTAATTACTTATATACTATATGGAGGGCACACATTTACACATATTATTTTGTCTTTTTTGGTTTCTTTTTAATCATTCATCTTTATGTTAGTTTATCTACATTTATTAATTATTATTTTTTTCATTTATATTTATTTTTATTCATTTTCATGATAATTATTTTCATACTTTTTATTTTTATTATTTATTTTTTTAAATTTATTTTTATTATTATTATTATTATTATTATTATTATTATTATTATTAATAGGAGTGTTCTTCGCTAACTAGCTGTATATATTTTTTCCGTGTATCTTACCTTCTTATGGGGAATGGATTGAACATCCTGCCTGCTACCATATGAGTATACAGTTTGAATACACCTATGTACATCTCCAGTAATCATGTCTCATTTGAAATTTACCAACTAACCAATATTTAAGTTGGGTTTATGCATATCTCCAGTGAATTTGATGAATTTGATTACATTCTTTATGTGTTACAACTTAAGGTTGAAATAGTTATATTGAATATGTTGTAGAATTATTAGGCCCCTTTAAATCTATACCTGTCAGGATCGGGACAGGGATCCAACACGCAGCGTACAAACAGTAGCCAGATACGTATACCGGACCTAGAATGGCCGGACTAACGTAAGTAGTACTGAGAGAATAGTCAAAGACAAGCCGAGGTCGAGGGTAACAGAAGACAGGAGAGCGAGAGACAAGCCGAATCAAGGATACAGAGGTAAGCAGAGTAGAATAAACAAGCCGGGTCAAAACCAAAGGGGATAAGCAGAATACAAGCACTGAGTGACTAGAACAAGCTAGAACCACGACAGGGCAATGAGCTGACGAAAGAAGCTCCGTTAAATACCCTGTTCAGAAAAGTAACCACGCCTCTGAGGCGTCCTGATTGGTCCTGCAGCACTTGACTGACAGGTCGTTCCGGTAGTGTCCTGACGTACTTCCGGACGTGATGCTGTAAAAGGCAGTCACTCCCTCGCGGCCGGCTTTGCATGACCGGATAGACCGCGAGGAAGGAAGCCATCAGACCGTCCAGATGGAGGAACTGCTAAGTCTCTACCTCTTTCGGAGGTAGAGACCACCGGTACCCTGACAATACCCTTATATTTCTTTCTCATGCTCTCATAGTCTTATAAGAATGCTTTGCTCATAGAAATTGTGTGTCAGCAGGAAATGTTAGGTTCCTGCTGAATGAAACATTGTAGCAGCTAGTCTTAATAAAATGTGAAGTTACTAAAAGCCTTGAGAACTAACCTTGAAGACTAACGTGCCAAGTACTCAAAATGGCTGCCAAAGCCCCCCTCCCATCGAGTGAACTCCTCGTGCTAGCAAGATGGCACTGAAATCCATCCAAACCTTTGAGATAGAACAGCCCCAACTCCTGTCTCAGAGGCATCTACCTCGAGCAAGAAAGGCAGAGTCGTATCAGGATGAACTAGAATGGGAGCCGAGGCAAAAAGTTCCTTGAGAGTCTTGAAAGCAACAAGAGCCTCCTTAGACCAGACCTTAGTATCAGCCCCTTGTTTGGTCATATTGGTAATAGGCGCAATGATAGAGGAGTATCCCTTAATGAAGCGCCTATAGTAGTTGGAAAAACCAATAAACCTCTGGATAGCCTTGAGTCATTTGGGCAAAGGCCAGTCTAAAATAGATTGGAGTTTTTCAGGGTCCATTTTAAAACCTTCCCCAGAAATCACGTACCCAAGAAAGTCTGTCTGAGACTGATCAAAACTGCATTTCTCCAATTTGCAGTATAGACCATGTTGCAGAAGTTTGTGTAATACCTTTCTGACCTGTTTATGGTGAGTCTCAATCACCTTAGAGTGTATTAGTATGTCGTCCAGGTAAACAATAACACAATCATGTTGAAACTCCCTAAGTACCTCATTAATCAAATCTTGAAATACTGCAGGAGCATTGCAAAGTCCAAATGGCATAACCGTGTATTCGTAGTGGCCATACCGGGTATTGAATGCCGTCATCCACTCGTGACCATGCTGGATTCTCACCAAATTGTATGCCCCTCTAAGATCTAACTTGGTGAAGATCTTGGAGCCCTTAAGACGATCAAATAACTCGGTAATCAGTGGGATAGGATAGGCATTTCTGACAGTTATTTTATTCAAGCCTCGGTAATCGATACAGGGTCTCAGCGTGCCATCCTTTTTCTTAATGAAAAAGAACCCAGCCCCGGCCGGAGAAGAAGACCTCCTAATGAATCCCTTTTCTAAATTCTCCCGAATATACTCCTCTAGAACCGAGTTTTCCTGAACAGACAAAGGATATACATGGCCCCTCTGAGGCATCGTCCCTGGTAAAAGCTTAATCTTACAATCAAATGACCTGTGTGGCGGCAAAGAATCGGCATTCTTCTTGTCAAATACTGCCTTTAAGTCTAGGTAAAGGTCTGGTATTTGTCTTTCTGTGAACTGAGTAGGATTCTCCGGTATGTTAATATTAGCTAAGGGAGAAACCTTGCTTAAACACCTATCCTGGCAGCCCTGGCCCCACGAGAGTATCTCCTAACTCCCAATCAATAATAGGGTTATGTTTCTTCAACCATGGGTACCCTAGAACTATGGGAACGGAAGGGGACGAAATGAGCATAAGAGATAAATTCTCCACGTGTAGGATACCAACATTGAAATCAATGGGTATGGTTTCACGAAAGATAACAGGGTCTAGTAGTGGTCTACCATCTATGGCCTCAACGGCCAAGGGTGTCTCCCTTAGCTGGGATGGGATGTTGTTTTTAATCGCAAAGGCCTGGTCGATAAAATTCTCCGCAGCACCGGAATCTATCAATGCCATAGCCCTTACTACTTCCCTCTCCCAAGTCAAGGAAACTGGTAGCAGAAGCCTGTGATCTTTATAATTAGGAGTAGAGGACAAAATAGAAACACCCAAGGCCTGTCCTCTAGAGAGACTTAGGTGCGAGCGTTTCCCGGACGGTTAGAACAGTTCGAGAGTAAATGACCTTTGGCTCCACAATACATACACAAACCCTCTCTTCTTCTGTACTGTCTTTCCTCCTCAGAGAGGCGGGTATACCCTATCTGCATAGGTTCAGGAAGCAAAGATACCGTGGAGTCAGGACTTGGAAAAGAGGGAGCTAACCTAAAAGAAGGTCTCCGGTTCCTCTCTCGAGTGTTCTGTCTCTCTCTTAAACGTTCATCTATACGAGAGATGAACGAAATTAAATCTTCTAAATTCTCAGGGAGTTCTCTAGTAGCAACCTCATCAAGGATTACATCAGATAGGCCATTCAAAAATACATCCATATACGCCGGCTCGTTCCACTTGACTTCTGACGCCAGAGACCTGAACTCTAGTGCATAATCCACAAGTGTTCGGTTCTCCTGTCTCAGGCGCAACAGTAATCTGGCTGCATTAACCTTTCTACCTGGAGGGTCAAATATTCTTCTAAAAGTAGCCACAAATGCGTTATAGTTATATACTAATGGGTTATCGTTCTCCCATAGTGGATTGGCCCATCTCAGAGCCTTCTCAATAAGTAGGGTGATAATAAATCCTACCTTTGCCCTATCTGTAGGATAGGAGCGAGGTTGCAATTCAAAGTGGATACTAATTTGGTTTAAAAAACCACGACACTTCTCAGGCGCCCCACCATAGCGTACTGGGGGGGTAATGCGAGAAGAAGCACCCACTGTGGCTACCTCTAAACCTGGACTGACAGGAGAAATAGGGGTATTACGTATCTCCTCTGGTGGGTTATTGGCACGAGATAATAGTGCCTGTAGCGCAAGTGCCATCTGATCCATTCTGTGATCCATGGCTTCAAACCTAGGATCAGGAGAAGCAAGCTGACTGTTTGTACTTGCAGGATCCATTGGCCCTGTCGTAATGTCAGGATCGGGACAGGGATCCAACACGCAGCGTACAAACAGTAGCCAGATACGTATACCGGACCTAGAATGGCCGGACTAACGTAAGTAGTACTGAGAGAATAGTCAAAGACAAGCCGAGGTCGAGGGTAACAGAAGACAGGAGAGCGAGAGACAAGACGAATCAAGGATACAGAGGTAAGCAGAGTAGAATATACAAGCCGGGTCAAAACCAAAGGGGATAAGCAGAATACAAGCACTGAGTGACTAGAACAAGCTAGAACCACGACAGGGCAATGAGCTGACGAAAGAAGCTCCGTTAAATACCCTGTTCAGAAAAGTAACCACGCCTCTGAGGCGTCCTGATTGGTCCTGCAGCACTTGACTAACAGGTCGTTCCGGTAGTGTCCTGACGTACTTCCGGACATGATGCTGTAAAAGGCAGTCACTCCCTTGCGGCCGGCTTTGCATGACCGGATAGACCGCGAGGAAGGAAGCCATCAGACCGTCCGGATGGAGGAACTGCTAAGTCTCTACCTCTTTCGGAGGTAGAGACCACCGGTACCCTGACAATACCCTTATATTTCTTTCTCATGCTCTCATAGTCTTATAAGAATGCTTTGCTCATAGAAATTGTGTGTCAGCAGGAAATGTTAGGTTCCTGCTGAATGAAACATTGTAGCAGCTAGTCTTAATAAAATGTGAAGTTACTAAAAGCCTTGAGAACTAACCTTGAAGACTAACGTGCCAAGTACTCAAAATGGCTGCCAAAGCCCCCCATCGAGTGAACTCCTCGTGCTAGCAAGATGGCACTGAAATCTGGAGGAGAAGTTCATGACGACAGTTGTGACACTAGATATAACACCCAGTAGGGAGGGCATTTAACTAACCACTTAACACCTAAACCAATTAATAATGTTTACTTGTTGTTATCTTGAATTCCTTTAGTGATGTAATTATGCCTTTATAAGGGTCTGCGCACCCACTTTTTAACAGATGCCATTAAATTTCCTGAAGTTCTTTCATCTAACCTGAACCTTGTGTCAGTGTGAATACTTCTGCGTGCACGCAACTTTATTATTTCTAATTTGGACAGGAACAGATAGTCATTCAAACTTATTGGTTTGCTGAAAAGAAATCTATATCAGTTGGCGCCCAACCGTGAGGCTCTGGGTTATGCCCTGCTAGGGCAGCCATCCAAGAAGACGCGGGGTGGATGAATCCTGGGACACTACGGGAGTGAGGGAAGAGGTGGTTACGGGTCCGAACCACTGTAACGAGGGAGGTGGACGGAACTCGGGCCGATGTTTGCTGTGTTCCGTCGCCGTCAGGTAGTGCGGCTAATCTGCAGTCATTCCCCGAGCGGGGACACTAAGAGGTTGAGGGAGGTGGCTTCGGCCACACGAGTAAAGGAAAGGGATTACTGTTGAACTTATTTGAACTGTGATGCATGCACTGTATTTACACTGAAATGTTGTCTTAATTGTCTGTCACACAGATTCCTGTGTTTACTTTTATCTTACTCTCTTACTATTTGCACTTTCCCCTCCTATTTCTCTTTTTCTGTTGAGAGAAGTGATTGGTCACACACTTCTTGCCACGCTCCAATCCGCGGCTACCTCGGGTAGGCGGAATCAGTGACTAGTCTTCGTTTTGGGAAGACGTACGTAGGAATTTATTCTTGCGTAGCAGTCGAGCACTGTAGACATTCTGTTCCTCTTTCTTTCTCTATATCTGGGACACCTTGTATAGGGAGGATGGGACAGATGTTAGATAAACCCAATAAGGGTTGGTTAGCATGTGATTTGGTAGAAGATAGAGAAGGAGAAGAGATGGTTAAGAAAGTTGATAAATTTGCTAAAGTGTGTGGAATTGCCGTACCTCCGTGCGGTAGATTGCAGCCAGAGAGATGGCGTAAGTTACTGACAGAAAAGAAGGGGAAGCTATTGGACCATGATTTAGTCCAAACAGCGGAAGCCTGGTACCGAGTAGCGAAGGCTATTCAGCAAGAGGGATGGATTGAGGAAGAAGTTGATCATAAAGGTTTAAGATTGTTTGTGTATTATAAAAACTTTGTTGCTGGGAAACTCTCCCAGCCAGCGCCCAGTTATGGCGCACATGAGGCGGCCACTCCTAGCATCACGTCAGCAATGACTGAAATGCAGCTGACCATGGCTCCCACCCCTGGTCCCTTCCCTGTCACTGCCCCCGTTTGCCCAGTTCTGAATGCTGATGGGTCCATATTTCCCCCCCCATCAGTCCCCCAGCTCCCATCACCCTCATCCCATCCTTTACCCTGCCCATCTCCTTCCAGCCCATTTCACCCCTCCAATATGCTTTCTCATCGCCTATCCTCCTCTGCTGCATCACCTGCCTGCCCACTTGCTTGCCCATCTTCCTCTTCCTCTCCCGTTGACCCATCCCCTCCATCCATCTCCCCTCTCACTGCTCCCTTACTTCCCCCTCCTACATCTCCAACTCCTCCTACTCCACCTTCTCCTCCACCTACTCCGCCAGTCCCTCCTACTCCACCCTCGACTCCTGCTGCTCCACCCTCGACTCCTCCTGCTCCACCCTCGACTCCTCCTGCTCCATATCCACACCCTCTATATACCTCCGCCTATCCTCATCCCTAACCATCGCCACCGCCCTACACCTACTCCGCTCGCAAGAGGTCTAGAGGCAGCACAGGTCCCTAGACGACCTAACTCTTATGATGTCACGACCACCAGCCCCACCGGCCCCTAGAGGCACCAAGCCTGAAGATGTAATCTGCTTTAACTGTGGAGAAAAGGGCCATTATAGGAGTGATTGCCCTGTCCCCCTTAGATACCAAAGACCATATGCTGGCAGGCAAGTGTCCCGACTTGCAATCACAACTGTTACTACAAAGACCCAAAACCCTCCTCTACCTGATTCAGTCCAAGAAGAATAGGACATCGGCAAGCCTGTGTCATTAGCCTCTAGCTACAGTAACTTTACCCATCGAAGGCCACCCCACCACCTTTCTTGTTGACACAGGTGTTTTGAGAGAACAAGACCTGCCTGACACCTCCTTCCTTTCTAATATTGATGTTTCCTGTGTAGGAGTAGATGGCCTTCCAAGGCAGAGTCCCCTGTCTACTCCTCTACGGGTTGGCAGCTGCCCAAGTCTGCTTGCTCGTTTTGTGGTATCATCCACCTGTCCCATAAACTTGTTAGGTGCTGATGTTCTCTCTCGCCTGCAAGCATCTATCACCTTCACTCCAGATGGCCAAGTGGAATTATCCTCTGCCCTGTCTGACTCAGACACCTCAGCACTGTGTTCCCTACCTTTAATGCTCCATCTAGAAAAACCCAGAGAGAACACAAAAGCCCTGAGGGACAATTTCCCAGAATCTCTGATGAACAGCGTCCCCAGGACACTATGGTCTTCAGGCCCAGAGGACATAGGCCATCTTAAAGTCCCACCTGTGGTAATCAAGCTCCTTCCAGGAGCCAAACTACCGAGAAAGTCTCAATATCCATTGAAGCCTGCTCAAGCTGCAGCTATCACTAAACAAGTCCAGGCCCTACTAGAGAAAGGTGCTCTTGTCAAGTGTGAATCACCGTGCAACACACCACTATTTCCTGTTAAGAAGAAAACGCCAAAGGGTGAACCAGAGATATATCGAATGGTCCAGGATCTCAGAGCAGTAAATGAGGCCACAGTTCTGGATACCCCAATTGTGCCAAATCCACACACACTCCTCTCTGGCGTTCCACCATCTCCTAGATATTTCACGGTGATTGACCTGGCCAATGCATTCTTCAGTGTTCCCCTGGATCCAGTCTGTCAGTATCTGTTTGCCTTCACACATGAGAAACAACAATATACATGGACTGTCATGCCCCAGGGGGCACAAAATTCTCCAAGTCAGTTTGCAAAAGCGATGTGCTCCATCCTTGACCCTTGGCAATCCGACCATCCTGAGGTTGTCCTACTCCAATATGTGGATGACCTACTCCTTTGTGGAGATGACGTCCCCACAACAGAAAAATGTTCTTTGGACCTCCTTTGTTATCTTGCAGATCAGGGATGTAAGGCGTCTCTAGTCAAACTTCAATTCTGCCAGCCTACTGTAATCTTCCTAGGCCACTGCCTGTCCCATGGAACCCGTGATTGGGTTAGAGCAGTGTTGGACATCCCACCTCCGAAGACTACAAAATCCCTTCATGCCTTCCTAGGCCTCATTTCCTATTGCAGAGCCTGGATCCCTGAAGCCTCTCTGCTCATGCAACCCTTGTATGATGCTCTCAAATCAGACCCATTCTGTCTGTTGTCAGAAGCATATGACAACTTCCATATTCTCCAACGTGCTATTGCCTCTGCACCTGCTCTTGGCCTACCAAACTACGACAAACCTTTCAAATTATTCGTGTCTGAAAGACAAGGCCATGCTACAGGTGTCCTCACACAACCACATGGTCCTGGCGGACGCCAGAGGCCTATTGGTTTCTTCTCCTGCCAACTAGACATCGTGGCTAGAGATACTCCCTCTTGCCTTCGCGCTGTCTTTGCTGCTCAAGAACTTATTGAATGTACTGGTGACCTGGTCCTTGGCCACTCTCTCACTGTATTGGCTCCTCATGATATTTCGGCCATCATCAACCAGGTCCAAATCAAACACGTCACAGCTGCTAGACACCTTCGCCTCCAATGTCGTCTCCTATTACCTGACAATGTCACCCTTCAGCGATGTCAAGTTTTAAATCCGTCCACTCTTCTGCCACTCCCTGAGGGGGGTAGCTATTATGGATTCATCATGGACGAAGGATACGTCCTACTCCTTGCACACACCATTGACAAAATGCACTCCAAATTGCCCCCCTGTGACGGGGCAGAATATGCCTTCTGCACAATGTGGTACAAACCAACCATCAACCCAGAACCTCGTTACGAAGAAGAACTTTATCAATTGGTCGAGGTAATGCTCATCTTACAAGATTTCTATTGTGATACTGAAGGTAACAGTATGGCTTTAGTCCAATTACCACATGAACTTGACCATCTGTATCATCATTGGGACACATCCATTCCACATGTCCCTGTAACCAAGTCCAAGACTAAGTCATGGGGTGATCTTGGGCCTATGGCGAAACTATGGGCCACCATGAACAATTCACAGCTCCAGGAAATAGGCGTTGTCAAATATCCATCAACTGAACCTGAACATGTGAAGACATGGCCACGCTACTTTCTGGAGGAGGAATTCGAAAATCTGGTCATAAAGCACGACTATGATCCAGAGACACCTCATGACTGCTTTGAACAGATGAAAATGGAAACAACACATCTACCAACCGTGCCTGAGGAATCCACTAATAGATCCCGACATCACCCTGTTTGTGGACGGCTCAAGATATGCTGATGAAGAAGGAAGATACCACACAGGCTATGCCGTCACCACAACAGATGAAATTATTGAATCATCATCACTACCATCAACAAAGTCTGCGCAAGAAGCTGAATTACAAGCCCTAACTTCAGCATGCAAGATCTCTGAAGGAAAGCGCGCCAATATCTTCACTGATTCAAGATATGCACTGGGCGTGGCTCATGACTTCGGACTAATTTGGAAAACAAGAGGATTTCTTACCACTGCCGGTACACCAATCAAGCACAGTTCTGCAATCAAGGAGCTGATGGACGCCCTCCTACTTCCAGAAGGAGTGGCTGTTTTGAAGATAAAAGCACATGGGAAGTTGGACTCGGATGAAGCAAAGGGCAACCATCTGGCTGATCAGGCTGCAAAGCAAGCTGCAAGAGAACCACAGGAAGTGGAAAGAAGAATGTCCGGAAGTGAAGAAACTCCCATATTTACTCTGCAGACTCTTCGAACTGATCTGAAAATCCTACGGGAACAGCAGGCTACAGTTGCCCCTGAGGAAATACAAAAATGGAAACAGAAAGGGGCAGTTCTAAAGGATGGAGTGTATTACAACAACCTCAGGTTCTGCCTCCCTAAGAATTTGTACCCAGCAGTTGTTCAATGGGCACATGGTCCTGCACACTTATCGAAAGAACTGATGAATGCTCTTATACAGAAGTACTATGAAGCTCCTGGGATTACTACACTAACCAACAACTATTGCAAGGCTTGTGTCATCTGTGCAAAATGTAATCCTGGAAAAACAGCCAAGGTCCCTTCGAAACACTTGTGGCTAAACCCATGTATCCATTCCAAAGAATTCAGATAGACCACATCCAGATGCCAAAGAGTGGCATCTATGAGTATGCGCTAGTAATAGTGGACATGTTCTCAGGCTGGCCAGAAGCCTACCCAGTGGTTAACATTACTGCTAAAACAACAGCACGGCGTCTACTCACAGAAATTGTATGTAGATTCGGATTGCCGGAAGTCATTGAAAGTGACCAAGGTCCGGCCTTCACAGCATCAGTAATCAAAGAGATTTGGGCTGCTCTAGGAGTGACTCTTGCTTTCCATGCACCTTATCACCCACAAAGTAGTGGTAAAGTGGAGCGTATGAATGGTACCCTGAAAACCAGAATGCAAAAAATGTCACAGGAAACAAAAATGCCCTGGCCAGAAAGCTTGTCAATAGCCCTGTTCAGTGTCAGACATACACCCAGAGGAAAGCCCTCATTATCCCCTTATGAAATTCTGTTTGGAACTGCACCCAGGCTAGGTTGCTATTTTCCCCAACAACTACAACTGCAAACTGATGTTTTGGTAGATTATGTAACTGAACTTGCAAGTGCCTTAAACAAAATCCATGCCCAAGTTTTCTCTTCAATTCCAGATCCTGATACTGATACAGGCAACCACAATTTGCTCCTTGGTGATTGGGTCCTAGTCAAGAAATTTGTGCGGAAACATACCCTGGAACCCAGGTTTGACGGACCATTCCAAGTTCTGCTGATCACCTCCACTTCTGTCAAGTTGGCCGGGAAAGGCAACTGGATCCACGCCTCCCACTGCAAGAAGACACCTGCCCCAGAGGAAACCGACTCTGTACAGCCATGTACTTCTGGTACATCATCCCCTTAATTGGCCTTCTTAAAGCCCAACAAGTGGCCATTACTAAAGATGCTAATGGGTACACCTTCTGGTATAATTCATCATGTACCCGTGTAGCCACATTTTCTTTTGATTACTGTGACATTGTAGATTGCCCATTTACCAAGTCACAGATCCAAGCCATTCCAAGGCTCAGAAAAGTGGGACGCCCCAGCTGACCCTGTCTATTGACGCCGAAAAAGCGTTTGACAGGGTCAGCTGGGATTTCCTAAAACAAACTATGTATAAAATGGGTTTTGAGGGATGGTTTATGGGGGCAGTGGAGGCCCTGTACTCAGTGCCGTCCGCCAGGATTGTAGGTAGAGATTTAAGATCAGAATGGTTTACAATCCTAAACGGCACGAGACAGGGCTGTCCACTCTCTCCGCTGTTATATGTCATTTCTGTGGAACCTCTGGCATGCAGGATTAGACAAAACACAGGCATAATAGGAATTAAAATTCCCGATGAACAACTCAAAATCTGCCTTTACGCAGATGACATAATACTGACCATAACAGACCCAGAAAACTCGTTACCTCAGTTGCTATATGAGACAACGCAATACGGAGAGGTCTCTAATTTCAAAATGAACATTAATAAAACCTCAGTTCTAACCACAAACATAAATAAAATACAGTTACAAAGATTAAGACAAAACTATCAGTTTAACTGGGCAATTACAAAATTACCATATTTAGGTATTCTGTTAACATCAGATGTTGACAGTTTAATGGAAATTAACTTTATGAATCAATTAAAAGAAATGAATAGACTCTTGAGGGAATGGAGGCACTATGAAATCTCATGGTGGGGCCGGATAAACACGATTAGAGCCTATATAGTCCCAAAATGGATTTACCTGTTTCGTATGATACCCCTCAAGATCTCAATCCATTGGCTAAATATAATACAAAAATGTTTCACTGACTTCATTTGGAGGGGCAAGAAACCCAGAATTAACTCACTAACACTAGCGAACAAAACTCATCGGGGAGGCCTGGGGTACCCATTAATAACTAATATTTATCATGCAATTATGACAACACATGCCCTAAATTTACAAACTGCAGACTGCAAAGAACAAGCATGGTATAAAATAGAACTATATAGAGAAAAGGATACAAATTTAGAAACATTACTTTGGACCAATATAAACAAAAGGGTTTGCTTACCAGAAATCAAAAGTAAAATTATCTCACAAACAATAAATGAATGGTATATAATAAAAAAAAAATTGGGAATAGCGGATCAAATCCCAGACACTATACCCATAAAAACGGTAGAAAATCTCAGACGAAGACACCAACAAAACATATGATGTATATAACATGCCTAAACTAACAACTGTCATCTGCATTCTGTAAACCATTATATGACACTGCGCTGTCACTTGCATAAATGTAACCACTTACAATGTTTACCATCTGCTTCGTCAAACCAAAAATAAAGAATTTAAAAAAAAAAAAAAACGGTAGAAAATATTATGGAGGATATAAATATGGAAAATTGGTATAAAAATTTTGACACATGTATTAATGATTTATATAGAAAAGATCAGATAGAAGATTACCCGATCATAAAAACAAGACTAGATCTACCATCTAGGGAAATTTTCAGCTATTTACGCATTAAAAGCTTCCTAAAGAAGCACCTGATAAAATATAATGGGGATACAGGAAAGTTAATTAGAAAGATCTTAACCAAAGACACCACGAATAAAAAATACTCCACAATAATAGAGCTACTTAATCTCATAAATCAACCAAATATTCCGGTGATCTTTAAAAAATGGGAAAGAGAATTGGATAGCAAAATCGACTTTACCTCATGGTGCCAAGCTTTCCAAAAAATAAAAAAAACCTCCATTCCTTAAACATACTGGAAAACTTTATAAAAGTAAGCTATAGATGGTACATGGTCCCAAAGAGATTAAATAAAATCTGCCATACTAACCCTCCAAATTGTTGGAGATGTTTTAACTTAGACGGCTCTATGCTACATATATGGTGGAGCTGTCCAAGAATTCAACCAATATGGGAGCTTATATATAGCATAATAATACAGATAAGTAATATACAGTTAAACTTTACACCAGAAACTGCCTTACTACATATTTATAATACCGAATTAAACAAAAAAAATGAAATATTAGTCACTCACTGTTTTATGGCTTTAAAGCTGTTGATTGCAAGATTATGGAAAAATACTGATATCCCTGACTTACAACATATAAAAGAACAAATTCTGAACCAGCTAGAGATGGAAATAGGAACAACCTGGTATAATGACAACAAAAAACAAAACCTACTAAGAGAAATATATAACTCTCTAATAATAGACATAAAACTAATAGAATAGATGCGGTCTACTGTCATAATGAAACAAAGATTACCCATTGTACACGCGAGATATTAATATTTAATTATATGCTGGTTGGTATGAATGTAGATAATCTAATCATAGTCAAGAGACAACAAATATAACTAATAATAAATGTTTTTTTTTTTTTGTGTGTATATATAGGATAAGTATCTATGGTTAGGTTATAAATGTATGGGAATGTATAGCATGTTGGATTCATAACAGAATCATGTTTTATTGATTAAGTATAATTGTTAATACTTAATGTTTTGTAAAAATGAGAAAAACTTAATAAAAAGAAATTAGAAAAAAAAAAAAAATAATAAAATGAAAAAAAAAAAAAAAAAAAAAAAAAAAAAAGGTTAAACCACAAGCAAAAGACCCTTATGTTTGTGTGGTTGACAAGCAATGGGGGCACAATTGTAACCATTGGGGGGCTGCAGGATGGAATGCTGGGCCTGCCTGGGGTTATAAACCAAAAAGTGCCTTATCTAAAGTAGATGACCATGGTAGATCCCTCCTTCAGAGAATGACTTTAAGAAAGCCTGGAGGAGGTACACCTATGAAATTGATGTTAAATATTGAGCATCCTGGCCCAGAGGATGCTGACCAATATGTAATGGGAATGTATTGGAAGAGAGGTTCCTATAACAAATTAGGTCATTTCTACCTTAAAGATATGTGCCACTCTCCAGAGTGGCGAGGGGCTGATCATATGGTCCCAAATCCGCTGAAACCACATATCCAGTCCTTTAAGGACATGATGGCCATTGCTAACCCCACCTTCGAAGATACCATGGCTGCAGAAACTGGCTTTAATGACATTAACTTGTGGTTAGAGTGGATGAGATATAATGCCAATAAACATAATAGAACTGCATGCTATGTATGTGGTGGTGCCCGACCCCATCTCGGCACCGTACCATTAACTATCCCTTTAGAAATAGAGAATTGTTTCCTAGGTCTTTTTGCTAACCATTATGGTTCTAATCAGTCCCTCTGCAAAGCATGGACAGCAGAATACCCTCTCTTAGCTGGAAATGTCAAACCCCCAGATGGAGTTACGATTTACAAAGGTAATTACACTTGTTATACTAATTATGACAGAACCGGTAAATTTGTGGGTAACTTTTCCAAAGGTTATTGTGCCACCTACAGAACTGTTCCTAAACACCTGCTACAGCACCATATCAGGTCACTAGGGGATATTTACTGGTTATGTGGGGACTTACTGATAAGGTCCAAGCTAGAGATTGAATGGTGGGGAGAATGTGCCCTAGCAAAAGTCATCATGCCCATTCACATTATTTCTGATAATCATTCTGGCATACTCGGTTCCCCACATATACCAGCCAGAGTCAAGCGTGAAACCCCAGTAAAGGACAGTTTTGACCCACACATTTACATAGATGCCATTGGGGTGCCTAGGGGGGTACCTAACGAGTTTAAAGCTAGAGATGAAGTTGCGGTGGGATTTGAATCATTGTTTACTATAGTCACTGCCAACAAAAACCTTAATTGGATTAATTACATCTATTACAACCAACAGCGCTTTGTTAACTACACCAGGGATGCCCTCCAGGGCTTGGCCGAACAATTACAGGCCACATCCCAAATGACCTTCCAGAACAGACTGGCCCTAGATATGATTCTAGCTGAAAAGGGGGGTGTATGTAAAATACTACCCGACACCATGACTTGTTGCACCTACATTCCAGAAAACACAGGTCCTAATGGTAAAGTCACCTTGGCCATAGAAAAATTGAATAAACTCTCAGAAGAGTTGAAAAGAAATTCTGGGGTAACTGATCCCTGGGAAAGATGGTTTGGTTGGATGACTGGTTGGCAGAAAGCTTTAGTCCATATTGGTATGGCTCTACTAATTTTTCTTTTTGCTCTCGCTCTTCTCGTTTGTTGTGTCCTCCCATGCCTCAGAAAATTCCTACAGAAGACTGTAGACCAAACGACACCAACCTTTACTCATCTGGAAATTGGTGATCAAGATCTCACATCGCCCTGTATTCCGCTACAAACTCTCCCTTATGCCGATGAAGTGCAGAAATTCTAGGAAGGGACAGGTCAGGGACAGCTTCCGTCTGTATGGGTCAGTCTACCGTGTGGAGAAGTGGTGGACAAGCCACCGCGGGATACCCATGGAGTGAAGTGTTCGAGAGCCGTACTGACGGATGAGCTGCAGCCTGTTAGGGTCAGACAAGGGATAGACTTGCACTTTGCATTAACACCAAGCTAGTGGTCATGGGGCTTCCGTGTCTTTGGGCTAACAAGTCTTCTGATATTAACAAATAAAGTTTTGTCTTTTAGTAATTAACATTTTAAGGGGGGACTGCTGTAGAATTATTAGGCCCCTTTAAATCTATACCCTTATATTTCTTTCTCATGCTCTCATAGTCTTATAAGAATGCTTTGTTCATAGAAATTGTGTGTCAGCAGGAAATGTTAGGTTCCTGCTGAATGAAACATTGTAGCAGCTAGGCTTAATAAAATGTGAAGTTACTAAAAGTCTTGAGAACTAACCTTGAAGACTAACGTGCCAAATACTCAAAATGGCTGCCAAAGCCCCCCTCCCATCGAGTGAACTCCTCGTGCTAGCAAGATGGCACTGAAATCTGGAGGAGAAGTTCATGACGACAGTTGTGACACTAGATATAACACCCAGTAGGGAGGGCATTTAATTAACCACTTAACACCTAAACCAATTAATAATGTTTACTTGTTGTTATCTTGAATTCCTTTAGTGATGTAATTATGCCTTTATAAGGGTCTGCGCACCCACTTTTTAACAGATGCCATTAAATGTCCTGAAGTTCTTTCATCTAACCTGAACCTTGTGTCAGTTTGAATACTTCTGCGTGCACGCAACTTTATTATTTCTAATTTGGACAGGAACAGATAGTCATTCAAACTTATTGGTTTGCTGAAAAGAAATCTATATCAGTTGGCGCCCAACCGTGAGGCTCTGGGTTATGCCCTGCTAGGGCATCCGTCCAAGAAGACGCGGGGTGGATGAATCCTGGGGGAAGGAAGGAGATTGATCACCTCTGAATACACGGTAGAGCTTGCTGCAGCACCTGGCCGGTATGTTCCAGCCCCTGTGATTGACCTGCCCCAGCGTCTGAGAGAGACTTCGGTCTTGGATTTTATATGCCACGTGGGGGAATGTTTGGGGATACATTAGATTATAGTGTATACATCTTTATTGACATTTTGTCAATTACTAACTTAGTCTCCGGTGCGGTATCGGTATATTCTATGCGATTTCAGCACCCACGTATTTTCACCACGCCCCCTCCGCGCTTCCCAATAAGCTATTGGGAGCTGAAGACATGACGTCTTCTTGGAGGTTGGACTAATGGTGTAACAAGGCAAATTACACGCCCACTACCCACGTGGGCCGGCGTGCTCTCATGCCCCCTCCCCTCTCCCCTCCTTTCTCCCCCCCTCTCCTATTTCGATTGGATACCGTGCTGATGCGCCCAGAGAGGGCGGGTTGAAGGATGGCGATTGGTGGTTGGGACCCTAGAGGCGGGCTGGTCCTCCCTTTTTAACACGGACAGGTAGGCAGACACTCTTTAGCTCTTGATAAAGGCGTATCTATATGCCGAAACGCACGTCGAGCATTACAGAATGCCGATGCATTCTTTTTGATTTTTGTTTTCAGTTTTGTTTTGTAAATTCATTTTTTCTTTATTGCACTAGACGCACTGTAGTATCTCTATGACCTTTTAGGGTACCTTTGGGCAATTTGGGGTTTCAGTGACAGGGATAGCCTTGAGGCTGCCTCGAAGCAGCAGGTAGCGTGCCTGGTCACCCGGTTTTTATGGGAGACAGTTAGTAAGCTCAGGGCTATTTAGGTTGTGGATAAGGCACAACCTAAATAGCCCAGTCCTGAGGTTTTTTGGCAATAAGTAACATCTATATGTATGCTTTTTCATGCTCAGGTGGGCGTGTATATATTTCCTGAACTAACCACCTGGACTCACTGTCCACTCTGCCTATATCTATTTGTTAGCCTGCACTAGCAACTACTTTGCTCCCTCCAGGGGCACCATCACTACCAAGGCTTACTTTATATCTCTATACCTGGTCACCCGGTTTTTATGGGAGACAGTTAGTAAGCTCAGGGCTATTTAGGTTGTGGATAAGGCATGGTCCTGAGGTTTTTTGGCAATAAGTAACATCTATATGTATGCTTTTTCATGCTCAGGTGGGCGTGTATATATTTCCTGAACTAACCACCTGGACTCACTGTCCACTCTGCCTATATCTATTTGTTAGCCTGCACTAGCAACTACTTTGCTCCCTCCAGGGGCACCATCACTACCAAGGCTTACTTTATATCTCCATCTACAATACCCCTTTGCCCCCATACCAGGCTTCTGGCAGGATTGATATGTAAAGACTAACACTATATTTGCATCTTAACACTGACCCTTTCTGGTCTCTAGCACTCCAGGCTTCTGGTAGGATTGATATGTAAAGACTCACACTATATTTGCATCTTTACACTGACCCTCTCTGGTCTCTAGCACTCTTTAACAATGTCTGTTCTAGCTAGCATTTGTGAGTATATATCTCACTAATTTGTACTCTTTTTAGGGGTACCTTTCTCCTGGCCACTTATAGAGCCAGTTATATTTTATTACTACTTGTGTAATTTTGTTCTATTAAAGGTATAAGTACCCATGTTTTCCCCTTTTCTTTTTTCCTTTTGTTTTTTCCCTCTCTATGCAAGTACATTCACTTAAGGGGTATAGATTATTGAATGAGCAGTTTCCCACCTTTATATTTCTATATATGGTGGCCTTCTAGCTCATTCTTCTCTCTTTTTCTAATCTCAATACAAAACTCTTTTCTATATCAAGATTAAATTGCATGAATTACACCAATATTATTGTATATGGAATATAATTTCAACTTAAACGATCTCAGCACCGTGCCTCCAATTTGTGGGGATATTTATTGGATAATAATAGTAAACAGTTGAGAATTGCCCACTATTTCAATACTCAGATCCCAAAGATCGTTATCGTATAAGTGAAATGTATTCCATATAAATAAAATCACAATTTGTTATAAAAATAGATACAATTTATTGTGACATTTTTTTTTAAATTTGACAATTTTTATTTTGAAAGACCCAAGGTAATTGCTGAGGGTACAGAAGAGAAAGGGAGCGGGTACACAGTAGACCTCTGAAAATTGGTCTCGTAGTCAAGATCTTAACATACAGTAGGTTAATACATAATTAATAGGTGCTAGTACAGATACATAGATAACCTTTGTTTCACCGGGTGATACAAATACACAATCACTTGCACATACAGGTAACTACTTTAGCCCTGACACAATCACTGAATTATGTCTACTTTCCTCTCTTCTCGTCCCCTTGTTCAGGGTACAACAGTGACCACAATTCCTTGGGGTGTAACTAGGGAATCCCCTTTTCATAGAGGGAAAGGGTGGGGGGAGGGGGAGGGGGGGGAATTGGGGTTGGGATCCTTCCCTCTTTTCCCATGTTATGCCAGCAAGTCTCGAGCTTTACGTAATTCCACTGGCTGCTCAAGCCTCCGTGTGACTACATCTACCCGTCTTGAACCTCTCATGACCACCGTCTCTCTGGGCTGCGGGTCACCTTATCCCCCATACCCCGCCTTGAAGTCATCCCACCCAGTCCATGCCATCTTCACTTTTTGTTTTTTTCCCTCCGATTCTGCGTATGCTAATTCATATTTTTTGTTAGTGTCCACTGTGTCTATGATTCCTTTAATTGTCGGAGGTTTATCTTGTTTCCAGTGTCTCGCTATGAGATATAGGGTAGCTAGTAGAACGTGGGTTATTACCACTCTGTGTTCCCATGGTAAATTCAATGGTAGACCCAGTAGCAAGAGGTGTAGAGGGTGTTTTGGTATTTCTATTTTTGAAATGACTCTCACTATGTCATGTATCTTTGTCCACATCGAGGTGAGTACCTCACAGGCCCACCATACATGGATTATCGTACCCTGGTGTACGCCACACCTTCAACATCGGGGGGAACTGTCTGGGTATACCCGCGCCAGTCTAGCTGGGACCATGTACCACCTTAATAAGATTTTTCTGTGCAGTTCTATGTGCGCTGCACAGTGAGTGATCCCTTTTAATGCACGTAGGCACGTGTCCCATTGTGTTCTGGTAATGGGCCCCCCGCAGTCTTTTGCCCATGCCTCTGCATATTTGCATTGTGCGAAAGGCGGATGAGTGTTGATTGCTTGGTAACACACTGACAATTGTCCCTTCTGTGGGGTTAACCCCATACACAACTTTTCGAATTTGGTTATGTTCCCTTCCTGGTCTGCCTGTATTGTTTGTTCTTTTTTGGAGTCTAGGAGGTGTGAAATTTGAAGATATGTGTATGACATGGACTGTGGGACACCATATTTATGCACTAGCTGCGAAAAGGACAACCTTTTGTCTCTATCATAAAAGCAGTGGACGTGGTGAATTCCCGCCTCTTGCCATGCGGTTGCGTTAAAGTGCGGGATCCAGTTCGGTAGAGCCGAAAGTGGCGTGGCCTTGGAAATTCTTTGTGTCCTAACTAGCTGGTGTTTGTGTTTGTCCCATGTTTGCAGCATAAACTGCGTAATCGGCAACAAGTCTGGTATTTTGGGTCTCCTCTCTTTTGGCGCCCAGCATATAATCTCTAATTGCTTGTGTAAGGTCTCCTCTTCTATGGTGGCCCACTGTGGCCTCTCTTTGTCCCCTAACACTTGTGTTAGTGGTGCCAACACTGCAGCTCTGTGGTATAAAAGAAGGTCTGGGACTCCTATGCCTCCCTCAGTGTAGCCTCTATGTAGGTGTTTCATGGCTACCCTAGGTTTTTTCCCCGCCCAGATAAAGCGTGTTAGGTCCTGTTGTGCCTTCCTGAAGAAGGACAATGGTGCCGCTATTGGCAGCATACGAAATATATATTGTATCTTAGGCAAAAGCATCATCTTAAAAGCCGCCGCCCTCCCTACCCACGAAATGTATTTGTCCCTCCATTCTTTCATGGTGTGTGCTATTGCCCTCCATATCCTACTGTAGTTGTCTTCTAGGAGGTTGTTGGGATTACGGGAGATCCATAGGCCCAAGAACTGAATGTGTGTGTCTGACCATTCAAATTTATACTTCGATTTTAGGTATTGAGATGTTGTCCCCCCAAGGTTAATTCCCATAGCCTGGGATTTGGATTCGTTAAGCTTATAATAGGACACCGCTCCATATTCCATCAGTATTTTGTGGACCTCTGGCACCGATGTCAGCGGCTGTGTTAGCGTGATGAGGACATCGTCCGCAAATAGGCTAATTTTATGTTCCCTTCCTCCTGCTCTAATGCCGTGTATGCTCGGTGTTGAACGGATCAGTTCTGCTAAGGGTTCAAGTGCTAAAATGTATAGACTCAGCGACAGGGGGCAGCCCTGCCGCGTGCCATTCGTCAGCTTAAACTTATTGGATGTATATCCACCGGTGGACACTACCGCCGTCGGTCCATTATAAAGGGCCATAATCTGGGAGACGAACCTGTGTGGGATCCCGAATTTTTGCAGGGCCGCGGCCAAGAACCCCCATCCCAACCGGTCAAACGCTTTTTCGGCGTCCAGCAAAAGCAGGAGGCCCTCAGCCCCGGCCCTTCTCATGTGACCCAGCAAGCTCACCACCCTACGGGAGTTATCCGCCCCCTGTCGCCCCGCTACAAACCCCACTTGGTCGCCCTGTACTATGGTGGGTAGGATCTTAGAGAGTCTTACCGCCAAGATTTTAGCATAAATTTTTGCGTCCACATTGAGCAATGATATAGGTCTAAAGTTTTTGCATTCGTTAGGTTGTTTTCCCGGTTTAGGGAGTGTGATAATATTTGCTAAAAGCATGTCCGGCGGCAGCCCTCTACCCTTGGCGGTGGCGTTAAACAATGACGTCAGGTATGGTTCCAGTATGTCGCCAAATACCTTATAGTATTTACCTGTCAGGCCATCTGGTCCTGGAGCTTTATGGGGTGGCAACCCCCCTATGGTCTTCAGGATTTCGCTAGCCTCAATTGGTGCAGTTAGGGATTCGGTTTGGGTGGCGGTTATTTTGGGCAAGGCTATCCTATCTAGGAAGGAGTTGATCTGTTCCTCAGTCGGTATGGAGTTGGGTTGGTCTCTATGTTGTATAAGGTTTCTTAAACTTGGCGTAAAACTTGGCGAATGCTTCGCTTATGTCTTGGGGTTTATGTACTGTCGTAGAGTTATTTATACGTATAGATGTTATGCGTTGTTTGGCTTGTTTGTGTTTAAGGAGATTGGCCAATACCTTGCCTGCTTTATTGCCTTGATGGTAGAACTTAGCTCTTAATTTCTGCAGTTGGTAATTGGTTTTAAGTAAGTTAGCCTCATCTATTTGAGATTTGAGTGTTTTGATTTGTGTGGCTAGTTCCGTGGTTGAATTTTGCTTATTTTGTTTTGTCAAAAGGTCTAATCTATAGAGTCTTTCAGTCAGTTGTCTTTCCCCCTGTCGTTTTAGATAGCTCGCCCTCTGTATGAAAAGTCCTCTAACCACCGCCTTGTGGGCCAGCCACAAGGTTTCTAGGGACGTCCCCACAGGGTCATTTCTGGTAAAGTATTCTGCCAGTGCACCTCTAACTGTTTTGATAAAGTCTAAGTTGTGTAGAAGAGATTCGTTGAGCCTCCAGAACCCTTTCCCTTGAAGTGTGTGTGTGTCTCTTATGTGCAAAAATACCGGTGCGTGGTCAGACCAAGTGATCTGCCCTATCACACATTTCTCTATCTGTATCAGGTTTGCTGGGAGTGTGTAGTATCGGTCTAATCTCGTATAAGAGTTGTGAACCGCCGAATGGAATGTGTAGTCCCGTTCTTGGTCATGTATGGTACGCCACACATCCATCAAGTTGTGGAATTGTAGTCGGGATCTAAGTGATTTGCAAGAGCCTTGCAGCATTCGCAGTCTTTGGTTGGTAAATCTAGCTGAAGAGTCCATTGTTGGTTCCGCTATAAAGTTGAAATCCCCACATAATACTAGGGTACCTTGTTTTGTTTTATCTATTTTGTTGCATAGTGTCTCCAGGAACTGGGCCTGGTTGGAGTTGGGAAAATACGCGTTAGTTAGTGTGTAGGTCACTTCGTTCACTATGCAGACCACAATTAGATATCTCCCTTTAGGGTCCGCGACTTTACGCAGGAGGGTGAAAGCTACGTTATCGTGTACCAGTAGAGATACCCCTCTGGCTTTTGTGCCTGCTATAGAATGGTATTGTCTGCTATATGACTGGGGGTATAGGGGCTTGGGTGGCTGGTTGTTAAAATGTGTTTCTTGAAGGCACACTATGTCACATTTCCATTTGGACAGATCTTTACTCAAAAGGTTACGTTTGTGTTGGGTATTCAACCCTTTAACATTGTATGTGACTATTTTCATGTTCTGTACTCGGGGGTTTCTTTGGGACTCTTAAGTATCTAGGGTTTCTGAGCTTCAGATTCTCCAGTGGAAGGTGTGGGAAGGTGGGAAGGAATAGGGTGGAAAAACAACATATCATAGAATACATAACTTGCATTATAACAATAACAGCAAATATGAACATATTGGCCCAAGAACTGACCCACTTGTGGACGTGGCGTAATTATCCTCTGCCATTGAGAACCACATCCCTTTGGCATTGGATTTACTCTCAACTGCAATCTATGCTTATCCCTCATTTTCCCCCTTTTAACATGTATTCTGTATAATACCCACTATGTGTATATTGGTGTACCTTAGTATTGTAAAGTATTTTTTTTTTTCAAAGCAATATATACCTTACTTAGTGGTCACCCATTATTCCAGCTAAATATCCTTTACTCCAAATAGCATCCCCCCTTTTTTTTTTTTTTTTTTTAAACCTGTTTCTTTAAAAAAGCTATCCGATCTGACTGAGCTAAGCAACTTGTAAATTGCTCAACGTTACCCATAGAAGTTTACCACTGTCCCATCTGGGTCATGGTGCTTTCTGCCATTCTGGGTTAAGCCTCCCAGTATTAGACTCATGTTGGCGCTTTGCGGTCAGTATAGGTATGTCCCAGTCCTTGAGCTTTTTTTGTCCTTCTTCCTCAGTTCTGATGACGTGGAGCGTTCCATTTTTCGTCACTTGTAACCGTGTAGGGTATCCCCAGCGGTAAGGTACATTTTGCGCTCTAAGAGCGGCCGTGATGCTCGCTAGGTTCCGACGTTGTTGGAGTGTTGCTGATGACAGGTCTGCGAATATTTGTAAGGCCTTGTATTCCTCCATCGGATATTGCTTCCGACTCGCTTTCATAATTAAGTCCTTTACGTGAAAATAATGGATTCTCATCAGTACATCCCTTGGTGAGGATAACGGGATATGCTTCGGTCTGCCGACTCGGTGTATGCGGTCTATAATAAGCAGGTCTGGATCTACCTCTGGTATGAGTTTGGCGAAGAAAGATATAGTGTACTGGAGCAGTTGTTTACCGTCCACCTCTTCCGAGATGCCCCTGATTCTGACATTGTTCCTTCTGGAACGATCCTCCAGGTCTGTCAGTTTTTCTTCATGGGCTTTGATTTTTTGGTCCAGCTCTTGCATGGCGTCAGCCATAGTATTGTGGGCTTCTGCATGCTCCGCCATCTTGTTTTCTAAGTGAGAGGTACGGTCTCCCAGATCCGAGACATCTTTTGCTAAGCTTGCTATTACCTCTTTAAATTGGTGCATTAGGGAGTTATTCTGGGCCTCCAACAGGGACTTCATTCTTGTCTCCGTTATAGGACCCTCGTTCCCCATTTGCGCCTCGTTTTCTTCGTCTGACATGTGAGCATCCGCTCCGTCATCGGCGCCATCTTGCTCCCTCTCCGGCGGCTTTTTCTGTCTCGGCGTTTTCTGGGTAAAGAATGCTGCTTTATCTAGCTTTGCTTTATTTTTAGCTGCCATTCTGTGGGGACGCTAATCAGGGGTCGGCAGGGGTATTTTACTGCTTAATACTTGCAGTTTAAGTCGCTGAAATTCGTCGCTTATCGCCGGTCGGGCAGGAGCACAGCACTACACGTCCATTCCCGCTGGCTACCGGCCACGCCCCCTTATTGTGACAATTTAAATAATAATAATAATAAGTAACATGCATGACAATAATCAATGAATATTTACTATAACATGGTATGCAATACAATATGGTAATGTAAAAACATCTTCCAATGGCTAACACAGTCTTAATTGTCAAGAAGATTTATGATGGGCTTCACAGAGAAACGACAGTGAAACTTACACACAGAGAAAGCTTCCAGCGAATAGCCATAAAAACTTTAGCTGACAGTTAGAATAACCCTTTCAATGCTGGCTAGACCTCCTAAGTAATTAAGACCTATTCTCATGTGATTTTAAATAAAATAACATTTAAACCAGCTCATTAGTCATTTCCTGGGACCATCGAATAAGATTAATTTACCATGTTCTATAAGCAGAATTTTAACTTGTCTAAACAGATATTTTATCTTATTTTAGAGCAAATCAATACACCTGGATAAATATCACGATATGCTAACATGTGATATGTCACATAAATACATAATTATTGTAATCCTATCTGCAGAATAGAATGGTTATAGCCATGTACTTCTTATTTAACTAAGATTTCTAAATATCGAAATCTGATCGTGATTTATCCAGTCATATATCATGCTATTAGAAAATTTTAATTAATTTAGATTAATTAATTGAAGCCAGTATAATTACCAGTTAAGTAGATATTTTCATCAGATTAGTAGGTAGTCTCAGGAACTGAATGTCATTGGTCTCTTTCTCTGTCTCCTGACTTAGCCTGCTTCCAACTGCTTCCTCTGCATACTCTCTGCATTTCTCTCCATACCTCTCTATTCCCTTTGTCTTAACTTTTTTTTTTTATTCTTTATTTTTTGTGTCACACTGCATATATGACGTATATGGCATTCAAAAACACAAGGTGTATAACATCAACTTTGCAAGTATTACATGTCATCGGTAAAACAGTAACATGCAGTGTGAACATTTTGTATAAAGGTAAGAACAAACATAAACATGACACGATTTGCCACAGTGGTATTATGATGTTTGGCTGACTAGTGGCTGTGTGTGTGGGTAGAGATTCCACTGAGGTAGGCATCCCCTGCATTGCAAGTCTTCTGTGGTGCGGTTTGGTTGTGGGGATGGTGGGGGTTTCTACAATTGAGCTGTATGCTCCTAGGTTCGTCTGCTCTCTTTGGTTAAGCCATATGTGGTCAGGCTATGTGTGGTGTTTATTGAGAGTGGGTGTATGAGTTGTGTCTGCTAAGGAGCTATGCTTTTGGCTAGAGTGTGGGATTAGGTCGGTTTTAAAATTGTAGGGTATATCTAGGTAAAGTCAGTCCCCAAACAGGGGGAGAGATGGGAACCTCATGGTAAGTTTCTCACGGCGGTGCTGTGCGACCCTGCGGTTTCTGGGCTCGGCCTGGCGTGAATTCCGGTATATCGGCAGGGTTTAAATGTGATAAGTTCAGAACCCCTCTTGTGCGGTGGCGACTGGATACCCAGGATGGTGAGCAATGAGCCGAGTTCCTGGACGCTGTGTGCTCTGTGTGTGGTCCCTCCATGGGACACGATGACTGCTCTTGGGGTTCCCCACTTGTAGGGGATGTCCCTATTTCTCAGGAGCTGTAGGCTTGGTTGCATCTCCTTTCTCCACGCCATGGTGGACCTGGTTAGGTCTGAAAAGATGGACAGGGTTGATCCTTCGAAGTGTAAGGGGGTCTTTCCCCGGAGCCCCGCCATGGTCAGAGCTTTGTGTTGGAGTGATTGGAAACGGATTATAAGATCCATAGTTGCTGTTGCAGGGGCTCTAGTAGGCTTTGGCAGCCTAAACATTCCGTCTAGCTGAATTGCCTTTGCTTGCTTAGGTGGCAGGACAGTGTTCAAGAGGCGTCTAATGTAGTGTGGCGCCTCTGTTGCCCCCACGGAGTCGGGAATCCCCCTGACCTTTAGGTTGTACCTCCTGCGCTGGTCTTCCATAGCGTCCATGCGGTCTATGGAGGATTTTTGCTGGTGCTGGAGGTCGGCCACTTGTTGTTCCACTGCTGTTAGTCGTGCATTTTGGGTGTCGGACTTGTCCTCTAGCCTGCCGATTTTGGCGGTTGCTGTGTCTATGGCGGTTTTATAGTATGCCATATCCGCCGCGATGTTTTTGCGTAGTTCGCTCAGCATTTGTTGCAGCAGGTCCGCTGTCACCGTTTCTCCCGGTTTGGCTGTGGCATTGGCGGTAGCTGGTGCTGAGGCTGTATTGGGAGTTGTTCCCATATCCAGAACGGCAGTAAAGTCGTCTGAGGAGTATGAGTATAAGTCGTCCGCCGTCGCCATTTTGTCCCATGCGGCCTTAGTCGTGCTGCGGAGCAGTTCTCCGATGTCTCGGCTCGTGGGGGCTTTATCTGCTCTTGTTTTTTTGTTTTTTTTGCCCATGGTGTTCCAGCACACCCCAGGTGAGTGAGTCGTTCGGTTTTGGGTTTTTTTATCCGCTGTTTAAACGTCTGTTTCTCGGCTTGAGACGCGGAGCTCAGAGTTATGCGACCGACCTGTTCCCCTGCTGGCTCCCGTCTTAACTTTTAAAGGAAAAGATTCTCTGTTCGTCACTAGGTAATAGACGAATAGAAAATTGGAGGTGTGGTTACCTTCCAAATAACAATTTAAGTATTTGGTCTATAGAGGGCAGTCTTGCCCCACTAAACATACCTATCCAGGAAAGAGTTAACTTTTCCTGGTGGCTATTTTGACGTCATTTACCTTATCTTTATAGTTGTCCATAACTTAAGTTTTCTGTCAGATCAAAAAGTTTCTTTAAGTTTTGTCCAGACTATGTGTCTGGCAAATTCTGCTACAATTTCTAATGGCATCCCATTGTAAGCTTAGGGGTCATACTTAGTTATAACTGTCATACAATATCGAAAGTAAAATTAAATTATTTAATCTTCTCTGTTCTAAATGTCTGGGTTTAGAATTAATTATATTCCAGTAGCATTTAGCTAACAGTCTGTCCACTCCCTTCGAATACCAAGTCTCCATCAGTGAAGAAGAAAGACGGTGCCCATATATACAGCCTGACGGAAGCAGTGAACAAGCTTTATGAAACATCAGACTTCAGATTATTTGGGGTGGATGGGAAGCTTGGGGAAATACTATTGTACATGGAATATTACTGTATTATTGTGTATTTCTTTATATGTTTCATAACATGTTTGCATGTTTAGCGAAATAGCAAATATGAATTATGGAGAAATCCTCTATTTACGATAACTTCAGTATAGTTATGGTGTAAAAGCAAATGGAGTGTTATGGACATGAAATATGACTACCATTTTAACACAATATTTGTGCTTTTACGTCCATAACTAACATAACTCACATTACTTGAAAGCAGACTCTAGTAAGTAGACTCTTTCAAGTAGGAGTTAGAAAACCAGGAGTTGCTTGGAGTGGTTTGTATACTGTGGAGAGTGGTTTGTATTTTATTTTTGTTTAATTGGTTCAGTTGGTAAAGTTTAAAAAAACAAACCCATTTTTTTTTACATTTTTTTTTTTTCTGTGTTCTGGTTTTCCCCCCTCTTTTGTGCAGCTGCTTGATTGATTGGGGGGAGTGTTCATTAATTGCACCTGTGTGGGATTTGTAGCCCCATAAAGGCACACCCCTAACTCACTGAGCTTGCTCACATTACTTGAAAGCAGACTCTACTAAGTAGGAGTTAGAAAACCAACAAGGGGTTTAAACTATCAAGGTAATTTGTTTTTTCTATTGTTCTGTATCTGGGGAAATGAGTGTTAGCAAGATTGCTGGTTTAACTCAATGCACATCTTGTTGCATGTATGGATGCCTGGATGTACCCGTCCAGGGTCCATACCTCTATGATGGTTGTGTGCGAGTGGCTTCTCTGGAAGCTCAGATTGGAGATCTCGAGAAGCAACTTTGGAGATCTCGAGAAGCAACTTTGAACAACTTTGAGGGTGATTGACAATCTTGAGAGGAGTCTGTGGGGACAGGTAGTGGAGAGGGAGGAGATAAGACAGATGGGGAACAGGCATGTAGCTGGGTGACAGTGGGGCGAGGAAGCAGGGGGGAGGGAAGAGGAAAGGGCTAGCTAGTCCTGATTTGGTGCAACCTAGCAGGTTTGCCCATTTGAGGGAAGATGTTGGGAGCATCAGCTCAGGAGTAGCTGTATTAGAGGAAGCTGTTACTTCTAACAGCCGAGCTAACAGCCCCCCTAATATGGGTGGGGATCAAAATGTAAGGGAGGCAAGACAGGTTGTGGTGGTAGGGAACTCTATCATTAGGAGAGCAGATAGGGCAATCTGTTGCTCTGATCGGCTCAACCGGACAGTTTGCTGTCTCCCGGGTGCTCAGGTCCGGCATGTTGCTGACAGAGTGGATGGATTATTGGGAGGGGCTAGGGATGACCCAGCGGTCATGGTCCATGTTGGTACCAATGACAAAGTAAGAGGAAGATGGAAGGTCCTAAAGAATGATTTCAGGGAATTAGGTAGCAAACTTAAGAAAAGGACCTCCAAGGTGGTATTCTCTGAGATATTACCTGTGCCACGCGCTACAGTGGAAAGGCAGCGTGAGATTAGAGAGGTTAATGCGTGGCTGAAGTCTTGGTGCAGGAAGGAGGGTTTTGGGTTTTTAGAGCACTGGGCTGACTTTGCGATTGGGTACAACCTTTAAAGTAGTGATGGATTGCACCTAAACGGGAGAGGGTCTGCAATGCTGGGGGATAGGATGGCTAGAAGGTTGGAGGAGATTTTAAACTAGTAGTAGGGTGGGAGGGTCATAGCAATCTACAAAATGGAGACAGAAAGGAGATGGGCTTTAGCACAGGGGGGGAGGAGACAGGGGGAGGGGCAAGCTCAGAACAGAGAAGCTATGTAATGTTGATAATTCACAAAATATACAAGTGACGCATGATATTAAATGTATGCTTACTAATGCAAAGAGCCTAAATAACAAAATGGGGGAACTAGAGGCATTAGCATACACTAAACAATATGATATAATAGGCATAACTGAAACATGGTGGGATGAGACACATGACTGGGCAGTTAACTTAAATGGGTACATGTTATTTAGGAAGGATAGGAAAAACAAGAAGGGTGGTACCCATGTTTGTATGTCAACCATGATTTAAAGCCAAATCTTAAGCAAATGGAATGCGATGAGGAAAATGTGGAAGCTTTATAGGTAAATATCTGCTTGGGGGAAAAGAAGAGAAACCAACTATTGCTTGGGAGTAGTCCCAGAAGATTGGAAGTTGGCGAATGTTGTGCCCATTCACAAGAAAGGTAATAGGGAGGAGTCGGGCAACTATAGGCCAGTAAGCCTTACTTCAGTAGTGGGGAAAGTGATGGAAACCATGTTAAAGGATAGGATTGTTGAAATCTAAAAACACATGGATTTCAAGATCAGAGACAACATGGATTTACTTCAGGGAGATCATGCCAAGCTAATCTTATTGATTTTTTTGATTGGGTAACTAAAATTATAGACCAGGGTGGTGCAGTAGACATTGCTTACCTAGATTTCAGTAAGGCTTTTGACACTGTTGCACATAGAAGGCTTATCAATAAACTGCAATATTTAAGTTTGGATTCCAATATTGTTGAATGGGAAAGGCAGTGGCTGAGTGACAGGTAACAGAGGGTTGTAGTCAATGGAGTATATTCAAAGCTTGGGCTTGTCACCAGTGGGGTACCTCAGGGATCTGTACTTGGACCCATTCTCTTTAATATTTTTATTAGTGATATTGCAGAAGGTCTTGATGGTAAGGTATGTCTTTTTGCTGATGATACTAAGATATGTAACAGGGTTGATGTTCCAGGAGGGATAAGCCAAATGGCTAATGATTTAGGTAAACTAGAAAAATGGTCAGAGTTGTGGCAACTGACATTTAATGTGGAGAAGTGCAAGATAATGATTCTTGGACGTAAAAACCCAAGGGCAGAGTACAGAATATTTGATAGAGTCCTAACCTCAACATCTGAGGAAAGGGATTTAGGGGTGATTATTTCTGATGACTTAAAGGTAGGCAGACAATGTAATAGAGCAGCAGGAAATGCTAGCAGAATGCTTGGTTGTATAGGGAGAGGCATTAGCAGTAGAAAGAGGGAAGTGCTCATGCCATTGTACAGAACACTGGTGAGACCTCACTTGGAGTATTGTACGCAGTACTGGAGACCGTATCTTCAGAAGGATATTGATACCTTAGAGAGAGTCCAGAGAAGGGCTACTAAACTGGTTCATGGATTGCAGGATAAAACTTACCAGGAAAGGTTAAAGGATCTTAACATGTATAGCTTGGAGGAAAGACGAGACAGGGGGGATATGATAGAAACACTTAAATACATAAAGGGAATCAACACAGTAAAGGAGGAGACTATATTTAAAAGAAGAAAAACTACCACAACAAGAGGACATAGTCTTAAATTAGAGGGACAAAGGTTCAAAAATAATATCAGGAAGCATTACTTTACTGAGAGGGTAGTGAATGCCTTCCAGCTGAAGTGGTAGAGGTTAACACAGTAAAGGAGTTTAAGCATGCGTGGGATAGGCATAAGGCTATCCTAACTATAAGATAAGGCCAGGGACTAATGAAAGTATTTAGAAAATTGGGCAGACTAGATAGGCCGAATGTTTCTTATCTGCGTCACATTCTATGTTTCTATGTTTCTATGTTATAAACCACCTAATGTTAATATTGACGAGGAACAACAGCTTTTTGGGCAAATTGAGAAAGCTGCAAATCTGGGTAACACTTTAATTATTGGAGATTTGAATTACCCGGACATAAATTGGGACAGAGGGACTAGTAGCTCAGCAAAAGGAATTAGGTTTTTAAACTTGTTAAATGACACCTTCATGTCACAACTTGTACAAGCACCAACTAGAAGGGACGCTTGTCTGGACCTGGTTTTAACAAACAACGTTGATCTTTTGACCAACATTCAAGTAGGTGAGCACTTGGGAAATAGTGATTACAATATAGTGTCCTTTGAAATAAACTAAAAAAAACAACAACACATGGGGTATACTAAAACATATAATTTTAAAAAGGCCAATTTCAATAAGTTAAGTGAAGCTTTACAATATATTGACTGGCATAAACTCTTTAGTGAAAAGAACACTGAGGATAAATGGATCATCTTCCAACAAATATTAGAAAGGTACATTTCTCAGTATGTACCATTTGGAAATAAATATAAAAGAAGCAATTTTTTAAAAATGTGGCTTAGTAGAGAAGTGAAACAAGAGATTAAAAATAAGAAAAGGGCATTTAAAGCATTTAAATCGGACACATCAGATGCATCTTATAAAAGATATAAGAAAGCAAATAATGCGTGCAAAAAGGCAATTAGACTAGCTAAACTTCAAAATGAAAAAATGATAGCTAAAGAGAGCAAAACCAACCCCAAAGCATTTTTTAAGTGCATAAATTCTAAAAAAAAAAAAAAAAATGAAAGTGTAGGTACACTAAAAACTGAAACGGGGGTGTTAGTTAATGAAGACCAGGAAAAGGTAGGAATTTTAAATAACTATTTCTCCTCCGTATATATTAAGGAAGAACCCATGGCAATAGATGTGCAAATGATTGCTACTAAAAACTTGCAGAATAATTGTAATTGGTTAACTCAAGACAAGGTGCTGCAGCAACTAAAGAAAGTTCATATAAACAAAGCTCCATGGCCTGACGGTATCCATACACGTGTACTTAAGGAACTAAGTGTAGAAATAAGTGAACCTCTGTGTTTAATCTTTCAAGATCTTTTCTTTCAGGAAGTGCTCCAGAGGATTGGAGGACAGCAGATGTGGTTCCTATATTCAAAAAGGGTTCAAAATCCTTGCCTGGAAATTATAGACATGTGAGCTTAACTTCTGTGACTGGTAAAATATTTGAAAGGTTATTAAGGGATAATATTCAAGAATTTCTTGAGAAGAACATGGTTATCAGCAAAAATCAGCACGGTTTTATGAAGCACAGGTCATGTCAAACTAACTTGATTGCATTCTACGAAGAAGTAAGTAGAAGTATAGATCAGGGTGTTGCAGTGGATGTGATCTATTTGGATTTTGCCAAGGCATTTGATACAGTTCCACACAATAGATTCGTGTTCAAACTCAAGGAAATCGGTCTAGATGAAAATGTTTGTTCTTGGGTAGAACATTGGCTTAAAAACAGAGTACAAAGAGTTGTCGGTAATGGTAAATTTTCAGGCTGGACAGAGGTGGCAAGTGGTGTCCCTCAGAGGTCTGTTCTTGGACCCCTTCTATTTAACATGTTTATAAATGATTTTGAAGACAGCATTGAAAGTCATGTTTCAGTGTTTGCAGATGACACAAAACTTTGTAAAATAATACAATGTGAGCAAGACATTACTTTGCTGCAGAGGGATTTAGATAGACTGGAGCACTGGGCACTCAAATGGCAGATGAAATTTAATGTTGAAAAATGCAAAGTTATGCACTTCGGCGTAAAGAATACACAAGCAACGTATACCCTTAATGGAAGCGAATTAGGGATAACAACACACGAAAAGGACTTGGGAATTGTTATAGACAACAAACTATGCAACAATGTGCAATGTCAATCAGCAGTGGCCAAGGCCAGTAAGGTATTGTCATGCATGAAAAATGGCATTCATTCTCAGTGATTTTGCTTCTTTATAAATCACTGGTAAGACCACATATTGAATATGCTGTGCAATTTTGGGCACCTGTTCTAAAAAGTGGCACTAGAAAAAGTGCAGAGGCGGGCTACAAAATTAATAAAAGGAATGGAACATATCAGCTATGAAGAAAGGTTAACAAATTTAAACCTATTTAGTTTAGAAAAACGTTGCCTGAGAGGGGATATGATAACATTATACAAATATATTCGGGCCCAATACAAACCATTGTGTGTAAATCTATTCACATAGGACACTTTACATAGGACACGAGGTCATGCGTTTAGACTGGAAGAAAGAAGATTTCGTCTAAGGCAAAGGAAAGTTTTTTTTACTGTAAGAACAATCAGGATGTGGAATTCTCTGCCTGAGGAAGTCCATACAGATGTTCAAACAGCTACTAGATGCATACTTGCAAAAACAGAATACCGTATATACTCGAGTATAAGCCGAGTTTTTCAGCACATTTTTTGTGCTAAAAAACCCCAACTCGGCTTATACTCGAGTCAATAGTCTGTATTATGGCAATTTGCATTGCCATAATACAGACTGGGGGCTGTGGGGGCTGCAGAGATCTTACTTACCTCTCCTGCAGCTCCTGTCAGCTCTCTCCTCCTCCGCGGCGTCCGTTCAGCACCTCGGTCAGCTCCCAGTGTAAGTCTCGCGAGAGCCGCGGCTCTCGTGAGACTTACAGTGTGAGCTGACAGAGGGAGCTGCACGGACGGCGCGGAGGAGGAGAGAGCTGACAGGAGCTGCAGGACAGGTAAGTACAGCTCTGCCAGCCTCCCCTTCCCCCCACTGAACTGCCAATGCTGGACCACCAGGGAAGGAGCCCCACTCCCTGCTATGTATCAAGCAGGGAGGGGGGACGAAAAAAAAAATAATTAATAATGAAAAAAATAATAGATTAAATAAGAAATAATAATACAAAAATAATAATAATAAAATTAAATAAAAAATAATAAATAATAAAATTAAATAAAAAATAATAAATAATAATACAAAAAAATTAAAATTAAAAAAAAAAATTAAAAAAAATTGCCCACCCCCCACCAAGGCTCTGCAACACACACACACACACTGCATTCATACACACACACTGCATTCATACACACACACTGCACTCATACACACACACTGCACTCATACACACACGCTGCACTCATACACACACACTGCACTCATACACACACACTGCACTCATACACACACGCTGCACTCATACACACACGCTGCACTCATACACACACACTGCATTCATTATACACACACTGTAAATAAATATTCAATTAATATATTTTTTTTAGGATCTAATTTTATTTAGAAATTTACCAGTAGCTGCTGCATTTCTCGCCCTAGTCTTATACTCGAGTCAATACGTTTTCCCAGTTTTTTGGGTTAAAATTAGGGGCCTCGGCTTATATTCGGGTCGGCTTATACTCGAGTATATACGGTATTAATAAGAGGATATAATCTTTCAATGTAGGGTAATAACTGCTTGATCCAAGGATAAATCTGACTGCCATTCTGGGGTCAAGAAGGAATTTTTTTCCTAGCTTGTTTCAAAATTGTGCTTCAAACTGTTTGTTTTTTTTTGCCTTCTTTTGGATCAACAGCAAAAAAACATATGTAAGGAAGGCTGAACTTGAAGGACGCAAGTCTCTTTTCAGCTATGTAATTATGTAACTCTCAAAGTTATAAGTTCAACACTGAACAGATATTCCCTGCATAAATGCCAGTTTTAAGCACTGAAAAGATGAATTAACAAACCAGTTTAACCAGTTCAGAGGCAGGAGGCAGGTTGCTAGTTAGGGAATAGGCTGGAAGGAGGGACACTCTCTTCGAATACCAAGTCTCCATCAGTGAAGAAGAAAGACGGTGCCCATATATACAGCCTGACGGAAGCAGTGAACAAGCTTTATGAAACATCAGACTTCAGATTATTTGGGGTGGATGGGAAGCTTGGAGAAATACTATTGTACATGGAATATTACTGTATTATTGTGTATTTCTTTATATGTTTCATAGCATGTTTGCATGTTTAGCAAAATAGCAAATATGAATTATAGAGAAATCCTCTATTTATGATAACTTCAGTATAGTTATGGTGTAAAAGCAAATTGAGTGTTATGGACATGAAATATGACTACCATTTTAACACAATATTTGTGCTTTTACATCCATAACTCTCAAAGTTATAAGTTAAACATTGAACAGATATTCCCTGCATAAATGCCAGTTTTAAGCACAGCACTGAAAAGTTTAATTAACAAACCAGTTTAACTGATACCGGAGAAACTGACGGAAGCCAAGCACAGAGAGATGGACACAGGTTTCTTCAGGAAGGAAGAGATTCTTTATTCGATTCACCGACCGGGACTCAGAGGGACTAATGTCACCAAAAAACAGCAAAGTCTGAGTCCTGATCATACAGTGTAAGTCCCTTATATAGGCATGTAGCTCCTCCCATAATCAGTTCAACCTACACATACTCTTATCTAATCAACCGAATAGAGACTAAAATCCTGTTTGACCACATGGCTTGCCCAGCACAATGGAGGAGGGGAAATACTCGTATATCCTGTATTCCTACATATGCTCCTTACACTACTGATTGTATCTTAGCTACGTGTAACTAACTAACTGATACATCAACATATGCAAGTGCACATACCACGTGGCAATCTTGTCCTAGTAAATTTATTTTTACTGAGATTCCACCACATTCCCCCCTTTGATGCTTCTGATATTTTACAATTCCAGATGCATCACTTAATCATAGTTTGCTTACACCTCAAGTTGTCATGAACCAGACCAGACTTTGCGACTCCCTAAAGATACGAATCCCTCAACATTCCTCTTCCTGTACTAATTCTCCCTGATTTAGAGCCTCATACCTATATATAGCCATTATCTGTGCAGCAGCCTTTCTCTCTGCTATATTCTCTATAATGCTCTGCACAGACCTAACTACCAAAGGAATCAGACATGGTAGGAGAAGGCACAGCATCAAAATTAGCATGACTCCACCTACCAATGCCTTAAGTCCTCCAAACTGCTCATACCAATTACCAAACCAACTACTTGGATTATACCCTTTCCATACCTGAGTAGGCACATGCGCTAGTTTAACCATATGGCTAGTAAGCTCAGCTATTGCTTGCCCTTCATCATCTATTGGAAGACAACAATTGCTTAGGTTAAACTTCCCACATACACCTCCCTCTACTGCCAATAGGTAATCCAAGGCTAATCTATTTTGGTAAACGGCTGTCCTCATCCTAGTATTATGTTTCGCTAGGAGATTGAGCGCTTGCGATGTTTCATTGGTAATTATCTCAACCACTGCCTGTAACCTTATAATACGGTTGAGCATATATATTGGGGTTCTATATCCAAAAGTACCATCCTCTGCCCACGTAGCTGGCCCATAATAATCTATAATACGCTGGGGAGGCCACTCATTATCTTTCCAGGTACCTATCTCTAGGGGTCCCCTTTTCTTTTTATGATTCACATCATATACCTTAACTCCCAAAGTCTCTCCTGTTACAATAGGCAACAAGAAGAAGGATGGTTTGAGCATACCTAACTCACATGCCCCTTCCCAGTCCTGTGGTAACTCTGAATAGGCTTTCTTACCACAGATCCAGTACAAATTTGCTGGGGCTTTCCAACTCGATGTAGCAGATAGGTCAAACCACACATCCTTTAAATTGGTATAACTTGCAAACGGGTTAGGTGGTTCTGAGACATTTGAAGCTGACCACCAAGTTGTATTCTTTGTATCATCATCATAAGCTTTTTGCCCTAGACAAGTCAATTCTCCTACAGATGTATTAAACATTATTCCTTTCCTTGCTATGCAAACATAACCTATAATGGAGGTCTTTAATCGCCACTCAGATTTACCTCTAACACTCATTTGATAATCAGCTTGAGAAGATGTTATCTGTTCAATTGTCTCAGAACCGGAATACATTACCTCCTTTGCTTCCCAGGGCCATTGGTCTCCCATATTAGTACCTCCACACACATAGCAGTTGGTTACATTAAGGCTACCAGCAATACTCTCAGCTAGATCAATAAACAAGTTCTTAGCATTATGGGGGATCTTATTTTCTACACTCATCTCCTCGTAGAAAGAATGGAAAACCTGATGAGTTTGGGCTGCTACAGTATCGGTCTCTATCCCTATAAATAATATTGTCCCAGGACCCAAACCTGTTCCATATATCTGGAACCCAAATAAGTTTCCGAACCTATCTATAAACTGTTCAGTATTATTAATAAGTATATGGACTGGGTTACACTCCATAGACTTACAATATGGTTTGGTAGGCAACTTGGTAACAATCATATCCTTATCTACTGTCTGTCCCCAAGTTGCCCACCCTACACAAGACCAATATGGACAATAATTATACTCTTTATTTAGGCATTTTGGATCTATATACTTGTTCTTACTACTGGGGCAAATATACTTATCATTAGACCCATACGTTCTTTCCCATTTAAGATCCCCACATACATTCCACGGTTTTCTACCACTTGATATCGCCTTACATGCATCAAATAGCAGAACACCCGAAGAATGTACGGTTTCTAGTATTGTCTTATTTATTAGGGTCCCCTGTGAGTCTCCATTCCAAATTGTACGGGGTTGATACTCTGGACTAAAACACTTAGGTTCTCCTACTCCTAAATGGCATACACTATAATCTATACCTAAGTATCTACACCTAGATACATATCCTTTACACTCATATTGTGAATGCCAAATAAGAGTCTGGGAAATATGATTACCTGTTTTAGTAGTCTTAATGCAAACCTCACAGCCAGGTGTGTCGGTACCTCTACCTTCCTGAATAATTAAAAACACAAATATACACATTATCAAATACATTTCTCCTGACATCTTTATCCTAATTCTTCGTCCGTGCGATGGCACCTCAGCTTCCAGGATGTAAGGGCTGCAAGGAATGGAGTCCTTCAAGTCCTCTCTTCCCTTCACAGAGGTCCCTTCAAGACACTCTGGCTATGTAACGTGGGTAGGTGGTCAGGCTTTATTATGGCCGTCAAAACACCTACTTGCTGATCTCTTTAATTACGCTTGAAGTCCCAATATCTCCTCGTCACTCCGACTGAGTTGTACGCTTTAACCGGATCTTGCAGGGATTCTCTGGATCTGGTGTAGCTTGCCAAGAATCTACTGCTGCTGGTTTAACCCTGGAGTGATGAATCCACGGAGTCACTTCAGCCACCTTTATAGCTGTAGGGGTAGACAAAAGAACAACATAAGGACCCCTCCACTTTGGCCCCAACGGTACACTGTTCCACTCCTTTATCCAAACTTGATCTCCTGGATGATAACAATGAACAGGTGGATAAATATTCCCAGGTAATCTATCTTGTACCCATTTCTGTACCTCCTCCATAGTTTTACCCAACTCTACAACCTGCTGCCGGGTAATTCCTTCTCCCAACTGACTCAAATCCCCCCTTAAGTTACCAAGTACGGGAGGTGGACGCCCATACATAATTTCAAAAGGTGAGAGACACATCCTTCTGGTAGGTGTACTACGAATGCGCAACAGAGCTATTGGCAAAAGAACATTCCACTTAAGTTGAGTTTCTTGACACATCTTTGCCAATTGGTTCTTAATAGTTCTGTTCATCCTTTCCACTTTCCCAGAACTCTGAGGTCTATATGCCGTATGAAGCTTCCACTTAATACCAAGCATTTGAGTCAGTTGTTGTAGGCACTGGTGAACAAAGGCTGGACCATTATCCGATCCTATAGAGCATGGTAGTCCATATCGGGGTATTATTTCTCGCAACAGAAATCGCACAACTTCTCCTGCTTTCTCTGTACGAGTAGGACATGCTTCTACCCATCCTGAGTAGGTACACACAACTACTAGTAGGTAGCGATGTCCACCGGATTTAGGCATTACCGTATAATCTATTTGGAGATCGGCCATAGGGAGTCCTCCCATATACTGGACTCCTGGTGGTTTTACTGGACCTTGCCTTGCATTGTTCTTAGCACATATCACACATCTTCGTACAATGGCTTGAGTCAAGTTGGACAATCTTGGTATGTAGAAATGCTTCCTAAGAGATTCTTCCATACTATCTCTCCCGGAATGTGTCCCATTGTGATAATTCTGGACAATTTCTACAGCTAGCGATGCTGGAATAACTATTCTTCCATCTTCTAACTGATACCAATTGTTCTCCAGATACTTACCAGCTTCAGTCTTTAACCACTCTTCTTCTTGAGCTGTATAGACTGGAGTCCGTTGAGACAGAGGGGTCGGTATGAGAGCACATACTCCTGTTTTCCTGATTCAGCGGCACGCTTGGCTGCATTATCTGCCATCTGATTTCCTTTTATTACATCACCATCACCCTTCAGATGCGCTCGACAATGTATGATACCGACTTCTTTCAGTTCCCACACGGCTTCCAATAGTTGTAATATCTCAGCTGCGTACTTGATTTCTTTAACCTCTGAGTTCAGAAGTCCTCTTTCTTTATACAAGGCTCCGTGGGCATGAGTGGTTAAAAACGCATACTTGGAGTCCGTGTAGATGTTCACCCTCAAACCTTCAGCCAATTGTAGCGCTCGTGTGAGTGCGCTTAGTTCTGCCTTCTGTGCCGATGTTCCTTTTGACAATGGCCGAGCTTCTATCACCTTGTCTACGGTTGTCACTGCATATCCTGCGTAACGAATCCCTTCTTTTACATAACTACTGCCGTCTGTATAGTACTGGACATCAGGGTTCTGGATGGGAAAATCACGAAGGTCCGGTCTACTTGAGAACACTTCATCCATCACCTCCAGGCAATCATGTTGACTCTCAGTAGGTTGTGGCAAAAGGGTAGCTGGATTCAAGGTATAAACAGTCTATAGATGCACTCTCGGGTTTTCACATAACATAGCTTGATACTTAGTCATGCGGCTATTACTAAACCAATGATTGCCTTTATAGTCTAGCAACGTCTGTACTGCGTGTGGGACTCGCACATAGAGTTCCTGACCCAGAGTGAGCTTATCAGCTTCGGCTACCAGCAGTACGGCAGCAGCTACGGCTCTTAGACAAGGTGGAAGACCACTGGCCACTGCATCCAGTTGTTTGGACATATATGCAACAGGTCGTTGCCATGATCCCAAGTACTGTGTCAATACTCCCACAGCCATTCTTCTTTGCTCGTGTACAGATAAGTAGAATGGATGTGTATGATCAGGTAGACCTAATGCTGGGGCACTCATCAATGCCTTCTTCACATCTTCAAATGCCTTTTGCTGTTCGGGGGTCCACAGGAAGGGATCGTGTTCTGTACCTTTTATAGCCGCATAAAGGAGTTTCGCCAATATCGCATAACTGGGAATCCATATCCTACAGAAGCCTGCTGCCCCCAAGAATTCCCGCACTTGTCTTCTATTCTTGGGTATTGGTATTTGGTATACAGCTTCTTTTCTCTCCGGCCCCATTATCCTTTGACCTTCAGAGATATGGAATCCCAGATACTTGACAGTTGGCTGACACAACTGGGCTTTCTTTCTGGACACCTTGTATCCTGCCTTCCAGAGAATGTGTAGTAAATCATGTGTTGCTTGCTGACATATTTCTCTTGTAACTGCCGCTATCAACAAATAATCTACGTATTGTAATAGGACACACTCTCCTGGGATGGACTTGAAATCCAGTAAGTCTTGACTTAAAGCTGATCCAAATAGGGTAGGTTAATTTTTAAACCCTTGGGGCAGTCTTGTCCAAGTCATCTGGCGTTTCGAGCCCATTACAGCATTTTCCCATTGGAATGCAAAGATACACTGGCTTTCCGCAGCAATTCGTAGGCAAAAGAAGGCATCTTTGAGATCCAAGACTGTGAAATAGGTAGCCCGCCCGGAATTAAAGCAAGCAGGTTATATGGATTGGGCACAACTGGATGTATACTTACTACCGCATCATTGACTGCTCTCAAGTCCTGCACAGGGCGATACTCATCTGTACCGGGCTTTTGAATAGGCAACAATGGGGTGTTCCAGGGGGAAGTACAGAATTTTAGGATACCATACCTTATGAACTTATCCAAATAAGATTGTATGTTCTTCTTGGCCTTTTGTGGAATGTGATATTGTCTCAGGCTCACTGGATAAACCCCAAGTTTTAGTTCCATACGAATTGGCGGGATATTGCGAGCAAGTCCTGGTGGGTTATTCTCTGCCCACACTCCTGGTATATTGAACAAGGATTCATCACTCTTAGGGTTTTGGCTAGTCAACACTGTATAAAGTCGCCACTCTTCTTCCTTTGGTACAGATATTGTCATTATACCTGAAGGTCCATTGAACTTCAAAGATGTTGTTCCGTTAGGCAGAAATGTTATCTGTGCTTGTAATTTTGACAACAAATCACGTCCTAGCAGTTGGACTGGACATTCAGGCATGTAAAGGAACTGGTGTTTTACTATGTGGCCTCCCAATGTACAGAGTCGACTTTTAAGAACCGGTTTAGCGGCACTCCTTCCAGTTGCTCCTATGACGGTGATAGTTCTTCCTGAAGGAGGAGCGACTAGGTCAGTCACCACCGAATGTTCAGCACCAGTGTCAATCATGAAAGAACTCCTTTTTCCCCCTATTGCTACATCGACCATAGGCTCCGCTCGGCCAAGGGGGATGGAGCCCGGTCGGTATCAATAGTCCTCCATGACTGTGTCAGCCAAACCCACAAAGTCCCTATCCTCTATCTCGCGGGGTCTCTGCGCTGCTGGGTAATATCTATCTCCACTAACACTTCCTCTATTATTCCCATTATTTCCTCCAGGACCTCCTCTTCCTCTCGCTCTGCCTCTATAATTGTTACTATACCCTGCCCTAGGTCTGTCTCTCTCATAGTGTTCCCTTCGTGGACAATCACTTCTCCAATGCCCTTCTTCCCTGCAGTACGCGCATTGGTTCCTACTCAAAGGCTCCCCATTCCACTTATTCTCGCCTTTATCCGTTCCCCTATACGCTTCCTTTTCCCTTCTATCTCTGCCTGCGATAGCTACCGCTAGCATATCTGCTTTCCTACGCATCTTTCGCTCTTCCTCCTTCTTCGTCTCTGTCTCCCTATTCATATAGACCTTATTTGCTATTTCCATTAGTTGGGTTATGGACATCCCTACAAACCCTTCTAACTTCTGTTGCTTGCGCTTTATATCTCCGTAGGCTTGGCTGACAAAGGCAGAGTTAACCATCCTGGAATTCTCAGGAGCCTCTGGATTAAAGGGGGTATACAACCGGTATACCTCCAATAATCGGTCATAAAAGGCACTGGGCGATTCATCGCATTTCTGCAATACCTCAGCCGTCTTAGACATATTAATCGCCTTTTTCCCTCCGGCTTTCAGGCCAGCAATAATAGCGTCCCTGTATGCTTTTAAATGGGCCATATCTGTGCCATTGACATTCCACTCCGGATCAGTATTTGGATAATGTGCTGCGGCCCATGCTGCCGGGTTGGCCTGATTTTGTGTACGGGCCACTTCTTCCAGCGCTTTAATTGCCGCTTGGTTTATCCGTGTTCTTTCCTCTTTAGTAAACAATGTCATAAGCAGTTGCTGGCAATCAGCCCAAGTGGGATTATGTGTCTGGACTATGGAGGTAAACAAATCCGTCATGGCTTGAGGCTTATCGGTGTATGAGGAGTTATGGGTCTTCCAGTTAAATAGATCAGTAGTAGTGAAGGGAACATAGACGAATACAGGATCAGCGTGTTGTAACTGGCCGTCACCGTTAATGTGTGTGTCGGGCCTGGTGTCAGTCGGAGAGGCATTTGATAATGTCGGGGTTGGAGGTACAGTTGTCGGGTTAGTATGGGGCTTCGTTTAGAAACATCAGTTAGGGGTTCCGGTCGAGGGGTAGTAAGACGAGGGGAAGGGGACGTACTGAGGGGGAGATCAGTGAGTAAAATATTCCGGGCTGGGCTAGGAGGAGCCTGACCAGGAACTAGAAATGGCGCCAAATCTGGGTAGGTGGAGTTAACAGAGGTAAGTACCGGAAGGGGAGGGTTTAAAACAAGAGGACTGGGCTCTGAGCTAGAGGAGGTAGTAGGTGGGGACAACGGGGCAAGGGGAGTAGCATTACCAACAGCACCTCCTCTTCCTCTTCCTGTGGAGGAGGAGTAAGGGGGCGGCATGGGGATCTCTGACTCAGGGGGCGTGTCCAAAATGGGCGTAATTACGGCCTTAGTGGACAAGCGAGTTCTGGCCACCATGAGGCGACATTGTTCCTCGTGGCATACCCGGATCCATTTTGGCAAGTCATTTACAGCCTGCTTCCAACAGTCAATATACGGAAACTGGCCTAAAGTTCAGGCCTACCTGATACAGCCACGTGTACACGCTGTACCAGATTAGGATCCAAACTGCCACGTGGTGGCCATGCAGCCACCAGAGTAGGCCATTCCCTACTACATAAAGTAGTCAGGCGTGTTGGAGACATCTTTACCCCAAAATCATATACATTATATCCCTTTTTAAAGTTTTTCAACATACATCCTAAGGGATCCATAACCGTTGAATCTGACGCACCCATACTAACAATGAAGCGTCGTCTCCAACAGAAACTAAACAAACACACTTCCAACGGTCACACCCGTTCCCCTTGGCAACAGCACCACGTGGTACAGTTACTAGGCGAAACGCACACAACAAAACACTCAGGGAATTCCCGTACACACACAGCTGTTACACCAGTCACTAAATAACTATTACTGTGCCTTTTGGCGAAACTATACAGTCACCCACGCTATAATTCCCTATATCTGAATTACCCGTCTATAACATACCCCAGTAACATCGTCTTTACAAACAGTAGTTATAGTACTGTTAGCATTGGTTAGAGTACAATTTAAAGTCACAGTTCAATTAGTAGTGGTTATGGTGTTAAACATACAACATAGACGACAGTTATTAGTAATTATTTACAATATCAGTAATTATACATGGTTATGGTACCGTGCGCTATAATACAGTTACACACTATTCACACTCTCGCTAGACGGCAGAGCTCACGCTATCTAGCAAGATATACACGCTACTACAACAATCTTTAACACATTTACAATTGATGGACTACCTAAAACTATTTACATCCGTTTTGGTTAGCCACACTGCCCAAGCACCACATATAGCGAACTAAAGGGCGGAATTTACAACAGCACCCTTTTAGTCTATATACTCTATCAAAAGTCTAGTGGGTTCCAAATTTACACGCCTTCCCACTTAGCCAAGATAGGTTGAGATCTAGTGGACCGAATTTACACAGACGCCGCTTAGTCTCCCGGTCCCTCCGACCTAGCGAACGTAATATACACCCTAGAACGCTAGTCTAGACAAGACACCAGTGTCCGGCTTGGGCTATTTACACAGAACCCAGCCTGACTCCAAACCAAAATTAAACGGGCTGACTACAGGGCGTTTAATTGAGCGGTGCGCCTTCGCTCCTTCCCTCCACTGGAGAGGGCAGATTCCATACACAAATAACCTTTTATGGGCCTACCGCACAATCGGTATCCAATACCCCTAGTGGGTCCACCGTCTAAAACAGTAGTCGTCGACGGGGACACCCCAGCACTTACTACGTAGAGGATCTCCTGGACAACAGACCAGTAGCGCCGAGACGAAGGGAGGTCCACGCAGAAGTTCAGGGGTGCAGCCGTAGAGAGCGTGGGCAAAAATAGACCGTCTCACGCCTCTGCTTCTCAGCTACCGTTGAACGATGAGCTTCCCGGCCAATGCACCAAATGATACCGGAGAAACTGACGGAAGCCGAGCACAGAGAGATGGACACAGGTTTCTTCAGGAAGGAAGAGATTCTTTATTCGATTCACCGACCGGGACTCAGAGGGACTAATGTCACCAAAATACAACAAGATCTGAGCCCCGAACAATAGTGTAGGTCCCTTATATAGGTATATAACTTCACCCATAATCAGCTCCACCCACACATACTCTTACCCAATCAACCGAACAAAGACTAACTTCCTGTTTGACCACATGGCTTGCCCAGCACAATGGAGGAGGGGAATACTATATCCTGTATTCTTGCACATGCTCCGTACACTACTGATTGTATCTTCGCCACGTGCAACCAACCGACCGATGCACCAGTATATGCACGTACACATACCACGTGGCAATCTCGGCCTACTAAATTTATTATTTTACCGAGATTCCACCACACCTATACATACACACTATACCCCTATACATAACTCTACACTCCCTGCACCTACACACACTATATACACACTACACACTATACCCCTATATACACACTGCACCCTCTGCACTCACACACACTCTATACCACCTATACACTGCACTCAATCACTATCATATCATATTATGCCGATATACACCTCCTGTGCACCCAGGGCCGGCCTTAGGCATTTGGGCGCCCTGTGCAAAAAATCTTCACAGCACCCCGCCTTCCCGCCCCCCCTCCCCCACTCATTCCCCCTTCCCACACACCCTGTCACAAACACTCACAGGCAGGCAGCCATACACACACACAAACACACACAGGCAGTCATACACAGACAGCCACACACAAACACACACACACAGACATAGAATATGACGGCAGATAAGAACCATTCGGCCCCTCTAGTCTGCCCAGACAGTCACACATAGGCAGTCACACACACAGGCAGACAGCCACACACACAGGCAGGCAGTCACACACAGACAGCCACACACAAACACACAGGCAGACAGCCAAACACACAGAGGCAAACAGCCACACACACACACACACACACACACAATCACACACACACAGACAGTCACACACACAGACAGACAGTCAAACACACACAGACAGACACACACACACACACACTGGCAGACAGTCACACACACACACACAGGCAGACAGCCACACACACACAGGCAGACAGCCACACACAGGCAGTCACACACACACACACACAGGCAGACAGCCACACACACAGGCAGTCAGCCACACACAGTCACACACACACACACACACACACACAGGCAGACAGTCACACACACACAGGCAGACAGTCACACACACAGACAGTCACACACACACAGAGTCAAACACACAGTCACACACACACAGGCAGACAGTCACACACACACACACACACACAGGAAGACAGCCACACACAGACAGTCACACACACACTGACAGTCACACACACACAGGCAGACAGTCACACACACACACAGGCAGACAGTCACACACACAGAGTCAAACACACACACACACACACACAGTCACACACACAAGCAGACACCTTGTTACCTCTTTTCCTTGTGGGGGCAGTGCAGGTCCAGGATTCTGGTTGTTGGGGGAAGCAGGGACTCCTTCCTGCTTTCCCTGCAGCAGTTACACTGCATTTTAGCTCCGCCGCAGCCGCACAGTAAGCCCCGCCCCCGCCGCACAGTAAGCCACCCGCCGCACGGTAAGCCCTGCCCCGCTGCAATTTTTTTTTTATTCCCGACGGCCCGTGTGAGCTGTGCGGCCGCAGGGCGCCCCCTGCTCCATGGCGCCTTGTGCAGCCGCACAGCTCGCACACCCCTAAGGCCGGCCCTGTGTGCACCCACTGCACCCCTATGCACACACAACTCCCCTAAACACACACTACACCCCCTATTATTACCACGCCAATACACACATGTGCACAACACCTATATGCATACACTCAATGCCACCCCCTGCAACTCCTAGATACATGAAATAAAGTCCTTACATGCAAACGCAACACACCACTAGGCACACACACTCTAAAGGCCCTATAAACACACACACATATAATATACAGCCCAAAAACACACCTATACACTACAGGCCCCGGCTACATATTATACACAACAAACAGACCCCTTTACACTCTACAGCATAACCGGTCTCCTCTACACACATGCAATCACAAAAACATCCAAACACACATAACACCGCATTAAGCATTCCCACACGTGAAAAACACACTTTAACAATCCTTTTTCACTTGTGGTCTCCTGTACCCACTACTGGGGACACCAGAGACAAGTCACTAGGGCTTTGTCTCCATCAGAGAGCACTGAATGCTCTGGTGGGGCATCAAACTAACATAACAATTGGGAGGGCGGGTGGTGCTTGTCATTGGTGGCGATATAACGAGCCACATTTCTGGCCCACCCTTCCTAGTGGGTTGCTCTGTCTGGGCTGACTTTTTGTCCCAGTCAGCCCTGTTCACCGGCCCACTTGCAGGAGAGGACCTGGGGAGCTCTAGCCAGCAGTGCTGCCTGGTTCCTCTCGCGAGGTTGGAGCGTTGCCACAGCAACGCTCAGATCTCGCGAGAGTGAACTCTAGCCCTGCAGGCTAGAGTTCACTCACACTAGGACCACCAGGATCAGGCATGGCAGCACATACACACACACACACACTTACAGCACCCTCACACATACACAGCAGTGTATGCAGGGCCGCCATCAGGGCGGTCCCGGGCCCCACTTTCTTTCTCTGCACACATAGATAGCGAATATCGGTCCGTGTTACCGCAGAGCAGCACACTGCTTCTCCTCTTCTCTTCTAATAACTCTCGCAAGACCCAGTTACCATGGCTCTCGGGTCTCGCAAGAGTTATTGGAAGAGAGGAGAAGAGAAGAGGAGAAGCAGTGTGCTGCCTGGGCCCCCTCTGCGGTAACAGGGAGCCCGGGGGCCCCCCATGCCACCGGACCACCAGGGATGGAATCTCCCCCCTCCCTGGACACAGATAAGCAGGGAGGGGGGAATAACATTTAATTAAATGTAATAAAAAATTTATGTGAAAATGCCCCTTCCTCCCCCCTCCCAGATTGCACATTTACACACACACTGCATACACTAACACAACAGACACACACTGCATACACTAACACAACACACACACTGCATACACTGACACAACACACACACTGCATACACTAACACAACACACACACTGCATACACTAACACAACACACACATTGCATACACTGACACAACACACACTCTGCATACACTAACACAACACACACACTAACACAACACAAACACTGCATACACTAACACAACACACACTCTGCATACACTAATACAATACACACTGCATACACTAACACACACACTACATACACTAATATAACACACACACTGCATACACTAATACAATACACACACTGCATACACTAATACAACACCGCATCCAGGGCCGCCACCAGAAATTTTGGGGCCCCTAACTCAGCTCAGGGTCTGGGCCCCCTGGGGCCCGCCTCCAATCCCGCCCACAGGGTCCGCCTCCAAATCCCGCCCACAGGAATACACACAGACACAAAAACACACACTGATGCAAAAGGACACAGACACACACACACACAAAAATACATACTAACAGACACACATACTGAAACAGAAATACACGCATATAGGCATACGTACTGACACACACATACTGAGACATACACACATATACAGACACACAGGCATACATAGTGACAGATAGACACATACTAACATACATACATACAGACACACATGCATGAGGACTTACACACACATACACCGACATCACATACATACACACAGACATACATTAATTCATACTGGCATACATACATATAGACATACTGACATACTGACATACACACACAGACAGTCACAGACATTCTGACATACACACAGACATTCTGACATACATACAGACATACTAACATACACACAGACATTCTGACATACACACAGACATACTGACATACGTACAGACATACTGACATACAGACATTCTTACATACATACTGACATACGTACAGACATACTGACATACACACAGACATTCTGACATACACACAGACTTACTGACATACATACAGACATTCTAACATACACACAGACATTCTAACATACATACAGACATTCTAACATACACACAGACATTCTAACATACACACAGACATTCTAACATACATACAGACATTCTAACATACACACAGACATTCTAACATACACACAGACATTCTAACATACATATA